>NC_080783.1:126734885-127037915 GCF_028018385.1 Neofelis nebulosa
GGAGGCTCCAGGCTCTGAGCTGTCAGCACAGTGCCTTACGTGGGGCTCAAACCTACAAACTGCGAGATCATGACCTGAGCCAAAGTCAGACGCTCAACCAACTGAGTCACCCAGGCGCCCCTTGGTGAAATTTTTAAAACCAGATACAGAACATCTGTATCACTTCTCAAAAACTATTTTTAAAAACCAGTTCTGTGGATCAAGTTTTAAAGCCCTAAGGAACTATTTGTAAGCATGCGTATACAAGTTTCACATTTTACCTTTCTGTAGGAATCTTCTATCGTTGGGTCATATTTTTCAACAAAAATTCCCTGAACAAACTGAACTGTCTAGAAAAAAAAAGCAGAGAAAAGTTAAGAACTTAAAAGAAAAATCAACTACTCTTGAATGCTACTTACACCCTTACAAAGTGGCAAAGATTAAATGAAATTATGTGAAAATTCTGGGTAAACATGCAGATGTAAAGTCTCATTATTTTCTAACACAAGGATACATCCACAACCAAGAGGGCACATTATGAAGGGAGGTGTTCATATTAAAAGTCGTCAGCAAGGCTGCTGCCAACTCATGTTGTGAAACTATATTAAGTTTCAAAATACAATGAAGATACAAATAAGAAGGACATACCTCCTAATTTATGAAAAAATGAAAATTAACCAGTATTTAAGCTAATATTCCTTCGCATTATCTATAGTAACTTTTATCTCATGCCCTTAAAGCAATGAGACAAAAGGGTCTAAATTTTTAAGAACCTTAAAACAGTTTCTCTAATTGTGGGGGAAAGAGAAAAAGAAATTTACAGGCACTGAATTTATTAAATTCACAGTCTCATTCGAATTTCACGTTCTCCCCAGAAGTAGTTATTTTTCCCGTTTGCCAGCTGAGATTCAAATATACAATCTTCCTGATTCCAAAGACTTCCTTTTTTCATTGGAAACACTTCCTGCTCATCTTTTTCAGATTTTCTACTTCTCTAAGATTCCTGTAAACACAGACTTACGAAACGAGGTATTTTATCATGTGGTAAATAAAAAGTACAGAAGATGGCTGTGAAATATTGCCTGGACAGATTTAAAACCGGGTCTGGTATATTGTTGCCTAAAAGCAAGGAAGGGTAAGAATATGGCCTGAGGTCACCTACACTTAATTATGCACTAGTGTAGCTTGAGCTAAACAGATGAACCAAAATACAGTAAACTTCAAACTTCTTTCTCCTAAGCTCTTGTTCTTCAAAAGAGACTCAAGACAGAATTACACCACATCTTTTATTATTTTTTTTTCTTTTTTTTTTTTCATCTTTTATTATTTTTATCAAGGATTTAATCACCTCATCCTCTTAGTACTACATATAATTCAAATACGGAAAACTTCCTAAATCCTTTATTCTAGAACAGAGGTTCTCAAAATATGGTCTAGAGCAGATGATTAGAAAAAAAGTATCTCATAATACCATGACATACTCTCCTTGTCTCATAAATTTACAGTGGAGTTTTCCCACGGGTATGTAACATATGCTATAGCAAGACACTGGATGCAGAAGCAGGTATGAGAACCCAAGTGCTTTCTATAAGCCATTGTCAGAGACTTGCAAAAATGAGAAACAGTCTCACAGGTTTCGTGTCCTTCTTGTTAAAGCAATCCTTCATCATTGCTCTGAATCTCATCCTCTCAGTTCTCAGGGACAGCTCATTCATCCATACCGACTTCTATTCTATTCCTGTAGTTTTTCTACTGAACCCTCCTCTTCCTTCCTTACCTACTGTCCTTTCTGGGTTAAAATAAAAAACGGAGACCAGCCTTGAAAATTCCCTAAGCAGATAATAACCAGTTCGGTCATACAAACAAAGCTTAATTTAGTTTATTTAGCAAAGCTAAATTGACCTAGGGATCATTTCTTGCTTATGCCTCTGGAAATCAAAAGCGAAACTTACAACTGTATCCCAAGGTGGGTATGAGGTAACCACTAACCAATTTTCAGTCATTGAAGAAAACTCTAACACTATAACCAGTCACTGTGAAGAATAAACAGCCACTGCTTTCTCACACAATAAGCTGCTTTATAACAATATACCCTCAGCCTCATTCAGTGTTCT
Source organism: Neofelis nebulosa (assembly GCF_028018385.1). Taxonomy (NCBI): domain Eukaryota; kingdom Metazoa; phylum Chordata; class Mammalia; order Carnivora; family Felidae; genus Neofelis; species Neofelis nebulosa. The sequence continues at coordinate 126,736,979 of NC_080783.1, forward strand.
GGTTTGAAGGTGTCTGGTATGGAAACTGTCTTTCTGGTGTGTGCACAATAAACTAATTACTACTTCTATGATTCATTAATTTTACTTCTGTTATTTCTGAACTTTTGACACCTGTGACAATGATTCCCTTCCTCTCCTGGGCTATTATTTTCCTTTCCACATAAGCTTATTGCCTCCGGCACACAATTTGCTCTACCATCTCCTACCCTGAAATAAATATTCCCCTGAACTCCATGACCCCTCTAGCTTCACTCCCCCCCTCCCCCGACCCCTTTCCCTGTTCCCTCTCATCATCAAACTTTTTCAACTATCTACAATGGTGATTCTATTTCTTCAGCTCTCATGTACTCTTCAACCCACCTCAGGACGCTTACAGCACCATAACCTTACTGAAGTTGATTTCACGAAGCCCAGCGACCTCCATATTCCTATATCATCTCCTTCCTCTACTAGACTTCTGAGCAGTCAGGTAGAGATCCACTCTTTACATTTAAGTATAACATACACTCTTCTCTGCTAGATCCTTCAATTCTACCTACTCTTTAAAGGTTGAGAGGTACTCAGAGTTCAGTACTGAGCTCTTTCTTTCTCTAGTCTCTCCCTAGACAATCTCATTTATTCCTATCGATTTTTATTTTTGATCATTTTATTTATTTTTGAAAAGGTAATTCATGAACATAGGACGAAATACAAAAGACACAAAAGAGTAGGCAGTGGTGACCAACCCTACCTACCTTCCTTTGTTCTCAATTATACAATTCCACTCCCAAGTAACCAGTATGTCATCTGTAAGCTTATTCTACCTCGCAGGGATAGTCTGTGCATTTTATACTATCTTCCCCCTCACCCGTTTTTTTTTTTTTTTATAAACACAAACGGTAGTCTACACTGCTTGCTACCTTATTTACCCCTAAATAATACATCTTGCATATCACTACCTATCAGTATATACAGACCCGCTGCGTTCTTTTTAATAGCTCTGTATTATTCTACTCAAAACATTAGTATTAAAAGCTTATTTAACCAGCCCATACTGGTAGGCATTTAGGTGGTTTCCAAACTCTTACCACGATAAAGAATGTTACTGTAGACATCCTTGACCATGCTATTTTGTACATATGAACTTATATGTGAAATCTAAAGAGACTTGCTGAATTGAAAGTTCTACGCATTTAAATTAGATATCCTCATTCACCTCAGAGGTACTAATTTACATTGCTAAGAGTAACATAATTCTCATGAAATTAAATACTGTTGATATATTCATGGCACCCCAAATCCTATCACAAGTCTCTCCTTTAAGCTATTATCTTGAGGACCCAATTTCTTATGTGATGTATTTACTTTAGCATCTCACATATCAAATGTGACATGACTCCTGATTTTCACGCTCAGATCTGCTCATTCTCCAGTGTTTCCCTTCTACTTAAAGGATCCATCCATAAAACTAGTAGCTCAACTGGAACTATGGTAGTCATCCTCAACAGCTCCTTCTCTCCTAGTCCTCACATCAAACCAGCACTAAGTTATTTAATTCTCAAAACATCTACTTTTCTCTTCTTCACTGCCATGGCCCCAATGTAAGCTCCCACAAACATTAATCTGGGGTTTGGCATTAACTCCCAACTGGTCTCCTTGTGTCCACTCGGCCTCTCTTCTAAGTCACTCCACACATAGCAAAGTACTCTCTTTAAAACATATATCCAATTCTGTCAATAACCCCTTCCCTCTCGTCCAAAAAAATAAAACTAACTTTCAATGGTTTCTCACTGTCATTAGGAATAAGTTTCAAGCTCTTACATGGTCTTCAAGTCATGGTCTCGCCCCTGCTTCTCACCTCATTTCCCTCTACTTTCCTTCCAGTTCACTCCTGCCTCAGCAATTATGACCTTAGTTATTCAAATGCTAATTTAAGTTCATTTGTCATGGGGTCTCTCTTAACAGTCTGTACTTTTCTTTCAAAGTATCTCTCACAATTATAATAAGGTAGTTCTTTGTTTAATTGTGTATTTCTTATGTCTCCTCCACTATATGATAAGCTCTGAGGGATTGTGACTGTTTTTGTTCACTGTTGTAACCCTGGCATCTGACATCATATAAGCTCAATACTTACTAAATAAATACAGCATGTATACAAAAAATACCCTTTGTTTCACTTAAGTCTGGGCTGAGGGTTAGGTAGGTAGGACTTACTCCACCGGTATCTGAAATAATTAGTCTCCCCTACTGGAATGTAAGTTCCTTAAAAAATGAGAATGATCTTATTCCTCTTTGAATCCCACTCACTAGTGCTCGGCATATGGTAGGTAGTCAATAAATACTGGGTAAGTGAAAGAATGAGTGAGCCACTAGTTTACAACTACACATCTGTGGTTGCTGAATGAATCCCCGGCCCCTATGAGACAGATACTAGGCATATAAAAAATACTGTCACCTTTTCTCATTAGTGACTAAAAGTTTTAAGGCAAGCAAATATCAATGTTCTTCCTATACTATGCTAATTAAGTTAGAGTTAGGTGGCTAACTTACCAGAGCAGACTTCCCCACGCCTCCTGAACCAAGGACCACTAGCTTGTACTCACGCATGATGTGGTCTGTTTAAATACTGACAATCTGGAAAAAAGAAAAAAACCACAAAGATCAATAAACATGCTAAGAATAGCCTAAGAATGTACAAATGTTACATGAAATAATATGGTATTTTGGATTCTGTTTGCTTTTTCCCTTAAGGTCATCAGGCAGAAGACAGGCTACATAGCAAAACCATGAAGATTCTAACCTAAGTTTGTAATGACTACTATCAGGCATTTTAATTCATTAAAGATCATCTTTGACTAGGCACAAGTCATTCGAGTCTGTTCATGTTACTTCCAAGAGTGATCAGAAAATAAGGTGATTAAAACTAGTAGTTGTCTTATAATTACAATCATGAACCCAATTCTTTACAAAGCTACTGTTTAAATGACGTAACATACTTTTTTGAAAAGTTCACTCATGGGGCGCCTGGGTGGCGCAGTCGGTTAAGCGTCCGACTTCAGCCAGGTCACGATCTCGCGGTCCGTGAGTTCGAGCCCCGCGTCAGGCTCTGGGCCGATGGCTCGGAGCCTGGAGCCTGTTTCCGATTCTGTGTCTCCCTCTCTCTCTGCCCCTCCCCCGTTCATGCTCTGTCTCTCTCTGTCCCAAAAATAAATAAAAAATGTTAAAAAAAAAAAAAAAAAAAAAAAAAAAAGAAAAGTTCACTCATGAGCTTTAATGTATATGCTATTTAATTTGCTTAAAATATACAGTGATTCATATACTGTTTTGTTCATTATTCTATTACAGGTGAACCATGTAAAATGTTACCTTGAAAATACTTAGGATATGAAAGAGTATTGTTGATGAAATTGTTAAAATTTTATAGGTAGGTATTAGCAATATACTCCATAACACACAAATTGCTAGAAAAAAAAGAAAAGAAATACAAACTTTTTTTTTATCTCCAGTTATGCTAAAAGGTAAAAGGGCAGGAAAGAATTTCCAATGGCCATGATGGAGTATCAATGGACTTTCCATCCCCTTGTCAACAGCTAAAACAACAGACAAAATACATGAAACAACTGTTTTTTGGATGTTTGACAATAAGCAGTATAGGACTGTGATTTCTAAGAGATGGGACAAGATAAAGTAAGACCTACATCTGTCTTGGCTTTCTGCTTGAAGGCACTTTTCAGACTGTGGTACAGGGAGGAAGAACCAAGCAGAGACCAGAAAGTATATCAAAAAGAGGGAGACAGGTACAGAAAATTCTAGGAATCTGCAAAGGGCTTCACTTGAGTCTCTGGCCAAACACTAATCACAGCATGCAGGATGAAACTCCATGAGGTAAAGGCAAAGAATAAACAGGGATTTAAAAGCTGAACCACAGTGCTAAGAAAGACTGAAGTTCTGATCAGAAAAGTTCTCCCATGGGGTGCCTGGGTGGCTTAGTCAGTTAACCAACTGACTTCAGCTCAGGTCATGATCTCACTGTCTGTGAGTTCAAGCCCCACGTCAGGCTCTGTGCTGACAGCTCAGAGCCTGGACCCTGCTTCAGATTCTGTGTCTCCCTCTCTCTCTCTGCCCCTCCCCTGCTCGTGCTCTCTCAAAAATAAATAAAACTTGAAAAAAAAATTTGTTTTTAAAGTTCTCCTTGTTGAAAAACAGGCAATTCACTTGAAATCCCAGAAGATTTGTAGACTTCTTGAGAAGCTATGCAAGACAAAAGAAAATGGAGTATCTTTAAAATGCTTAAAGAGGGGCGCCTGGGTGGCTCAGTCGGTTAGGCAGCCGACTTTGGCTCAGGTCATGATCTCGCGGTCTGTGAGTTCGAGCCCCGCATCGGGCTCTGTGCTGACAGCTCAGAGTCTGGAGCCTGTTTCAGATTCTGTGTCTCCCTCTCTCTGACCCTTCCCCATTCATGCTCTGTCTCTCTCTGTCTCAAAAATAAATAAACGTTAAAAAAAAAATTAAAAAAAATAAAAATAAAAATAAAATGCTTAAAGAAAAAATGGTCAACCCAGAATGCTAAATACAATGAATCTATTCTTCCAAAATGAAAGTGAAATAAAGCTTTTTTTTTTTTTCAAATAGATAGACAGGAAGGAAGGAAGGAAGGAAAGAAGGATGGAAAGAAAGGAGGATGGGAGGGAGGGAGACAAAGTAAACAAAAGAAGTAAAGAAAGAGGAAAAGCGAGGGGAAAATGTTCACCAGTACACACTTATAAAAAGCAAAGGAAGTTCTTCAGGTGGAAGAAAATGATAACAGATGGAAGATTGGATCTACATAAAGGAATGAAGATTACTAAAGGAATAAAAAGTACCAGAAATGGTGAGAGTAAATCTACAAGACTTTTTCGACCACTTAAAGCAAAACTAGTAACAATGTACTACAAGGTTTTGCAACACATGTGGAAGTAAAAAGTATTAACAATAATAGCACAAAAAGGGAAGGGGACTGGAAGTATACTGTTCAAGGTTCTTACAGTATATGTGGAGTAGTATAATACTATTTGAAGATAAACTGTCATATGTTAAAAGATGCATACTCTAAAACCTAGAGCAGCCAGGGTGGGGTGGGGTGGGGGGTTCTGATTCATTCAAAAAACAGCAGAAAATAATGCAAACAAGCAAAAAGAACAAAGATGAGACAAATATAAAACCTACAGAACAATACAATTAAAAGGCAACCGCATAAATGTAAATCATCTATTCCAATATTCCAACATTCCAATTCAAAGTCAAGAAAGCAAGACCTAACCATATGTTATCTTCAAGAAAGAAACTTTAGGGGCACCTGGGTGGCTCAGTGGGTTAAGCACCTGACTCTTGATTTCTGTTCAGGTCATGATCTCATGGTTTATAAGATAGGCCACTCGCGGGTATGTGGAGACTCTTGGGATTCTCTCTCTCTCTGCCTCCCTCTGCCCCTGGCCTATGTATGCACTTTCTAACAATCAATCAATCAATCAATCAATATTTTAAAAAAGAAACTTTAAAGATACATGGAAAGTTAAAAGTAATATTTATTGGTGACAAAGTCACAGTTGCTGCTGATATTACTACTGTGGTTTGCTGCCTGCATTCAAAATAGAAACAAATATTAAATTTAATTTCAGAAGTTATGAAAAATAAAGATTTTTTTTCGTATACAAATGTTGGAGGCCCTAGATTATAAATCCTTATCTACTCTAAACAGCATTTTTGGTTACTCTAATCAAACTTACACTTTTTTGTTTCACATCTTCTTTATACACTTTTACTTTCTTAAGAGCTTTCATTTATATGGATTCTCAGGAATAGATGTTAGATTTTTTCAAATATTTCTTCTGCACCTATTGGTATTATACAGTTTTTCTTTTTCTTCTACTGATACATCTGCTCTTTCCACTTCTATTCAACACTGTTCTAAGCCACAAATAGCAGGGTCTAGACTATGGAAAAGGAATAAAGAAAATTGTCTTTATTCACAGATAACATGATCCTGTGCAGAATATACAAAAAAGCTACCAGACTAATAAGTGAATGTAGCAAGATTTCAGGATAAAAGGTTGAGACAAAAAATAATAACTATCATATGTCTACATACAGGCAAAGAATTGAAAAATGTAATTTTAAAAATACCATCTAAAATAGCATCCAATAAGACATAAAATACTCAAAAGATGAATTTAACAGAATACGTGTAAGGCTTATACACTGAAACTACAAAACATGGCTCAGAGAAATTAAGGACATAGTAATCAGAGAGACATGCCATATTATATTAAGATGTGTCCACATTACTATTAACATGTCAATTCTCTCCAAGTTGGATCTACAGATTCAGTGCAAGCACAATCAGCAGGTTTCTTTTTTGTAAAAATTGGTAAGATGACTATAACCTTTTTTTTGAAAATGTTAACAGAACAGTTAACAGAGATGGAGAAGAAAAAAAAGTCTTACACTACCTGATTTTAAGACATAATCCAAAACTACAGTAATAAAGATACTGTTATATTGGCATAAGACAACCAGATCAATGGCACTAAATTAAACCCAGACATAAAACTGGATATACATATTCTGTTCATTTTTGATAAAGGGACTCTAGTACTCATCCTTCAAGATACCCCCCCCCACACACACACACAATGATCCTGGCCTCTTGGTATTCGTAACTAGAACTGTTCCCTCTCAGTATTCATATCCTTTTGTGTAGTTTCCTCCTAAGACTGGTTTTCCAACCAAGAGAATATGGCAGAAGTGACCATATATGATTTCTAAGATTAGCTCCTCATCCATCAACAAGATGGATGAATCTTAAAAACACCCTCAACAAGAGGACCTGGGTGGCTCAGTCGGTTAAGTGTCCAACTTCAGCTCAGGTCATGCTCTCATAGTTCGAGTCCCGCATGGTGCTCTCTGCTGTCAGCATGGAGCCCACTTCTGATCCTCTGTCCCCATCTCTCTCTGCCCTTCCCTGGCTTTTGCTCTCTCCCGAGCATGTGCTCAAAAACAAATAAACATTAAAAAAATAAAATACACAATCGGCAAAATACACAAAAGGCACTGCAGCTTGTACCATGGTCTCTGGGATCATTCTCTCCAAGGTAAGCCATTCACCAAGTCATGAGGACACTTAACTAGCCCTGCAGAGAGGCCCAACTGGAGAGGAACTGAGGACCCCTACCAACAGCTAGCACAATTTACCAAACATGTGAGTGAGCCACCTTCAGAAGTATATCTTACAGTTTTAATCAAGTCTTACTTATTAATTCAGAGGATTGCAGTCTCATGATACTATGAATCAGAACCTTACAGTCAAGCCACTCTGAAACACCTTAGATCCACAGAAACTAAGATAATAAATGATTATTGTTGGTTTAATCCCAGTAAGATCTGTGTTAAACTGTTACACAGGAATAGATCACTTAATATAGGGGCAAAAGTAATTCAGTATGTAAGAGATAGTCTTTTGAGTAAGTCAAGTCAGAAAAATATGAATGTCAACTCTTACCTTTGTTCATAATTGCCCAAATCTAGAAACAACCGAAATATCCATCAAGAAGTGAATGGATAAATTATGGTATATCCAATCAATGGAATACTACTACTATTCAGTAATAAAAAGATTCAACAAGATGGATATGAATATTTTTTTTTAATGTTTATTTATTTTTGAGAGACAGACAGAAAGACAGAGCACGAGGGGGTAGGAGTGCAGAGAGACAGGGAAACACACAGAATCCGAAGCAGACTCCAGGCTCTGAGGTATCAGCACAGAGCCTGACGTGGGGCTCGAACTCACACACCATGAGATCATGACCTGAGCCAAAGTCAGATGCCCAACCAACTGAGCCACCCAGGTGCCCCTGGATATGAATCTTTAAAACACACCCAGCAACATACACAAAAGAGTGACTACTGTATGATTCCACTTATATAAAATTCCAGAAAAGACAAAACTAAGTTATAGTGCCAAAAAATTACCTGGGGACAGCGGTGGTAGGGCAGGGGTGATGACTATGAAGGAGCATAAGGGAACTTTTCTGGGTGATAGAAATGATCTCTACCTTGATTACAGTGGTGGTTACCTAGGTGTTTCCATTTATCAAATCTTATTTGAAATAGGTACATTTTAGGAGCCCTCATGCACTATCAGGTGGGAATCCAAACTAGTGCAGCCACTGTGGAAAACGGAAAATTAGCAAATGATTCAGTAATTCCATTACTGGCTATTTGCCCAAAGGACACGAAAACACTAATTCAAAAAGAATTATGCACCCTTATGTTTACTGCAGCATTATTTATACTAACCAAATTATGGAAGTAACTGCAGTGTTAATTGATAGATGAATGAATAAAAAAGGTGTGGTATAAACGTGTACAATGGAATATTACTCAGCCATAAAAAATAAAATCTTGCCATTTGCAACAATATGAACGGATCTAGAGGGTATAATCTAAGTGAAATAAGTCAAAGAGAAATACCATATGACTTCACTTATATATGGAATTTAAGAAATAAAATGAACAAAGAAAAAAAAAAAACCAAAAAACCCAGACTCTTAAATATAGACAACTGATGGTTTACCAGAGAGGAGATGGGTGGGGAGGGGTAACACTTATGATAAGCACAGAGTAATATACAGAATTGTGGAATCACTATATTATACACCTGAAACTAACAGAACACTGAATGTTATACTGGAATTAAAATTAAAAGATACAATTTTAAAAATTTAAAAAGAAAAAAATTAAAAAAAAATTTTTTTAATGCTTATTTATTTTTTGAGAGAGAGACTGACAGAGTGTGAGCAGGGGAGGGGCAGAGAGAGAGAGGAAGACACAGAATCTGAAGCAGGCTCGAGGCTCTAAGCCGTCAGCACAGAGCCCGACACGGGGCTTGAACCCACGAAATGTGAGATCATGACCTGAGCCAAAGTCGGAGCTCAACCAACTGAGCCACCCAGGTGCCCCGAAAAAAACCATTTTATTACATGTAAATTATAGCTCAACAGAATTAATTTAAGAAAATCCAATGAGGAAAAAAGGAATATTTCTCAGAATGCCAGTTACATACATAGTTTTATAAACAATGGGTTTCCCAATGTGATAGTATTAAGAAGTGGGGCTTTTGGGAGGTAATTAGGATTAGATGAGGTCATAAGGGCATAGCCCTCACAACTGGATTAGTGTCCTTATGAGTCCCACGAGTTTGCTTCTCTTTGTCTCCACCAAGTGAAGATACAGACAGCCATCTGAAAGTTAGGAAACAGGTCCTCAGACACCTGATCTCTCAGTGCCTTGCTTGGTCTTGGACTTCCAAGCCTCCAGAACTATGAGAAATAAATTTCTGGTTTAAGCCACCCAGTCCAAGGCAATTGGTTCCAGCAGCCCTTACTGACCAAGAAACACAGTAAGGATAAATTATAGTAGACTATGCGACAGACATGGTGGCAGTTAGGATTGTTGTTCTGAACCAACAAACATTTACAAAGTATTTCCCAGGTAGGTACCAGTTCTATACCAGGTGCCAGGGACACAAAATGTTTCCCATCCTCAAGGAACTCGTGGAGGAGAAAAAATAAACAACTGCAATATGATGTGAACAACGTTATTACACAGTGGAGATTAAAGGGTGGGGGAAGGATGGAGGAACAGAGGAGAGAGCAGGATAGTTTTTCAGTGGAGGTTACATAAGAACTTAGTGAAAAACTGAATAGGAATGTTCCAGGTAAGTAGGGAAGGGCATTCTAAGCAGAGGAAACAGCTTGAGCAAACACTCTAAATCACTAAATACACAAGATCCAGGGAATACCACACAGCTGGGTGTGGCCAAAACACAGGGTTTTAAATCAAGCTACAGAAAACGGAGCAGGGTATAGAGCCTGAGTTATGCTTGCAAAGGAACTTACCATGTAAGTGTCTACAATTTATCTAGTAAGCAGTGGGGAGAAAACAGCAACCTGTTTTGTTTTTTAAGTAATTCAGTCAGATATATAGTCTGGAAAGATAAGTGATAACAGTATGTAAAATGGACTGAAAGAACCAGAGGCAGGGAGAATAGTCAGGAAGCTACTGAAATAGCTCAGGTGGGAAATGATACACGTCTGCACAGCAGCACTAGGGCTGAAAAGCAGACTATAGTTTTCCGAAGGTGAAACTGACAGGCCTCCATAGCTGAGTCCCACGAGGTCATTATTTAGGGGAATGAAGAGGAATCATGGATAACTCCTAGAGATCTAAGTCTGGACAAATTGGGTGGCTAAAAGGAGTTTTAAAAAGTTAATATTCCTGCCCAAAATTAAGTTTGAGATTTCTATGAGAAAAGCAGGTAGAGACATATGATAGTTAAAAATCCAAGTCCGAAAGGTCAGTAGTAACCAAAGGGTTAGAGGGTACAGATTTCGGAATTGTTTTAAGAAGTGTTAGTAGTTGAAATCACAGCAGATGAAATCAACCAAGGAGAATTTATTCAGTGAAAACAGAAGAAAGTTAAAGAATTGAGACCTGAGAAAGGACCACATCTATGTAGATGGACAGGAACTTAAGGAAAATGTGATTTAGGAGTGGTTTGTGCTGAACACTAATCATCCTATACCTCTATCCTACCCTCTACTTTTAACCTTGACTATTAAACACAAGAGCATATATTCATGCAAACAAATCTACATTAACTGCAACTCCCTTCTCAGGCCCCTGGTGATTCTTAGCTGGGGACTGCTGTAAAGATGTAAATGTATCATCTCTAATCCAAAAATGTGGATCTTTCAAGAGGGAATCCTAATATAGCAAGACTAATTTATAGTCCCCAAATTGCCTCCTAGGTCCACAGAATTTGAGGAAAGCGCTCAGACATGGCCAAATTATTTTGGGTATTCTGCAACAACAAAATATTTGGCCCCTATTCCTCTACCCAAGCGGTAAGATATTCAAGTCGCAAAGCCATTTTTCAAAAATACTCCATGTACAGAAAATTTTCTTTATACCTAACAAATACCATGGGTCATGAATGTATACAATATGCACACATGCAAATACAAAAATAATACAGCTCAGATAACACACACTCTCTCACACACACACACACACAAACACACACACACACACACACACACACACACAAATACCCAATAAGGAATAATGTGGATTAATATTTTCTTTTGAAAGGGGGTTAGTTCTAACTCATTACTGCCAAGTTAGAAAACCACTATGTTCTTCCAAGCAAATCCCATGCCTTTTTATGGAAATCTCTTGTGCCCTGCACTCCCAACACAGCACCAGAAAATTTCTCACTCTGGTTAAGATTCACTGACGAATAAGGAGCACAAGAATAAACACTACGCTATGTTTAAATTTTAAGTCAATCTTGAGTTCCTAACATTATAGTCCAAGCTATAATGTAACAATTTTTCCATTCTTCCTTCAGCAAAACTACCTCTAAGTTTCACAAAATAACATAATTTGACTGTCTTTGTGACACAAATCAATCCCAATTTTGTTGTTTCAGTTTTTAAATATATAAACTAATTAATTATAAGATGAAATAGTTTCTTCTATATACAACCGAACCTACAAAACAAAATTCACTTAAGGAAATTTGGTTGTGATGAGAAATTTTGAAGAAAAAAATTTTTACCTTAAGGAACAAGTAGATATATTATTGATTATATTTAAATATTTACAGAAGCCATGAATATCTTAAAACTGACAACTGACCACACAAAGGGGTGGGGGGGGGGTAGTGAATAAATATGGAAATCATGGTAAGATTTAATCTTCTAAAATAAAAAACAATGTTCTTCATAGTACATCATAATGGAAATTCAACTTTTTTTGTAACATAAAATCACATTATTATCTCAATGCAAGAATCTCTTCCTGGATACTTTCTCCTCTTGTTCTTCTCAAGATTAGCACTCTGGGGGTAGGATATAGGGATAAAGTGATAAGACGTCACATACTTGTAAATGAAGTTTATAAATTAGTCTTCACAGTCTAAAACCAGGTACATATCCCCAGTAGCACTCCTACCCCTTTCTACAATGAAAGGAGATAAGCTCTTATAAATAGACTAAGAGGTCATAGGGATTCTCAAGAGGAGCAGACAATTATAGATGAGGCAAACATTCTGACAGAGGCATCACCGTCACAAGAACATCACAAGAATTCCACAATCAAAAGAACAAAAACCAAAGAAAACAGAGTTAAGAGGATCTATAAAACACTGTGAAATAAATGAAATATCCCTAAAGAAACTCCTGAGATTATCAAGTCTATGCAAAAGATACACTTGGAGATTTAGGAAATAAAATATATGATCATCAAAAAAAAAAAAAAAAATCAGTAGACAGGCTGAAGAGAAAAATGGATGTAGTTGAAAAGCAAGTCAGTGAACCAACATACTGAACCTACCCAAAGAGCGCAGCACAAAATGACGGAGAGATGGAAGGTATGAAAGAAAGAGGTAAGAAAGATAAATCTCAAAGTTCTACCAGCTACATCTGACAGGAAGTCCAGAAACAGAAGAACTGAAGAAATAACAGAAAGACATTTCCAGAAGTAAATTAAGAAAATCAGAAATCTTCAGATTTAAAGTGCTCAATGAATGCCAAAAATAGTAATTTTAACAATAAAAGATCCAAAACTGAACATATAGTAGTTGAAAATTCAAGTCACTGAAAGTGAAGACAAAATCCTAAAAAGCTTCTAAAGAGGAAAAATGTATTCCCCTCCCTTTGAATATGGGCAGCTTTACTAAACAAAATATAGCAAAAGTGTTATCTGACTTCTGATGCTAGAAAGGGTGGCCAGAACAGAGCCTCCTCCTGGATCTCTCTTTTGGGAGCCAGGCATGGGTCCAGAGCTGTCAGGCTGCCCTGAAGCCACCACTTTGGAGAGACCACAGAGACAGACTTGCCTGAACAGCCCTCCTATTTCAGTGCCCCTAGACCTGTAAATATAGAAGACTTTCGGACGATCCCGGACAGCCACCTTCTGACTGCAAGACCTTAAGAAACCTTAGGCCAGATCCACCCAGCTGAGCCACTCCCTAATTCCATAAATATTCAATAGGGAAAAAATGAAAATTAAAACATAAGGCAAAATATATAAAGTAAAAGTTGACACAACTAAAGGAAAACTAGAGAAATACACAATCATGATTAGATTTTAATATGACTCTCAGCAACTGATAGAAAAGTATAAAAACGGTAATGATATACATACAAGATTTGACCAAATGATGAATCAACTTAACCCAATAGTTATATATAGAACACCACACCCAACAACTGCAAATGACACATTTTTTTTTTCAAGTGCACATAGATCATTTACTAGTAAGGCCATGCTGGTCTCAACTAATTTCAAAGAACTGAAATCACACAGAGTATATATACTAACCACAATGGAATTAAACTAGAAATCAATATAAAAATATAACTACGTAATATCAGAATGTTTGTAAGTTAAACAACCCAATTCTAAATACACAGGTCAAAGAAGAAATCAAAATGGAAAGTAAGCAATTAGAACTAAGCGACAAAAAATATATATCAAAACTTATTTGTTGGAGGTATGCCAACAAAACAAGGAAAATGATTCAGGAAATCAAAAGGCGTAAGAACAAGAAATCATGGCAAGCAAATAAATCAGTAAAAACTGTGGTTAGAAGTCTAATGATCACTGTAAAATATGTTTAAAAACCTGGAAATAAAACTTCGTGATTATCTCTACACTTTGGTTTGAGAGGAATTAGTAGGGAAAAGTGAAGGCATGTTGAAGTTTTTCTCTTGCTTGGGAAAATAAAAGATTCTCTCTCTCTCTCTCTCCAGATTGAAAAAATATAAATCTAAATGTGAAAAATGTAATGTTAACAACTACATTATACATAATTTAAGAATCACTAGAGGAAAAATAGACAAAGACTTGACCAATTCAACCAGAGTTAGAAAATGAAAAATAAACAACTGGAACAAAACGCAAACAAAAGATAGTAAGAGTAAGACAAAACAGATCAGTAGTCCTAATAAAAAGAAGTCTTCCTAATCCTAGTCTGTAAACCACAAATGATAAAAGCTTATTTTATAAAGTCTAAGATGACACATGTAAGGCTTGGAAAACAATAAACGTAACTTCCATGCAGCAAATCTTACATGTTGTATGAATAGCTGGTTTTGTCCTTTGTTTTTAAGTTTATTTAATTATTTTGAGAGAGAGAAACACAAGAGCACAAGAACGGGAGAGACAAAAGGGGGAGAGGGGAAGAGGGAGAGAGGGAGAATCCCAAGCAAGTCCCACACTGTCAGCGCAGAGCCCGAAGTGGAGGCTTGATCTCACAACTGTGAGATCATGACCTGAGCTGAAATCAAGAATTGGACATTTAAGGGCTGAGGCCACCCAGGCACCCCTTGCGCCTTTTTTTTCTTTTTAAATGTTTGTTTATTTTTGAGACAGAGTAAGTAGGGGAGAGCCAGAGAGAGGGAGACAGAGAATCCAAAATAGGCTCTGTGAGGTCAGCGCAGAGCCTAACATGGGGCCTGAACTCACAAACCATGAGATCGTGATCTGAGCTGAAATCAAGAGTTGGATGCTTAACTGACTGAGCTACCCAGCTACCCCACCTTTTCTTGTTTTACATACTGTGAAGTGAGTATGTAACAACAGAATGCCTGAAATATAGGGTTTCGTTTGTGGCAACTCACTCTACAAACATCTCTAGATAAGGTCATCTAAGCCCTTTGAACTCTACCTTCACAAAATAGTCCATTCCATTTCTGGGTAATCTAACTGTTAGAATGTTCTTTACACCACTGTTTCTTAGTAGTGGCCACTCACTGGGTCTCTGTCCTTTGATGCTAAACAGGATAAAGAGAATTCCTTTTCTGAAGTCTGTATTCCTCAAATATTTGAAAACAGCTGTTCCCCCCACACACATCCTCTTTTTTAAAAAAGCAGCCTTATTTCTTTTTTCAAATGCTAAAGTTTCAAATTCTGTAATCATTCTGGTTTCCTCTGCAAAATACCTAGTTCTTACTCTCTCTTAAGATAAAAGCATTATGTGCTAATTAGGAGTATTAGCAGGCATTACTGAAAAGCTTAAAAAAACAAAAAAGCAGTCTCTGTATCCCCTTCACTTAAAACAGTTACTTCAAACTTCTAGCTTCTTTGAGTATTTTCTTCCATATTTTCTAAATAAGGTATTTATACTACTATCTCTTGGTTTTTAGTTTTAGGTATTGTTATTATGGTAGATGAGAATTTTAGTGCTCGTTAACACACAGCAAAGTAGTATATTAAGATTACATGTCCTTTTTCGTAGAACTTGTGTTTATTCTGGAATTCTCTATCAACGTAATTTTCCAACCAACTTGTCAGATAACCTATCAACTTCATTCCCCTCCCCTCCCCACCCCTCACCCTTCATAGAGCTTGTTGAAATCTGTGTCAGTTGCTCTCTCGACTTGCAGATGTCTGTCAACCTAGGACTGTCTTATGTATTCGTTTAGAACACTGTGCTTCAAAATGCCTATCCACAAAGTGCTATCACTACCATTTGCTACTGCTCCTCCAGAAAATAAGGAACTTGCCCCAATAAATCTTCTTTAATAAGCACACTGTTTAATTCAGTTGAACAGTATGAATATGTACTATAGGGCTGGTAACAAGTTTTTTATTTACAGAGAAAGAAAAGAAACACTCAATTACAGATCATTCTCAGTATTGTGCCACCACTTTCTGGTACAAGCATCCAAAACTTATCAGTAACACTTTTTAAAAAAACAATTTTACAAACACAAGGTTTCTACAATTGCTTATGTTCTTGCAATTCCTTACTGATACTTCCCCACTTCTTTATATATTAAAAGCGAACATAAACTCTATTGTTTTAAAAGGAATTAGTTCATCCGTCAATTATCCCCAAGTAAATCTACCAAAATCTTAAGATTATATGACTTAAGTAAAATATAACTGAGACAACCATCCCATTCATTGCACCTTTGAAATTCTCCAAAAATTCAAGTAAAGGATTAAAATATTTAATACAAGGCCGTCTGGGTGGCTCAGTAGGTTGAGCATCTGACTCTGGATTTTGGCTCAGGTCATGATCTCATAGTTTGTAGGTTCCAGCCCTGAATCAGGGTCTGCACTAACAGCACAGGCTATGCTTGGGATTCTCTGTCCCTCTCTTTCTCCCTCTCCTCTGCTTGCTATCTCTTTAAAAAAAAAAAAAAAAAAAAAAAAAAATTAAATCCAATCCTCTTAATTCAGGAGAGCAAATTTGACAAGTGGTCTTGAAAGGCTTACTATACTACTGTGGTAACCTATGCAATCATCCACCATTTCAAATTATTCTGCAAACAAAAATTTACTTAGGTATACTTTTGTGTAATGATGTCTATGTATCTGTGGTTGTAGCTCCTCTTTCATTCTTATTATATCCCCCCCCTTTTTTTAACAATCTTATCAGGTTTGTCTTCTAGCAATCAACTTTGGCTTACCGTAAGCTTGTTTTATGTTTCTTCAATATCTGCTTTTATGCCTATTACTTCATTCTTTTCTTTATTCTGTTCTTTTCCTAACTTAGATTGGATGCTTGGCTCTTTAATTTTCATTTTTCTTTTCTAATTAACATCTCAGACCCTCCACCAGGGATCATTTTCCTTCTACCTGAAGTGTGTATTTTTGAAGTTGTCTTAGAGATGTTCTATTGGTAGTAAAATCTCTTCAGTTTTCATTTATCTAAAAACTTTATATTACCTATATTCTTAGCTCTAAGAGTTATTTACTCTCAGCACACTGTAGTTATTATTCTCCTTTCTTTTGGTTTCAATTTTCTTTTTCATAAATTAGCCTAATTGTAGATCTCCTGAAAATAATCTGTATTCTCCCTCTGGCTCTTTTTTTTTTTTTTTTTTTTTTTTTTAAAGATAGAGAGCCAGCGGGAGAGAGGCAGAGAGAGAGGGAGAGAGAAAATCTTAAGCAGGCTCCACGTTCAGCACAGAGCCCAATGCGGGGACTTGATCTTATGACCCTGAGATTATGACCTGGGCCAAAATCAAGCGTCAGATGCTCAACCAATTGAGCCACGTGAGCACCCCACTCTCTGGCTATTTTTAAGATCTTTCATTGTGTGCAATTTTAACTATGAAGTTGGGTTTAGATTTTTATTTAACCTTTATGTGACTTCTTACATTTGTATCTTTTTGCAGTTTTATAAACTCTCAAGCATAATCTCAAATATTCTTTCTACATCACTTTTCTTCCTATGTGGACTCTGCTTAAATTTGTTGTATTTTCTCATGCTCCTCTTCTATTAGGACACAGACTAGACTGCTATAATAAGAGACCCTAGGGTGGCTTAAACAAAATTCAAACTTCTTCTCCCTCATATGAAAGTCAGAAGGGATATAGTCCAGGGGGCAGTTTACTAGTCAGCTAAGTTCTCACATCTTGTTGCTCTACTGTCCTTAGAGTATTGCCCTCTCCCACAAGCTATAAATAGTTTACTACCATGTACACATTCCAGTCCACGGGAAAAAAAGGTATATCCCTTTCCTTTTTATAGGCATATCCTATAAGGTTAAAACCTACGAGGGCACCTGGGTAGCTCAGTCAGTCAAGTGTTCAACTTCAGCTCAGGTCATGATCTTGTGGTTTGTGAGTTCAAGCCCCACATCAGGCTGTGCACTGAGAGTGCAGAGCATGCTTCAAATCCTCTGCCTCTCTCTGTCCCTCCCCTGTTCATTCTCTCTCTCCAAAATAAACAATTAAAAACAAAAAAAACCTATGCACACATAGCTTCCACTTACATCTAAATTAGCAAAACTCTGTCACATAGTCAAACCTCACTATCAGAAAGGTAGTGAAATGAAAGCTATAGCTGGACAGCAAAGGATCCAACTAATACATCCATAACTTACTAAGGAATCAAGGAAAACTAGAGATTTCGAATTCTCTTTTCTTCGCTTGCATATTTCCTCTCCCTGTTGCTTTATTTTGGTTGCTTTACTCTTTAGATCATCTTCCAGTTCTCTAACTCTCTAGACTAATCTGTTATTAAAGCTATCTATTAAGCTTGAATTTTTAAATTTATATTATTTCTACAAGTTCCCCCTTCCTTTGTCTTCTGGTAATTTTTCATAGTCTCATTCTCAGAAGCAATATACTGAAATGTTTTAAAGCCTGAACTTAGGATCCATACTGCTGGCCAGAATTCTGCTCTACCACTTAGTGACCTCTGACTACATTTTTCCTCCTGAACATTTCCTACTGGAAATGCCTCTCATTAACAAAAGAAGGGAGAGTATCATAGTACCCAAAAATATCCCATTCTCTGTGTCTTTGGGTACTGATATGCACTGTGGCATCCAGGAGTTATTTTAAAAGAGTAAATGCCTCTCTTTTAGCAACAGCATAAATCATCAAAAAGAGCATCAACGGGAACCTCTTTTTACATGTATCACCATCTACTTAGTAAAACAAATATTCTTCAGCAACTCTTATCATAGGCAAATAACACGTTTTGCAAACCACGAAAAAAAATGTTAGAGGCAGTGACCAGTGTTTTCTAGGTTGACAAAAATTTTTTTTCCTGAAAAGAGAAGGTTTACAGATAAGGTTTACTAATTTATGCTAAGTATAGCTAATTACATCAATTCTGTAAACTAGATACATTTCCATAAATAGAGGTATTTATTCTAACATTATTCTCTTAATGGCACTGACACATAAATTATATAATCATAATTTAAAAATTTAAGACTAACCCACCAAAAGCAAGCCACAGCTAATGAAAAAGTATGAATTTCGAAAAATTGGTAAAGCAAAACAGCATACCTCTCACTAAATTTCTGATATCTTTATCCTTTAAAGATGACTTCATTTCTTATCACCAGCTGAAATGTTATGACCTTTCACCAAAAGAGAAAGTAAAATGATGTGACCAACAACTAAACTTCACATAGTATTACTTACAAAGCTCCTTCCTTTTATTGTTCATCAAAATCAAATCCATTATCCCAATTTTATTTTTATTTAAAAAAATTTTTTTCTTTAATGTTCATTTGTTTTTGACAGGGAGAGGCAGAGCATGAGTGGGGAAGGGGCAGAGAGAGAGAGACACACACAGAATCGGAAGCAGGCTCCAGGCTCTGGGCTGTCAGCACAGAGTCCGACGCGGGGCTTGAACTCACAGACTGCGAGATCATGACCTGAGCCGAAGTCGGACGTTCAACCGACTGAGTCACCCAGGTGCCCCTCCATTATCCCAATTTTAAAGATGAGGAAACCATACTAGGTTTAACTTGGATTAAATGACTTAGGCACAAAATAACTAGAAGGCTGTCCCAATTTTAAATGCCATTCTCTTTTCAATGTATCATGCTCTGTTATATAACACCACAACAATAATATAATAGCATACACCTACTGAGAGTTTACCACATGCCGTGCACTGTTTTAAGAAATCCTCACAAAAAGCTTGTGAGGTAGGAACTAGTAATTTGCCCAAGCCATACATCTAGAAGAGAAGCCATGATTCACACTTAGCAGCCCAGTTCCAGAGTTCACACTCATTAACCAACATGCTAACTTGCTTCTATACTCACCTATGTACATGGAAACTTGTAAATGCATAGACTATCTTTGGAAGGAAACTTTGGAGGAATGAAGGGATACGGTAAGAAGGGAGATTTTTCACTGTACGTCTTGCGTGCATTTCTTGAAAGTCTGGCCAGAGGACGGGTAGAGAGTACTGCAGACATGGAGTTCCATTTAAAAAGGCAGACTCAGGAAAATGAAGAGTCTAATGAAAAAAACTATTTAAAAAAGGCTAGGTGGCTGAATATTCTCAGTGAAAGGCAGTGGGAAAGGAATGAGTATAGTCATTGTTTGAACAATAAGCTAGTAAACTACCAAAATCCCTGTTTGATATCTTAAGAACTTGCTTTCCTAACAGTGGGGGAAAGCCACCTAAGGCTTTTGAGTAATTTGAGGAAAGGAAGAAAAAAAAAAGCTCGATGAGAATTGTGTAGGTTGGAACAAAGGAACGAGAAACTGGAGCAGGGAGATCAGTTAGGAGAGCAAGGAATGGGCTGGGATTGGAGATAAAAGAAGGTTAATCTTAAAGGGCATAGTTCAGCAACGTTGCTGTGAACATCAAATAAGATAATGCATATATAGCCCTGGCAAATATACTTGCCATATAATGCCTGGCAAATATTATCCACTAAAAAATAACTACTACTATCGCTGCTTTACTACTGTAACTAGAGTGTTACTGGTATTTTGACAAGAATTGTGGAAAGGTAATATAAAACAAGAGTGGACAGGGGCACTTAGGTGGCTCAGTCGGTTGAGTGTCTGATTTCAGCTCAGGTCATGATCTCACAGTTCCTGAGTTCGAGCCCTGCGTCAGGCTCTGTGCTGACAGCTCAGAGCCTGGAGCCTGCTTCAGATTCTGTGTCTCCCGCTCTCTGTTCCTCCCCTGCTCACACGCTCTCTCTCAAAAATAAATAAAGATTAAAAAAGTAAATAAAGTAAATAAAATAAAACAAGAGTGGACAGCACTATGAGATTAGGAATCCCAAATGAGGAGGCAGAATAATAAAATTTATTGACTTTGAATTTTACTGAAGGGTCCACAGGTCTTTGAAAACCATAAACACAGAGGGGGAAGTAGAGACCAAGGAACCCAAATTAACACCCCTGATTGAAAGGGAAGATCTTTTTGCTGGCATATCTGGATCCAAAACCAAACTCTATAAATTGTGTGAGCCTGGACAAGTTATTTGCCCTGATTGATATGCAATTTGTGTATCAACAAAACAAATCTGGATTAAGATAACTTCACTTGTTTCTGATAATTAAACAATATGACATATTTTAGGTACATATAAAATAAAATACGTAGCACGGGACAGGTTAAATGTTTTTCCCTCCTAAAGTGAAACAAATAGAGGATCAACATTCTGGTTTGATGAAAATATTGCCACATTAGAAAACTACTGTTAGGATCCTAGTTTATTAGTTTGTTTGCTTTAAGAACTTTAATCTATCTTAGCATGGCTAGAATTTCATGAGTTTCTGATTCTCATAAACTGTGAGGCTCTACAGCTTCCTGCTGTCGGAGGTTGCTGGCTTTGTGACAAGAAATAACACAGGCAGCCATCTTTGTCTTTTAAAACCCCTGTTGAGGACAATCTTAGTCCTAATCAACTTCTTTTTTTTTTTTTTTTTTAAATTTTTTTTTTCAACGTTTTTAATTTATTTTTGGGACAGAGAGAGACAGAGCATGAACGGGGGAGGGGCAGAGACAGAGGGAGACACAGAAGCGGAAGCAGGCTCCAGGCTCCGAGCCATCAGCCCAGAGCCTGACGCGGGGCTCGAACTCACGGACCGCGAGATCGTGACCTGGCTGAAGTCGGACGCTTAACCGACTGCGCCACCCAGGCGCCCCCTAATCAACTTCTTAATTTTTGAGATAAGAGGAAGTCAGAAAAAATATAATCAAATTATTTAAATTTTTAAAAAATGTTTATTTTTGAGACAGAGACAGAGCATGAGTAGGGGGAGGGGCAGAGAGAGAGAGAGACACACACACACACACACAGAATCTGAAGCAGGCTCCAGTCTCTGAGCTGTCAGCACAGAGTCCAACATGGGGCTTCAACTCACAAACCGTGAGATTATGACCTAAGCCGAGGTCGGACACTTAACTGGCTGAGCCACCCAGGCACCCTATAATAAAATTATTTAAAGTCTTGTTTTCATTAGAGATGAATCAGTTTGATCAGGCCTAGAAACTGGCCATTCAAATAAGAATAAATAACTTAATTAGGGATCTTTAATTTTGTGCCTAACGTGAAGAAATCTACAAAAAGCTAGAAGACTATTGATCTTCTAGGATTTATTTTAAAGAGTTAAAACAATTTTATTTGCTCATAATGGAATCAGATGAGATTTTATAAATGAGAGATCCTAATCTGGCAATAAGGAGTTACAAATCGCTGGCCACGTATGTTTATAAATGGATTTTTTCATAAGAATCAAACATTTCCAAACATTTTTTCTGTATGGCCATCAACCCCAGGTTGATAAGCTACCATCGGCTTATACCAGGATTACTGTAATAGCCTCTCATCTGGTTTCCCCACATCCAATTTTTCCCTCTCCAATCTTTTTTCCACAATGAAGCCAGAACGATCAGTATAAAAAGATAAATTTAATCATGTTACTGACCCTCCTCCCAAATCCCTCTAATTAAGATACTTCAGTTTTTTTCCACTACCTTTAAGTACAAACCAAAAATGTTAACATGGCCTACAAGGGTCTGCACAGTTGAGTCTCTAACTCCTACCTAGCTTCACCTCACAATACACTTCCTCTCATTCTCAATGCTCCAGCCAAACTGGCTTTAATATTCTCCAGTGTGCCATGCTCTCTCCTGCCAAAGACACAGGCTGGCTGGTAAAGTGTTTTGGAAAAATATTACAGAGGAAAAGGAAGACAGAGAGTTCATAGGGCATGGAGATTTACAATTAGAAAAAAATGGTATTTGGGGTGCCTGGGTGGCACAGCTGGTATAAGCGTCCAACCCTTGATTTTGGCTCAGGTCATGATCTCATCGTCTGTGAGTTCGAGCCCCACATAGGGCTCTGCACTGACGGTATAGAGCCTGCTTGAGATTCTGTCTCTCCTTTTCTCTGCCCCTCCCCAGCTTGAGCTCTCTCTCACTCTCAAAATAAATAAACTTAAGAAATTTAAAAACAGGGGTGCCTGGGTGGCTCAGTTGGTTAAGCGTCCAGCTCAGGTCATGATCTCACAGTTCGTGGGTTCGACCCCGCATGGGGCTCTGTGCTGACAGCTCAGAGCCTGGAGCCTGCTTCTGATTCTGTGTCTCCCTCTCTCTCTGCCCCTCCCTGCTCATGCTGTCTCTCTCTGTCTCTCAAAATAAAGAAATGTAAAAAATAAATAAATAAATTTAAATTTAAAAATAAAAAAAAGAAGTGATATTTGAACAAACATCTAGAGGCAATGGGAAGTTAGACAATGGAGTTATGCAGATCTCTGAGAGGTCTGCTGACTTCCAAAGAGAAAGAAGGGCACCCTAACAGGAGTGCAATGTAATTAGTAGGAGATAAAGTAAGAGATAGCTAAATATAGACTTTCAGGCCATGGTTAAGACTTTGGCTTTTACTTGGTGTGAGATGGGAAATCACTGGCTGGTTGTGAGGAAAGGATGACAGATTCCCACTGAAATTTTGAACAGGTATCCTGCTGTTGAAATGAAGGAGGAAGTCAAGGACAGAGGTAAGGAGAACTATGTGAAAGCAAATGAAACAACCCAAAAGATGGTAACCTGGACCAAAGTAGTAGCGGTGGAGTGGTAAGAATTAGTTATCTTCCAGATACACTGGGAAGTCAGGGCCGAAAGGAGTGAGGAGTTGGAAGGAAAAAAAATGAATAATTAACAGAAAAATAATAAGCAAAAGATAATAAATAACAAGACACCAAACCACAGATCCAAAATATTCAGAGAACATCAAGCAGAATAAATACTGAAAAACTACACCCAAGCATATATTCAAGCTGCAGAAAATCAAAGACAAAAAGAAAATGTTGCAAGAAGCCAGAGGTGAAAAAACACTTTACTCAAGAGGAGTTAAGGATGAAAATTACATCAAATTTCTCTTCAGAAATTACACAAGTAGAGAGAGTGAACTATTTAAGGTATTGAAAGAAAAAACTCATCAAGCTACAATTCTGTATTCAGCAAAATTATCCTTCAAATGAAAGATAAATACAGATGTTCTCAAATAAAAATTCCAGTAGACCTGCCCTGCAAGAAATGTTAGAAATTCTTTAGAAGGAAGGAAAATGAGTTAGGTCAGATTACATGGACATAAATATGAACATACAAAGGTAAAATAAAATCTTTTATTTTTCTTATCATTAATTGATCTAACAGATAACAGTCTGGAATAATAATAGCAACAATATATTAGGTGACTACAGCTTATGGATAAATGAAACGAATGACAGCAATATTATAAGAGATTGGTGGGAGGAACTAGGAATACTGTTATAAAGTACCTGTAATGCCTTGTGAAGTAGTATAGTGTTATATGAAAGTGGACTTGGATTAGCTGTAAATGTGTATTTTAAATTCAAAGGCAACCACTAAAAAAAAAAATAGTATAACTGATATGGTGAGAGAGGAGAAAAATGAAAGTACATAAAATGTTCAATTAAGACCAGAAGGCAGCAGAAAATAAAGATTAAAAAAGAAAAAACAAGAGCAATGAACAGAAAACAGTTAACAACTACGGTAGTCATTATTTTTCTTAACGTTTATTTATCTTTGAGAGAGAGAGAGAGCGAGCATGAGCAGGGGAGAGGCAGAGAGAGAGGGAGACACAGACTCCGAAGTAGGCTCCAGGCTCTGAGCCGTCAGCACAGAGCCCGACGTGGGGCCCGAACCCATGAACTGTGAGATCATGACCTGAG
Source organism: Neofelis nebulosa (assembly GCF_028018385.1). Taxonomy (NCBI): domain Eukaryota; kingdom Metazoa; phylum Chordata; class Mammalia; order Carnivora; family Felidae; genus Neofelis; species Neofelis nebulosa. The sequence goes on from NC_080783.1 coordinate 126,761,492, forward strand.
CCGAATTCGGGCACTTAACCAACTGAGCCACCCAGGTGCCCCAACAGCTATGGTAGCTATTAATCCAGCATATCAAAAATCACTTTAAACATCAATGGTCTAAACACATCAGTTAAAAGAAAGACAGCCAAGTGGACCAAAAAACAAGATCCCACTATATGTTGCCTATAAGAAACCCACTTTGAATATAAAATACAAACAGATTAAAAGTAAAGGAGCAACGGGGTGCCTGGGTGGCTCAGCTGGTTCAGCATCCAACTCTTGATCTGAGGTCTTGATTACAGGGTCATGGAGCCTACTTTAAAAAAAAAAAAAGAAGAAGAAACAAGTGAAGGAGCAAGTAAATGGAGCAAGAAATACCATGCTAATCCCAATCAAAAAAAGGAACAGTTGGAGTAGCTATACAATTTCAGACAAAGCAGACTTCAAAGAAAGGAAAATCATCAGAGATAAAGAGTGGTATTATATAATGAAAAAGGAGTCAATTCTCCAAGACATAAAAATCCTTAAAGCATATGTGCCCGACAACAGAGCATCAAAATATAGGAGACAAAAACTGATAGAACAGCAAGGAGAAATAGATGAATTCACTATTACACCTGGAGACTTCGACACCACCTTATCAGTAATTCAGAGACTTAGCATGCAGAAATCAGTAAGGACGTATTTGAATGAAACAATACCATCAATCAATTGCATCTGATATTTATAAAATACTTCATCTAACAACAAAACACATTATTTTCAAGTGCACATGGAACATTTACCAAGACAGACTATCATATATAATCTAGACTACACATCTCAATAAATTTAAAGGCATTTAAGCTTGTTATACAAAGTATGTTTTCTGACCACAATGGAATTAACCTAGAAATCAATAATAGAAAGACATCAAAATCCCCAAATACCTGGAAACAAAATAACATATCTCTAAATAATCCATGATTCAAATAAGAAATTAAAATGGAAATTAGTATTTTGAACAGACTGAAAATGAAAATACAACACACCAAAATTTGTAGAATAGGGAGCCCAGAAATCAACCTTTACATAAATGGTCAAATGACTTGACAAGGTTGCTAATACCATTCAATGAGGAAAAGGCAGTCTTTTCAACAAATGGTGTTGGGAAATGGGTATTCACAAGCAAAAGAATTAAGCTGGATTCTTATCTTACAGTTTATACAAAATTAATTCAAATGGATCAAAGACCTAAATGTAAGAGCAAAAGTATAAAACTTTTAGAAGAAAACATCAGGGAAAAAACTTCATGACATTAGATTTGGCAATGATTTCCTGGATATGACATTAAAAGCACAAGCAACAGAAGAAAAAAGATAAATTAGAGTACATCAAAATTTAAAACTTCTGTGAATCAAAGGATACAACCAACAGTGTAAAACAGCAACTGATGGAATGGAAGAAAACATCTGTGAGCCATATATCTGATAAGGTGTTAATATCCAGAATACATAAAGAACTCCTACAACTCAACAACAAAAAAACCAAATAACACAAATAAAAAATGCACAAAGGACTTAAATAGACATTTTTCCAAAGAAGATAAGATACACAAATGGCCAGTAAGCACATGAGACATTCAACATCACTAATCATCAGGGAAATGCAAATCAAAACCATAATTATATATCACTTCAGATCCATTAGGATGGCTATTATCAAACCAAAATAAACGAAACAAACAGAAGAGGAAACCAGAAAATAATAAATACTGGTAAGAATGTGGAGGAATTAGAACCCTTGTGCACTGCTGGTGGGAATATGGAAAACAGTATGGCAGTTCCTCAAAAGATTACATATAGAATCATTAACATATGATCCAGCAGTTCTACTTCTTATGTTCTTTATTTTATTTTTTGAGAGAGCCAGTGAGCACGTGAGTGGGGGAGAGATGCAGAGACAGAGAGAATCTTAAGTAGGCTCCATACCCAGTGGAGCCTGAGACAGGGCTCAATCCACAACCCTGGGATCAAGACCTGAGCTGAAATCAAGAATCAGCCACTCAGCTGACTGAGCCACCCAGGCACCGCCCCGTTCCTCTCCCTGTCCCCCCAAAGCCAGCAGTTCTATTTCTGGATATATATCCAAGAGAACTGAAAGCAGAGACTCAAACAGATATTTGTAGTACATCCATGTTTACAGCGGCCATTATTCACAGAGGTCAAAAGTGGAATCAACCCAGGTGTCCATCAACAGATGAATGGACAAACAAAATGTGGTATATACATGCGATGGTATATACATTCCTTCCTTAAAAGGAAGGAAATTGTGACACATGATACAACATGGATGAACCTTGAAAATATTATGTTAACTGAAAAAAGCCAGTCACGAAAGAGCCAATACCGTATGATTCCAAGGTACATGAAATACCTAGAGCAGTCAATAGTCCAATCTATAGACAGGAAGTAGAATGGTTGTCAGGGGCTGGGAGGAGAAGGGAATGCGGAGTTAAGTATTTAACGGGCACAGAGTTTCAGCTGGGGAAGATGAGAAAAATTCTAGAGATATATGGTGAAAGGTTTCACAAAAATGTAAATGTACTTTACTGAACTGGACACTTAAAAATGGTTACAATGGTAAATTTTGTATTACGTGTATTTTATCACAATTTTTAAAAATATATAATTCATCACACTAACTTAAAAAAAAAACCCTTAAGTAGAGCAGTCGGCAAAGGAGGACAAGCAACAGCCAGTGAGGTAGGGGAAACCATGTGTGTGGCTTTAGAAGACAGAGAAGAAAACATGTGAAAGAAGTGATCAACTGCTAAATGCTGCTGCTGATTCCAGGAAGAGGAGGGCTGGGAACTGACCACTGGGGGTCACTGGAGACTTGAACTCATTTCAGTGGACTAACCTAGGGACAAAAGCCCGTCTGGATTCAGGAAAGAGTGAGAAATCAGAAACAACTGTAGAAAAAATTTTTAGGAGTTTGCTGAAAGAATAGAGAAATGAGTAGTCACTACTACAAGGGAAAGAGGATTTGGGTTTAAAAGGTCTTTTGTGTTATTTATTCTATTTTTTCAGTAGGTAGACAGTCAAATACATCAAACATTTGAGAGCTACTCAGTAAATGTTTGTCCAGAAGAAACTATTTATTCTCAAGACTTAAGTTTCCCCCTGACACTAGAGGTTAGTGCAATTTTGAATCATGCTTTTTTCCAAACCCTCCAAACATTATGTCATCATCTTTTCCCAAGGGCATTAAAATTTTTAATGAAACTCTTCAATAATAATATTGTAATAAGTGTATAATAATTTAACTATTCTTTTGGCTGGATATGTCCAGATGTTATTATAGATAATGATGCAATGAATATTTGTGCACAAATTTTTATCCAAAGTTATCATTTTTTTCTCTGGGTTACATTCTCCAATGGATCGTTACCAGATCTAAGATTAGGTTTTTCATGGAGACTACTGGGGTTTATCATTGACATTTCCCTCAGAAATATGTGGTTCCCATTTCACTATATCCCTAACAGCAGAGTTTCAACTTAGTTTTAAATTTAAGTGTTCTTGGGGCGCCTGGGTGGCTCAGTCGGTTAAGTGTCCGGCTTCAGCTCAGGTCATGATCTCACAGTTTGTGAGTTCGAGCCCCGCATCAGGCTGTGTGCTGACAGCTCAGAGCCTGGAGCCTGCTTCAGATTGTGTCTCCCTTTCTCTCTGCCCCTCCCCTGCTCATGCTCTGTCTCTGTCTCAAAAATAAATAAATTAAAAAAAAAAAAAATTTAAGTGTTCTTAGTTTAATTGTATTATCAAAAATGTATTACCCTAAACTTAAATTTCTTTGATTAACTTCTGAAGTTAACCTATTTTTCAGATATTTATCATTCACATCTTTTCTCTTTAGCTAACTGCCTAGTCTTTCCTCATTTGTCTTTGAAAAAAGTTATTTTTCCAATCAACCAGTCTTTTCTGCTTATTTATTAAGGACAGCCACCCTTTTGATTATTCCAGGTTTTCCCCCTAGGTGTGTTGCTTTTAATAGTTTATCATATCCAAGTTAATTTTTGTTACTATGTTAAATCTATGTTTTCCTTTGTCATCTTCCCTTCCTAGTTCATAATTTGGTTTATAAGTGCTAAGGACTGGGTGTTAGTGGATTAAAGTAAAAGACTGGATTTAGGAATGAAAGTTCTGTTGTAAAGGGCGTAGAAGAAAATCTCTTGTGCTATCAATACCTGGATTATTGTCTGGTTTACACTTAAATGAAAGTTTAGAAAATTTATAAATGTATGGCCAATAAATAAGTATATAATAAAATCTGGTGAAAGCAACTAGATAAACAAGACTTGGATTCAGAACACCAATAATTAAGTGCTGGCTCTACCACTTATTAAGCTGGAAGACTTTGGACTTTTTTTTTTTTTTTAACATTTATTTATTTTTGAGACAGAGAGAGAGAGCATGAACAGGGGAGGGTCAGAGAAAGAGGGAGACACAGAATCTGAAACAGGCTCCAGGCTCCGAGCTGTCAGCACAGAGCCCGACGCGGGGCTTGAACCCACGGACCGCGAGATCATGACCTGAGCCGAAGTCGGACGCTTAACCGACTGAGCCACCCAGGCGCCCCAAGACTTTGGACTTCTTAATCTCACTCAATTCTCATGATCTATAGTAACAGCACAACACTTACTGAGGGCTTACTATGCATCAAGCACGATTCTAAGAATTTTACTTCTGTAACATTCAAATATCACTCTACAAGATTACAAACACCATTTTGCATAAGAGAAAACGTATAACCTAGACAGGTTAAAATAACTCAAAACTCATACACAATTAGTAAATGGCAAAACCAGAATTCGAACCTAGGCATTTTGTTTGATTCCAGTGCCCCCATCCTGCCTCCAAATCACTCTATTATTATTATATGGCCTCTTTCATCTTTAAAATGGGAATGATACTATCTATCTCACAGGTGTGGTGAGAGGATTAAATGAGGGGATATACAAGAAAGAACTTTATAAAGTATAAAGTGGCAAATATAAGGAACCATATTATTAAGGATTTTTGTGAATAACAAAAAAATCAGATACTATGTATGACTTAAAATTGGTTACAAACAAAACAAGCAAAAAAAGGAGAACCTTCTCACACTGCTGGTGGGAATGCAAACTGGTGTAGTCACTCTGGAAAACCGTATGCAGGTTCCTCAAAAAGTTAAAAATAGAACTACCTATTACCCAGGAACCACACTACTAGGTATTTACCCAACGGATACAAAAATACTGATTCGAAGGGATACAAGGACCCTGATGTTTATAGCAGCACTATCAACAACAGCCAAATTATGGAAAGAGCTCAGACATCCATCGACTGATGAATGTATAAAGAAGAAGTGTTATATATGCACAATGGAATATTACTCACCCATAAAAAAAGAATGAAATTCTGCCACTTGTAACAACATGGATGGAGACTGAGTATTATGCTAAGCAAAATAAGTCAGAGAAATACAAGTACCATACGATTTCACTCATATGTGGAATTTAAGAAACAAAACAGATGAATATAGGGGATAAAAGAAAAAGGAGGGGCAAACCAGAAAACAGACTCTTAACAATAGAGAACAAATAGGGTTACTAGACAGGAGATGGGCAGGGGAGGTGCGGAGGGGCTAAATGGGTGATGGGTATTAAGGAAGGCACTTGTGATGAGCACTGGGTATTGTGTGTAAGTGATGAATCACTCAATTCTACACCTGCAACTAATGTTACACTACATGTTAACTAACTGGAGTTTAAATAAAAGCTTGAAAAAGAAAAAAAAAGATGGTAACAAATTCCTCAAAGCATATACTGAGAACTAAAATCCTTACATACAGTAACCTGTTAAAGGTACCATGGAGCCCTTAGGCTCTTGCTTTCTGGCTGGAATAAAAAATTCCTGCCTTAGCCTAGAAGAATACACAATTAGTTCCATAAAAATGATAGTGCAAAGCATGATCCCTAACAAGACAAATCAGTTAAATATGCCAGTTTACAAACCTCATGAAAACAAATTCAAGTGGTCTTTCTTCCTCTTAGTCTTGCCACTCCTTCATCTCTGGTCAAACACCAAGAACTCGGTTTATACCCCTCCCTAAGATCTGTAATGCCACACCTACCTACCTACCTTCCTCTGTTTCTATCCAAACCCTCCACGCCCTCTGAGGTGCATTTAAAGCCCCAACTTCAAAGTTGTATCAATCGATTTGTGCCTATAGTCTTCTCTTCTTTACCTGACCTCTCATTACTTCTTTTATAAAACTACTTAGTCTCCAGTTACATTTTCTTTTGTTGAGATATAATTCACATAACATAAAATTCACCATTTTAAAGTATATAATTCAGTGGTTTAAATTATACTCGCGAGGCTGTGCAACCATCACCACTAATTCCAGAACATTTTCATTGCTCTAAAAAGAAACCCTACATCCAGTGGTAGTCACTCCCAATTTCCCCACCCAGTCTCTGGCAACCACTACTCTATTTACTGTCTCTATGGATTTGACTACTGTAGACATTTCTACAAATGGAATAATAGCATTTGTGATAATTTGTGTCTGGCTTCTTTCACATACAATGCAAGGTTCGTCTATGTTGTAGCAAGTATTAGTGCTTCATTTATTTTTAAGGCTGGATAATAATATTCCATTGTATAGCTATACCACATTTTAGTTATTCATTTATCAGCTGATGGACCTTTAGGCTATTGTGACTAATAATGTTATGAACAAGTTTTTATGTGAACATGTTTCTAATTCTCTTGAGTTTATACCTACAGTGGAATTGCTGGGTCATATGGTAACTCTATATTTAACATTTTTGAAGAACTGCCAGATTGTTTTCCATAGTGGCTATACCATTTTACATTCCCACCAGCAGACCATGAGAGTTCCAATCCCTCCACATCCTTGTCAACACTTGTTACTGTCCAGTTTTTGATTAAAGCTATCCTAGTGGGTATGAAACGGTATCACGTTGTGGTTTTGGTCTGCCTTCCCGAATGTCTCTAGCTACACTTTATCTTATGCAATACATATTCCCCTAATTCACAGTCAGCAAATGTTTTCTGTAAAGAGCCAGACAGTAAATATTTTTATTTTTGCTCTGCAGATCACACATGGTCTAAGTCACACATTCTCCTGGGTTTTTTTGTTTGTTTTTTTAAACAACAAAAGCAAATACCATCTTAGCTTGATTGCCATACAAAACCAGGTCTTATATTGTAGTTTGGCAACCTCTACTTTGTGTCATAATTAGTGTTACCTTCTCTTGTATCAATGTCAACTTTGTTGAAAGCAAGTTAAGAACTATTTCGTATTCCTTCATAGTGATTTGTATACAGCTCATGAATACAAGAGCAGAAGATCTAAAATTACTTAAACTGAACTTCTTACACAAAGAATGTCCTCAATTAAAAAAAATATATGTATCTCCCCACAGGTATTTACACAATATAAAGTACACTAGTTTTTAAAATGATTCCAGAAAGTAAAAAGTCATTTTTTCTTTTGAAATTGGTCAGCTTGACTACAAGTACCATAAGAATCAGAGAAAAAAAGTCTTTCATAATGCCCTCTGAAATCAAAATTATATTTATAGTTAATTTACTTATTAAAATAACTTTCTAGCATCAAATGTATTTTAAGGGACTACTTCCAAATCAAGTATCTCTAAATCCTATACCCACAAATAAGATTAAAATTATAGTAATATACTTCGGCAGAAGTTGATATATAGTTAAAAAAAAAAAAAAAGTGAAACCGTAACAAAAGGTACATGTTTCTAGCAAATGTGAAAATCCAGTAATTTCAACAATTTGAATTTGATGTTCTGGAAATTATAGGTTGACCATTATAGAAGGGATTGGTTCTACAAAGAAACTCTTTGATATAGTAGAATGAAAACTAATATAAGAGACAGCAGACATAACTATTTATCTCTGGGCAAGTCGCTGAACTTCTTTGGAGCCCAGATTTCTCATCTTTACAAGTAGGAGTGATTCCATCTGTCCTACCTTTTTCACATAACTGTGAAGATCAAATGAGACAAAGTTTATAAAAGTTTATAAAAAGCACTCTACAAATAACATTACTCACATATTGTTAGAAGAATTAAGCAAAACCAAGCTTTGATTATTAAAATAAGTACAAACAAGAGTTCCCTGGATCTTCATAGATAACAAGCAATTCTCCTAATGGTCCCAATGACATCAATGGACACTATGGTGACTCATTTTTTTAAAGACCAATAGAGGAATGGAAATCAGCACAAACTGGTCTCACATTCTGAATAGCATAAAGGTTAACCAAGTGCATAAAAGTATTCAGACCGGTTTCCCAGGTCTCAGGAATCTAACACAACATTTTGCATCTTTAGCTTATTCTAGCTAAAAGAAAAATGTACTAAATATTCCTTTAAACACTAAACAGCCTGCTAAAATTCAGTGGAAACCAAATAGTAACCTCAAAAATCAAGTCAGAATCCATAGTAAAGTTTTGATGAAGAGAAAAGAAGGGATAATAGAACAATGATAATATCTAATATTCCATGGTAAGTGGTTCATATGGACCATACCATGTGATTTTCATGGCCTAAGGTAGAGTTACCATTATATCATATTATAGCTAAAGAAAGTGAGGCTAAGAAAAGTATCTTAACCAAAGATCACACAGTAATTTGCATAGCTGGGATCAGAATTCAGGCAACATGATTCCAATGCCCACATTCTTAACCTCAACTCTATGCTGTCTTCCTAAATTGTTTACCAGATTTTATTTTCCATAGTAAAAACAAAACAAGAACAAAATTTTTAAAAAGGCAAAATTTCCAGATGTGTGCTTCATCTCATTTTCTTTCCATGTCCAACTACTACAAAACTGATAAAAAGTAGTCAATGGCCAGAAGACTATACAAAATAGGGTGATGAAATGAAGCGTTGAGATAACATATCTTGTATGTACTCATTCTAATATCAGCTTCTATTTAATTTTAATTCAAAATTAAGCCTTGTTTCAGCAGGTTTCTTTGCTCACAGTGGCTAAATTCTTTTAAGAAAACCCATTCCAATGGGTCTGAAATGTGCTAGAATACCTGCCTCAGAGAAGGAGCACTTCAAATATTTGAAATACTGTTCGTTGACAGAAATGACCACCAGGAAATACTTATTATCACCCAGGTCCACCCACATTCCATCAGCATAACCAACTGATCCCACCTCTCCACTTTCCCTACTCCCGTTTTTACTTATGTATATATATACATCAATGCAAGGTCTGGTACATACTGAGTCTGCATGTTTACAGAAATCAATATATTACAACAATCTCCTTGAAAATGCAATTCCGATCAAAGCTTTAAAATACTTCCAACTCTGAAAATTACTTTGAGTACAACATTTCTGCCCAGAAAATTCTGACTAGAAAGAAAACTAATCCTGCTAAATATTTGCTTAATAGTAGTATCTAACTCTATTTTAAAGTTAGGGCTGAATGAATTACAGCTTTTATCTTTCTTTTACCTAAAGAATATCGTACAAGGAGAAAATAACTCCCAAATCTTGCATTTGACAACAATATGTTGAAAGACAGCGACCAGAGGTCACAAACATGGAAACATTTAAGGATATTAAGAGTTGCCAAAGAAGCAACATTTAATAAAAAAATTAAAATTACAAAAATAAAATGCAGGGTTACAAGAACAATCTTTAAATTGTCATAAAAGAAATATTTCCATGATATATGATAAAATTTCCAAACAACCACATACACAAAATACCACAAATAAATGGAAACAATAGCACAGTTAAGCAGTGCCTTTGTCATGAAACACCAGAAAATATGATTATAGAGGAATTTCTATGCAGAATTCTTGACAACAAGTATACCAGATATTTTCACTGAAAAACAGAATTCTCAATATAGAGCAAACTAAAAGACCGATAGGTTACCTACAACATTCATACACATTCACAATGATTAGAAATTTCTCAGTATCTAGACTGATCTTAATCCTTTGGTAGATATGAAACTATCAGAACAACAGCATATATAAATTGCAAAATCTGAAAAATGCTACATACAAGTAAATTACAAAATTACCAACTCTTAACAATTGTGTTTGAGTCTAATGCTTTCGGACTCACATAATTTTCAATGTTCTTCAAAAATGAATTATTATAATATTTTACTGATAAAAATTTACCAATTTAAATAACTTCATATTAGTTAAAAGATACCAATCAATAAGAACTATTAAAATTCTCTGAGTATAAAAAAAAACTTAGAGGCCTAGATCTGGACTAAGCTTGTTAACTGGGAAAAAGAATTTAGAGTCAAATCAAAAACCACTTGAGTACAGGAAAAACATTAAGTATTACTAAAGTCTTGAGGGTCAGGGTTCAAAGGCAGATACTACAATTAAACATATATGACTAAATTTCCTAGAGGCTAAAATCTTAACATTTAGATCTAGAGTCCTGTTTCTAACAATGCCTTTTACTGGCTAGACGTAAATAACTGATTTATTTGCCTAAATCAATCTAAGGCATACTGAGCCCAGCAAACATCAAACTTAACTCAGTATCTGGATTAATACCGGGAAAAAAAACCAGTATTACAGTGGTCCCTAATCTTACAAATATCCATTATGTTGATCTACTACGAATACATGGCAGTGATAAAAGAAAATAAGACCAGTTGACTAAATTTAGTAACACAAAAATATTATAATGCCTTTGTGCAAAGTGTTAGTTTGATTAATTTATCAATTGTATGGCCTCTAGGTAACAACAACCATTGGAAAAAGCCAAACATTTTTCCAAAAGCCAATTCTATGTTGAGAAGTGGCTCTACTCTGAGGCATACATTCATTTTTTATTCCTTTAGTCTGCATTTGCTGAAATGTATTTACAAATTGGGCACCAAGTTCGGGGTGCGGGGGGAGGGTGGGTGAAGGAAAGAAAAGGAAATCTGAAAGACAGATACATGCTGTCTCTCCAAATCAGAACAAAACCTCTCTAGCTCTAACTGGCAGGGCTTCCCTACTAAACAGCAGCAGTGCAGTGGACGCAAACACACTGGAGTGAAAAAGCCTGCCAAATTAATGTTATGAGAGCAAAGAGAAAGAGTAGAAAAAATTTGGTCATTTATTAAAGGTTCTGTCAAAACCAGGGTAATGAAGCATACAAAAGGAAACGGAGAGGTTTACTTTTACAAGAATATCTTGTTATCAGCACACAAAAGTGAAGCAAAAAGAACTGGGCAGTCCAAATACAATTCATGAAAAAGGCTCCTGATCATTAAGAATTATTAGTAAATGTCTAAATTAATTTCCTTTTTTTCAATACCTGGCCTGGTATAAATCGTTGTGTCTGTAATCCGAGGAAAATCCCACAGCACAGGTTTCCCACCGTACTAAAATAAAATCTCAGACACGTCGATCCCTTCATCATCTCCCAACCTATCAGCTCCTCTCCTTCTCTCCTAAATCTAGATTCCAAGAGAGGTCATCAGTGTAGCTTAGTAGCTAAGCATAGACTTTGGAACCTAACTTCTGGGTCTGAAGTCCAGCTCTGTCACTTACCTGCTCTGTAATCGTAGGCAATGTCTTAACCTCTCTGTGCCTCAGTTTCATCATTAGGATAACAGTGCCTACTTCAGAGGGTTACTCTGAGTAAATAAGTTAGTATCCCTAGTGCATATGTATAAATGTGCCTAGCACAGAGTATGGGCTCTATATGTGTCCGCTCTTCATCATAATTATACCCTTTTGAGTTAGTCTTTGACCAGCTACCTCTATTCTGTGTATTCCTGTGTTTCCCCCCAAATCAGCCAATGTAACATCAACCATGAATGAATCTTAAGATCTTTCTTCATTGCAGGAGACAACACCATTATGTAACTGACATCACTACGACACATTCCTGGTCTGAAATCTCACCTGGACCTTCAGTATTGCACATCAATCCTCTTACCAATCATTGTTATACTTCCTCCCTCATTCCCTCCCCCCCTTACTAGTATCAAGTCCAGTCACTATCATCTTTTTTCCTCAAGTCCCACTCAGAAGATAAAGTCCCTCCTCACATTTAAAGGTCAATCCCTCTACCTGCTCTCTACTAATCCCTCTGCAATCTTCTGTCACGCAAGCTAGAAACATGCATGCCCGTGTACAATCTGTTCCCCAAATATGATCGATAGCTACGTCCTGTGGATTTTACCTCCTAAATATTTCTTAAAATTGTTTACCCTTTTCATGCCTATTACTTGTTAATCAAAGCACTCATCATCCCTTAACCAAGTATTTCCATGAGCAATCAGAGATTAAGGAGAATCAAAAAACTGCAACATCAGAAGCTGAGGGAAGAGCAGTAATACTGACATTCTTTTTTAGCCTCCACCCAGCCTTACACCCCTTGAATCTATCCTCCAATGCAAGCCAGAACGATTTATTTAAAATGCAACCCTACTGTGGTTCCCCTGCCTAAAATCCTTGAACAGTATATACCACCCTCTCCCTATGAATTCTTAACCATTCAGGTTAAGAGACTAGCCCTTCTCCCCATCAACCGTGGATGTACTTCAAAAGATAGGAGAAAAAAAACCTTTTTTTGTTTTTAAGACTAAATATAATTTTCTGAAGAATAGAAGAGGATCCAAAATTTGGTCCAAAAATTTCAATTCTCATGGAGTCTACGACTCCAAAAAGGTCCACTCTTCTAGAGGACTTAGGACCAAGCTCATTAACAGGGCCTGTAAAGTTCTCCATGATCTGGCCCTGGTCCATGTCAGCTTCACCAGCTGTCCCTCTATGTGGGCAGATATCAAGAATTGGTGAAGTAGACATCTGTTATTTTTGCATGTCTAGTATCCCTTCCTCCTTCTTTTGGTAACAGCATCCTGACTCTCTGTTGGGAAATAACCCATCTCCCTCACTGCAGTTTTGGTGGAACTGTCAATCAAGATGCCCCACCCTCCAGTGGGCAAAGGAGATCTCTTACCCCTCAAGGTAGGCCATTCAGGCAGATTTTCCTAAGAAGCTGAAATTTGAGGAGAGTGATATAAAGGCGGATAATGGTTAAAGTAGATTCATTCTGACTGTGCTACGCTAAAGACGCAGTTTATTCCTGCTACCTAGGTCTCAAGCCCTGCACACTGACTGCCCTGGTGCTTCTTGAGGCTTCCTGAGGCCTGCATGCTTATTTTTTTCTTACATTCTATTATTCAACATCCTTCAAATACACGTATTTTTCTGCTTAAATTAACCATTTTAGCCATTTGTTCATCCTTTTACTGGAAAAATATTTATTGAATTACGTGACGGTTAGCTGTAGGTGTCACTTGGCTAGGATACAGTAGTATCCAGTTACACAAACAAACACAGAATCTAGGTGTTGCTGTGAAGGTATTATGTAAATGTGGTTAACATCTAACATCAATTGACGTTAAGTGAAGGAGATTATCAATAATGCAGGGAAGGCTCCATCCAATCAGTTGAAAGCCTTTAAGGGCAAAACTGAGGTTCCATGAAAAAGAAATTCTATCATGTGGCTGCCAGAGAGTTTCCAGCTGCCCTACCCTATAAATTTTGGACTTGTTAGGCCCCACAACAACATAAGCCAATTTCTTGAAATATATCTCCACTACACACACACACACAATTATTTATGCATATATATATATTTATGCATATATATATGCATATATATATGCATAAATAATTGTGTGTGTGTGTGTATGTGTGTGTGTGTGTGTATCCTACTGGCCTGTTCTTTGGAGACCCCTAATACACACACCTACTGGTGCTAAGAACAAGACAAAGTCTGTTCCTGTTGCTTGCAACCAAAGAACCCTAAGTACTGTTATATACGTGACTAAGGACAGAGTTCACAAAGAGCTCCCTGTTTTATCCATGTGCTAATCGTTTAAGCTAGGAGTACAATTTTTAAATTCTAAACCTAATGGCAACAAAAATAATTTTCTAGATTCCTCCAAAGTACAGGGAATTAAAGAATGAAGGCATACTTAAGAAAGAAAGAGTGTCTAAAATAGGCAGAATGGGTGGGTTCCTTTACTCTAGTTCAGGAATCAGTATACTCTGACCTGTAGGCCAAATAGGGCTCACTGCCTATTTTTGTGTGGCCTATAAACTAAGAATGGTTTTTACAGTCTTAAACGTCTTTCTTTTAAATCAAAAGAAAATTACTATTTCATGACATGTGAAAATTGTATGAAATGTAAACTTCAATGTCCATAAATAAAGTGGACACAGTCATGCTCATTTGTTTACATATAGTCTATGGCTGCTTCTGCCCTACTGTATTGCAACAGAGACCGTATGTCCCTAAAAACCTAAAATATTTCTTATCTGGCCCTTAACAGAAAAAAGTTTGCTGACCCCTGCTCCAGTAAAGAAATTCAAAGAAAGTATGAATTTTGGCAAATGGGCAAGAAAAGGGTAAAACTGTTAGAAAAGAAGATACAAGAAAAAGAATATATTAATTGTACTACTATTTATTGAGTATTTACCATATACAAAACACGGGGTTTGTTTTGTTATGTTTGAGAGAGACAGCACACGTGTGTGCAAGTTGGGGAGAGGAGCACAGGGAAGAGGGGGGTGGGGGGGGGGGGAGAGAGAGAGAGAGAGAGAGAGAGAGAGAGAGAGAATATCTTACGCAGGCTCCTTGCTCTGCAGAGTCAGATGCAGGGCTTGATCCCATGAGCCTAGGATCATGATCTGAGCCAAGATCAAGAGTCGGATGCTCAACCAACTAGGCCACCCAGGTGCTCCTACAAAATACTGTTTTGAGCACTTTACATATTAATATTTCTAATCTTCGCAACATTCCTATGAGGTAGAGACTATTATCCCCATTTTATAGATGAGTCAGAGGCTAAAACAAACTTGCCCAAGCTCAACAGATATAAATTACAGAACTGGGATTGCAACGCAGACAGTGTGGCTCTAGCACCTGTGAGGTTAACCAACAACACCATACTGCTTTACCACTGACCTTCTGGTCTATCTCATCTGCACTGCATTAATTTAATGAGTTGATTTTCCTTAGAATTGAAATATTACAAACTCTGTAGATGAATCAATACTAGAATAAATGAAGAAGTTTGTGGCAGTACATTCCTTTGAGAACATGAGGGATTTCCAAGACCTATGCCTATCACCCTTCTTAAAGATAGGAAAGTGAGGAAGACACCCGTTGGACTCAATCATCACTTTCCCCTATCCCATGCTTGAACTCAAAAGTTTAGGCAGGCTTCCATACTCAGGCTAAGATAAAGCACATTCTCTTCTCATATATCTTGCCTCATCACGACCAATTAATTAAGAATCTCTGGATGGTGGAGCTGCCTGGGTGGCTTAGTAGGTAAAGCGTCCAACTCTTGGTTTCAGCTCAGGTCATGAGCTCATGATTTGGGAGATCAAGCCCCACGGTGGGCTCTGCACTAACAGTGCAGCACCTGTCTGGGATTCTTGCTCTCTCCTCTTTCTCTCTGCCCCTTCCCCACTGGGGAGCACTTGTGCACACACACTCTTTCTCTCAAAATAAATAAATAAACTTAAAAAAATAATAAATAAAAGAATTTCTGGATGGTGGAGCCAGGATGTGGTTATTTCTCAAAGCTCCTCAGTTAATTCTAACATATGGCCAAGCCAGAATGGAGACCCACACATCAGTATACTTCTCTCCTTTCAAGAAGAGCAGTGATGAAAAAGAATCCAGGTAAGGGGAAGGGCAAGGCTAGAGATGGGAACTTGACAAAACCTGTCTTTGAAGAATGGAATTTTTATTTAGTGCTACAGTATGCTAGTAAAGAACATTTCTAGTCTTCTTGCCTCACCATCTGAAAACTTTATTAAAAAAAAAGCAGGTATGAAAACAAAAATATTTGTATATATGCATATACATATATTTACACAAAAAAATTTCAGTAAGGGTACACAGCAAACTGTTAACTATTATTTTTTGCCTTATCTGTACTTTTTTCTTGATCTGTACTTTATATGTTACCTGTTATTTCTTCTCATAATGCATGACTTGTTTAGTTCAAAATAATGAGCTTTTTAAAAACAGTGTGACTAAAAAGATCTTCAAAGATTACTTTAATTATACTTTGAATAGAAAAATAATTATATAAAAAACTAGCAAAAATTACTTGGTGCTTTTTACTGAAAAGCAGTTTACTTTTTGTCAGTGCACAAAACATAAAATCTCCCTACTTCTCTGTGCAGAGGAGATCTATATTCTAACAAATGTATTAATAAATCTTCCCCACCAAATGGCTATTACTAATTAAAGTCTTACTAATACTAATTTATAACAATACTGAGTGTGAGAAGAAAATATTTTAAATAAGAATAAAATGGAAATATTTTGAAGTTTTACTAACACAAATGTCTATCACACAGGCTAATTTTTACAATATTTATAGTAGTCTCAATTTAGTTAAAATAGCCTCCTTATATGGATTACACATTTAAATGAATTTTAAGTTTTTCATATGGCTTCCAGCTTCAGAAAACAAAGAAGTAGGCAATGGGGGTGGTAAAGCAGTACCCGAGCAATCAAAGGGCTTGGCCAAAGGTCTAAAGCCATAATGAGTTAATGCTCACACGTGTTGTCATTTGTTTGCTGTTGTGATACTTCGGTAAAGGACCCAGCTTCGTATATATTCATAAAGCACAGAATAAAATAGAATCACCAAAGAATAGAATCTCCAACCTGGTTAAATGGTAAGTCTCAAGAGACAAAATCACATCAGCAATGCTAATTTTTTAAAACATAGCAGGCAAAAAGAAAGACCATCACCATGAGGGAAAACAGATGGGTTTTTCAATCCGCTGGAGAAAAGAACCGTGACCCAAAGCAAGGTAAACCTCTGCAACGGACTGGGGCTAGCTGTAGACAAGTCAACGTGGAGAGGCTACTCATAGAAAATAGCCCTGTATGAACTGCCTAGGTAGAGTTAGCATTTATTACATTTATTATGATTAGCCTTCATCCTAGTGGCGAGTGTAGTACCCACAGGAGGGATTTTTCATTACAAAGGTAAACTAACTCTCTCAGAACACTAAGAGCATTTGGAAGTCTCACTCAAGAGTGTGTCTTAAAAAAGAAAATTAGCTCATATAATTATAGTAGGGTCAGGACCAACATTTAAAGATTTTAGTGATGGTGTCAGCAATTCAATTTAAATTTAAAGGTGAAAGTACCTGAGAAAAATTAGCCCTTTTTGTAAAAAAACAAAAAACATTTCTACTTTGAAAACCAAAGCATAATTTTTTTTGCAATGTTAAACAGCTTCTCATAAAGAAACTTACCTGAATCCAGCAAAAACACTAATTAGATTAAGATTCTATAAAAATCGGGTGTTGGTTCACAAGTGTTACCTAATATAATAACTATTCTGATATATTTTTAACTTTATGAGACTCCAACCCTCAGAAAAAATGTATGAATAACTCTAAAGATGATATATAATGGAACTCTATAAAAATAAGCAGGAATAGCATAGTGAGAGATGTCTAAAATACGTACCAGAAATGTAAAAAGAGAAAGAGAATGTATCTCCTATATATAACTATATACCTAGTTACCAAGTTTAAAAGGAAGGAAAGTTGGATTGCAAACAAGAATATGCCCGAGATACTTCAATCAATAAACCAAAGATTAAAAGGCATATTTGACAGAAATGTTGTTCCAAATATTCCAGAAAGCTCACAGCTCAACAGCTTTTTTTCTTTACTTTGCAATTCAGAGGTGCTTTTAGAGTTCTAAATCACTGCTAGGCACTAAAAGTTCTCAAGCCTAAAACTGTAAATCTTCAGAAATCTATAATTTTCTAGTCTAGTTAAAATACATATGCTTGGCTTTTAAAAAACAATAAAACAAAAAAGCTAGCCAAACTGTAACTTATAATCTGAAAAATATACAGACACATGTGCCTACTTAATGGAACATTTTACATTTCCAGGTATAAAAGCATTACACTACAAAGTTACAGTAACTAAAATCTAGTAGCAACATCAGAGTAGGCAAATAAAGCAAGCCTAAAAACTAAAAAAAGAAAAAAGAAAAAGAAACTCAAGCATATATTTTATTTCCAATTCTTAAATGATCCAGCAATTCTAACACAAATGGGAATTTTTGATACAGAAAAACACAAAGGTGTATGCAAACAACAAAACCAAAAAACCAGGAAACAAAAGGTTTTCAATAGAAGAATGGATAAATTACTAGACATCATTAATGGTTGTCCTTGGGGAAAGGGATTTTCACCCTCTAAACTATACCTACCAAAAATATTTAAATGTACAGAATAAAATAATTCTACTTCTTGGAATTTATCCTAAGGAAACAATTAAGACTGCATGGAACAATTCAACTGCAATGATATTCAGACCAGTACTTACAATAAAAAAACTGAAAAGTATACGAAATCATTTAAATGAGGGCAAATTCATATAACAGAATACTATGCACTGATATTATTTATTCTTAGATATTATTAAAATATACTCATTTTTCACAAAAATTCACAATATATTATTTTTTTCACATTTATTTATTTTTGAAAGAGAGACAGAGCATGAGCAGGGGAGGGGAAGAGAGGGAGAGTCACAGAATCTGAAGCAGGCCCTAGGCTCTGAGCTGTTGGCACAGAGCCCAATGCAGGGCTCGAACTCACAAACCACAATATCATGACCTGAGCCAAAGTCGGACGCTTAACCGACTGAGCCAACCAGGCACCCCCACAATATATTTTTAAAAGGAAAATGAAACATTATGCTTCTGATCTCCTTTAAGTTTATTTATTTATTCATTCTGAGAGAGACACAGACAGAGAGCCCGCAGGGGGACAGAGAATCCCAAGCAGGCTCGGCACTGTTAGCCCAGAGCCCAATGTGGGCCTCAAACCCACGAACCCTGAGATCATGGCCTGAGCCAAAACCAAGAGTCAGACACTTAGCTGACTCAGACACCCGGGCACCCGTGATCTCATTTTTTAAAAGAAAAAAATACGTATGCATTAAAAACCACTGGGAAAGATATATACCAAATACTAATAGGCTGAGAAGTAAAATTAAGGGTTATTTTTTTTTTTTTTTAGCTTATTTCATGCACTCTCAAAAGGGGCATTATCGCCCCCAAGGGGATGAAAATTGGCTATTGAGGGCAAAAGAAAAAAAAGGAAAGAAAAGGAACATTTTTTGCTTATAAAACACAAATTAATATATAATACATAAACAGAGAGGCATTAAAATTTTATAAGGGGGTACAATTAGAAAAATAATATCTAAAAAGACTGGGGCAGGACGAGCGATAATGATAAAAAGGCTGAGAAACACTGCCTCATTGGTACTCTCAATTTTTCTACAATGAACTCGATTATTACTTGCGTTTGAATGGTAATATATGTACAGTTAACTAATTAAAAAGACATATACGATGGAAGTTAAGACAGCATTAATTTTCATTATTGAATATAAAATTTATTCCTATACTGTCTTTAAAACAGAATACAGAGTTTTTAAAATATAATACTAAAATGAAAATATAAAGAAATTGATAAAGTACTGCATCAGAACATCTGGATTCACCTGAAGAAGTAAACTACAGATTCCTTGGCCTTACTGCAGACCAATCAAGATTTCTATGAATGGGGCGAGTGGCTTTTATTAAATGAGGCATATTTATATCATCATCCCACTCCATGGAAATATGAAATGCAGATAGATTTTAATTTAAGTCTAAGAGATTTTTAAATTATGTACTAAAGTGATAAAATTAAACTAAGAGCCTAGAAATCTAGGAATCCCTGCTAAACTCCTCCCTTTCCTTTAAGGAACTTGATTCAAATTTCTTCATGAACTCTCAAACACACCCTATTATTCACTATCTCTACTGGGTACAAGGCACTGTGAAGAATATAAAACAAAAAAGGAATATTGATAAATTTTGCCCCTATTTTAGGGGCAAATAAACTCACTTAGGCCAACATAACCATTGGCTTTCTCAAGGCACCATTAGTCACAAAGAAACACAGGTTTTCTTTGCTCTTATGATGCAAATTAAACAAGGAACAAAAGTCACTGTTGGATAATAATAACTAAGATGCAGTCAGTCACACTCAGTTCTCTAGTTAGTATACTTAACTTGGCACATCGGCCTTCAAATACGCAGGATTCCAAATTCTGCCTACACCAAATTCAAAATCTCTCTTGTTAAATAAATCCTCCAGGTTTAAAATGTTAAACCACAATGCCAAGATTTATTGCATACATAAAAAATGAAACTACCTTGGTGCATAGCTAAAAGTCCTATTTAACTGACTGAGAATATACCTGGATTAGTCAAAGTAGTGGATACAAAGTGTAAGATATCGCTCCAGTCCCTAGCAATCTTATCCAATTTCTTATAGCCACCAAAGCCAACTTTCGGTGGTCTTAATACTAACAGTGTCAGCAATAATAATTAAGTGCTTTTTGTATGCCACACACACTCATTTAATCTTCAGACATGTCTGAGAAATAGGTATTGTTCTTTTTCCATGTTACAGATGAAAAAAAAAAAAACAACAACGAGAAATAAGGAGGTGAAGTTGCAGCTGGTAGATGCGATCTGTGATCTGCAAACCTTCACTGAGTGTTTTTGCCTGCTGACCACAAATATGTTACTACCAAATGACCAAATATTCAAAGTGAGATTTGGTGTTATCATCTCTCTATATAAATAAATTTAAAACTTGTAATTAAATAATTATCCATAAAACATCATATAAATGTATGTGACTGAGGCAAACCTGAGTGAGAAGAATTGAACAGAAATTGTCCAAGTTATCAATAGTACAATACTCTTCCCATTTCTCTTGCTCCTTAAACCCCAAAAAAGGCAACTTAATTTTGCTTGGTTTTAAAGTACAAATTTTAGGGGTGCGTGGGTGGCTCAGCTGGCTGAGTGTCCGACTTCAGCTCAGGTCATGATCTCATGGTTTGAAAGTTTGAGCCCTGCATCAGGCTCTGTGCTGACAGCTCAGAGCCTGGAGCCTGCTTCAGATTGTGTCACCCTCTCTCTCTGCCCCTCCCCTGTTTGTGCTCTTTCTCTCTCTCAAAAATAAACATTTAAAAAAATTTTTTTAAATAATGAAATACAGATTTTATCATTACAGCCTTTAATTCATTTTATCCCATAAGAATCTTCATCTTTAAAAGTTGTACTAAATTTCATTTCATATTCTATAATGAATTCATTTTAGAACTTTCATTTTCCTTTCTCTTAATTTTTTTTAATGTTTACTTATTTTTGAGAAAGAGCGGGAGGGGCAGAGAGAGAAGGAGACAGAGGCTATGAAGCAGCTCTGCACCAGGAGTGGAGAGCCAGATGTAGGGCTTGAACTCGTGAACCGTGAGATCATGACCTGAGCCGAAGTCAGATGCTTAACCAACTGAGCCACCCAGGTGCCCCTATTACTTTTATTTTCTTATTATAAAATATATGATGTATAAAAATTCAGAAAATAAAAGGTATAAAGAAAAAATAAAACCACCTATAATCCCAACTTCAAGATAACTTTAGTCCTTTTGGTATTTCCTTTATGCCTATATATGAATAGGTATTTTGTAAAATTTAGAACTGAAATTATACTATATAAACACTGGTAGTCTGTTTATTTCTCTCCTAACAATAGAGAATTTTTTAAAAATCATGCAAATACAATTCTGATTGATTTTCTGCAAAACACTTTGGCTTATTGGACTTTTTACATAAAGTGTTCTCTCTCTTGCAAGTATTGGAATGTTTTTAAAAACTCGTTAAGTTTTACTGATTAAATAAGCATTTTCTTTGGACTACTAAAAAACGGCACACATCCATCTTCAGCACATCAATATATCGAAGACATGGTTATGGAAGTGTTATGGCTGCAAAAGATCAAAACCGTGACAATTCACTCTAGACACAAGCTCAGCCCAGTACACTGGAACCCAAGAAAGCCAGCTGAGAACACCACAAAGCGAGGATTCTTTATATCCAGTGTTGAAGGCCTAGTGCTTACATACGCATGCGAGCAGATGGTACTGAGTGGTGACACAATCTCAAGCTCGTCCCATTGATGACAGTAGTCCAAGTATAAAACAAAATGGGAATAACAGAATGACTACATCATCTAAACCACTCTACTCATGGTTTCAACTGCAGATTTTGGTTGGTTCTTGAATTATAATACTGTCCTATTACAATGTGAAAACTGTGTATGACACTGGAGTACTATGAGAAGTCGCTGAATATTTATTTAAAGTTCAAAGGAATGTTTTACAATGAAGTTTGTCCTAAGTGTGAAACTATTCAAAAGACACAAAAACTTTTTAAAAGGAGTATACTATTCAACCAATTTGAGTTACTCAAATTCCAGACTTACCATTTGGATGTAAAAGAAACACCATCCAAGTAACCTACTACCTGAAAATCTAAACAAACAAAGGTGAGTCTGAGACGTAAGATTCACCTTCTAAACTCACTTGCCTGTGGTTTTTCTTAAATTAATCTGATATTCTTAAATAATTAAATTAATCAAAGTCACCTGCAATTTTTAGATATACACTTCTACAGGGCAAACTGACACTTCTACTTTATATGCAAAACAATGTCCGGAAGCATGAAAATTTCATACCAGGGGTTATGTCATTACTAAACTGATTCTACGATTAGAATGGAAGAGTGGAATGTACAGGAAAGCAGTCTAAAAGTTGTCATGCAGAAATATAGCAAAAAACCCAAAATAACAAGAAGAACACTTCAAGGATACCAAGAACCAAAATGTCATATAAAGTTTTATTTTTTACAGACCAGTTGTCTTACAACCTTAGTATCGGACAACTGGAAACAGTTTAAAACAGTATTTTAAAATACGTTCCTGCTTCACAAAAACAACCCTGTTCATTCTATCTACATTTATTGTACTGTACTTCCAACTCAAATCAACATGACAGATCCCACACTCCATGAAATAATGTTACTGCCACACGTGGTAAGGTTCATCATATCCTCTCTGAAGGTCCCTATAGGCCACCATCTCTAAACTAAGTGTTCTTTTTACTCATTCAACATTAATTTATCTCCTCACAGCTCACATTTCATCAATTTTGGTTCTGTTTCGGGGAAAATAAATTTCTTTTCTAATCATAGCAACTTCCATGTGTTATTTATTCTCCTATGGTTAATCCTGTATCATAATCCTTTCTCTTTTGTAATCTTCATCTAAAATAGTTTCACTCTCTAGATGACCTGCATCTGTTTTCATCTCTTAGGCATCCATTCCTATTAGGTATTCATTTGAAAAAACTCTAAGCTTAAATTTATTAAGACATTAATTCATTTAAAGGATTAGAAGCTTTATAAATACACAGTTTAGAGATCTCATACTATCGTTCTGCCTAACATCAGTTGGAATAATGGAATATAGTTTTCAGAAAACTATAGTAAATTTTTAAAGTTAAAAAAAAAATAAGAGACATAGAACCAAAAGATGGTATCTTGAATATGAATACAAAAGATGATATCCTGAATGTTTTAAAAACTAAAAACATTATAGACTACTCAGTTAAAATCAAAGTGGAAATTATACTTTCCCAAGTTTTTAGTCTTTACTTCCCTCCTCAGGATTTTTACTGTGTGATTTATTTTAAGTAACTTAAACTTCGGGGGGAGGGGGGGTGAGGGGAGATTTACAGAGGAAAAAAGGTTAAACCAATTATTTCTGAGGAATTTTCTAGACTCATTTGGAAGAAAAATGATGTGTTACACTAAAGAAAGGATTATAAGAATATAGGGATTCACCTACTTGTTCATTTATTCATGTTTGGATATAAGTAAACTATAAATACTTATTGATCACTTGTGTGCTTTGTAACTGTGGTAGTCTCTTCTGGAAGTTTGCTGTCAGTATGATCCTTTATAATTAGAGTTTGTTAATTGTCATAAGTTATATAATTACTTTGAGTTTTATCATCTGTAAAAAGTGAACAATATTTTGCAGATTTGCTGTGCAGATTACGTGAGATACAGTAATTTTATCTTCAAAAAAACATTACTTCCCTTCTCCCTGTAGATCCCTCTAGAGATTAGGACACTGATCAGTGGTTCTCAACCTTACTCTGAAAAATCTCTTCTTTTGTCCACAAATTCCACATCTTTAGATTTTTGGTAGATTTTTGTCTACCAACTGCACTGACATTTAATTAACCAGATAGGTAACAGCTAATCAGAAGTCTCAAACTGCCAAAGGCATAAACACTAATGAAACTCAATGTTAGGTTCTTGAGGTGCAAGCATGTTTTATTTCATTAACAGCTTACAAATCACAATATATGATAATGATTTGTGATAATCAGTCACAAAGATTTGAGTCAATACAGTTATTGGTCAAAGCAAAGACATACAATATTTCACCTATTTAAATCTATTGAGAAAACATACATAATTTTCATAAGGCTTTTTACAATATGGGAATAATTTGTTCCTTTCTCTGCAGACCCCTAGGAAAAACGTAATTTATTTACCAGGTTAGTGATTTTCTATGTCTAAAGAAACTACTGGTTACCCTACGGATTTGTTTTAAGCCAGTATCATTAGTAACACCACCTTCAAATTCAAAAGTTACATATATTTATCCATAAAGGTAAGTAGGTAGTGATACCCTGTGTCTTCCCTGGTATTTGTAAGAACAAAATCCAAACCCTTCACCAAAGCCTGATGTGGTTTGATTCTTGCCAACCCCATCCCATCCACCAGTCTCTTCTCAGCCTATCACTATGGACTTCTTAAACGTGACCTACTGGTTCCCACTTCAGGGCTTTTGTACCACGGGGGCCCTCTGCCTACTTCACTCTTCTTGCAAATCATCACATCTAGCTTTTATTCATTCAGGCCTCAGATTAAATGTTACCATCTCAGAGCTTTCCCTACTATCACTCTACTATTTCACCGTTACAGCTTCCTCATGGCATTTGTGACCTCTGAAATTACCCTGTTCCCTTATTTGCTTATTATTTCTCTCTACCACCACCAAACCCCACCAATATCAAGAGTTCCATGAGAACATGTTTTATTCACTGCTCTATCTCTAGCTCCTAGAATACTACAAGGCACCCAATAATCATGCAGTTACTATTTGCTGGATCACTGGCCAAGCTGTTTAAGACTATTCTGGAGAAAGACTGATTTCTTAGTAAAGAACTTACATTTAGCATTCAAAATTACTGATTCAAAAGAAATTTAAAAAAATGTTTTTGACTACAGAGAATAAGAAAAATGTATACAACATTCAACAAGTGAGCTTTCTTTTATGTCTATCCTTTCAGACAGAAAATATTTCACACACTTCGTATGTCACCTCATGTAAAAAGTAAATGAATTTTGGGTGCCTGGGTGGCTCAGTCGGTTAAGTGTGCGACTCTTGATTTCAACTCAGGTCATGATCTCACGGTCTGTGACCTCAAGCCCTGCATCAGGCTCTGCACTGACAGCACAGAGCCTGCTTAGGATTCTCTGTCTCCCTCTCTCTGCCCGCCCCCCCCCAAATAAATAAACTTTAAAAAAAGTAAATGATTTTTTAATTTCAGTTTTATTCAAGTATAACTGACATAAAATTGTGAATTTTCTTATAAAAAAGTATGCCATTAGCTGCTAGCCACTCAACCTAATAACTTATTTTTCCTGCCAAGATGCCTGCAGGAAAGCTTCTAAGAATATAAAACATACAGACTGAGAAGGCCACAGTTGCCCTAACAGCGACAGTGCTGGAATGGCCCAAAACAGGGAAGATCCTGCTCTCAGCTATGGCTGGGAAGGAGAGAGGGGTAAGAGTGATCAGACCTAGGAGAATGAGTATAGTTCTGATTTCTGTTGAAAGATCTTGAAACCAATTCAAAAGAGACTCAACTGGAATCTTGTAACTGTTTTGAATACCTGAGGTCTCTTTGGCAAATGAAATCTCATTTGATTGACAACACATGGGCTTTTGCAGTTACACATAAGAAAAACACAGTATTTGTAGTAAATAACACACACAATCTTTAATACTATGTGCTACATTTGCTTACTAATTTAAAAATATTTTTAAAAATACTTTTAAAAGGAAGAGCTTTAAATACAAATAACTAATGAAGAGTTTATTTCAGAGTTTAGAAAATATTTGAAAACTAAAAGAAACATTGAGAAAGGTGTAACAATTCAGTGGTTTAGAAAATGTAAATACCTTAAAAGTTATCACAAGCCTCTATTTATTTTTTAAAAACTGGGGTTTGCTTCTTTTCTCAACTGGTGGTATTAAAAGAAGACAGGGAGCAGATAATCCACAGCCCATGTGAGTTTACTTACCAGTCACAAAGAAACATTAATATCAGTCTGTAGGCTAACTTTCTTGCTTATTATTAGCCAAGTGGAAAGTACAATTTAGCACAGAACTAGAGCCAGGTACCACAATGACTAAGAATGACATCTGCAAATATTTTTTTTAATTGATAAATTAAGTAGGGAAGGAGAGAATATTAAAAGTATTATTCTCTCTGAAGATTCTATACTCAATTTCCTATTTTTCATTGCTCCGTATTTCACTGCCCACAGCATTCTAAGTGTTTAACGAGAAGTCTGCATTTCACTTTTCTTCACTTCTGCTCACACAACTGATGCTTGTTGTCCAGTTGCATTGACAAATGCTGAAAGACCACATTCCGAATTTAACCTTACAATGAAGTATTTTAAGATAATACCTCCAGTAATATAATGTCTAAAAGTGAGGGGTCCTTTTTAACTAAGAACTCCAAATGCTAAATAAATAACATTTCTGCAGACTATCCATTGGTCGAAGAAAGCTTAAACATATGCTTTTCACACATGAAATAATAGGAATCTTTTACCCTTCAGTTAAAAAAAAAAGTAGTTGGGGCGCCTGGGTGGCTCAGACGGTTAAGCGTCCGACTTTGGCTCAGGTCATGATCTCATAGTCTGTGAGTTCGAGCCCCGCGTCAGGCTCTGTGCTGACAGCTCAGAACCTGGAGCCTGCTTCGGATTCTGTGTCTCCCTCTCCCTCTTCCCCTCCCATGCTCATGCTCTGTCTCTGTCTCAAAAACAAATAAAAACATAAAAAAAAAAAAAGTAGCAACAACCAAAGCATACATAGTGAGTCCTATGTTCTCTAATTCTTCAAAGTCTATCCATTAGGCTCAGACTGTTCCTTTTGAATTTCATCTCCAAACTGGGTGCACTTGAAGACCCAGAGACTTTCACAACAATGACTCCTAGCAACTCTCCTCAAATCCTTCCCTCTTGCTTTCGGTTAAACCCTCAGATGTGCCTTACCTGTATTAAGCCATCCTCCTTGCCTTCAGTCCCTTTCTTCCTCAATTTATTCTGTACTCTGTAGCTAGATTCATCTTCCAAAAGATAAATGCGCTGATTGGGTCACTTTCCTCATATCAAAACATCTTGTGCTCCTGAATAAAGTCTATACTTCTCAACCTAGCATTCAATGACTTCCAAAGTCTAGCCCAATAAATCTCTCTAGAGCCTTATCGCCGTATTTTCTAATTACACAAGCTTAGGCTTCTGTCAAATCAACCCCCTGTCCTCCAACTTGTCCTGAACTTTCTATCTTGGCTCATGCCATTCCTACCATAAAGAATGTCTACCACTCCCCTCCAGCTGCCACTGCTCATGACCTTCTTGCGTCTCTGCATTTATTCATGTAAACAAGGACACACAGATGATATCTCCTGCCCTACCCACCCCCCCCATCGGGCAAAAAAAAAATTAACAACAGCTAGCTTTTATTAAATGCTTACTTTGTGCCAAGCAGTTTTACATATTATTTCTAATGCTCTCAATAAACTTAAGAAGTAGGCATTATTATTCTGCTTGTAAAGATGAGAAAGCCAACGTTCAGAAACACCAAATCATATATTTAGGAAGTTATCTCAAATTAAATTTGAGTTAACTCAGTAAGTTGCCTCAAATCATATACTTAGTAAGTGGCAAAGCAAGGATTTGACCCCAGGCTGCCTAAGTCCAGAGCCATTGCTCTAAACACTAAGTTGCATTGCCTTTTTTTTTTTTGTCTGAACCATGTGACTATCTGAAATGATTTAATTTTACATGACATTTCCACTTACTGCTTCTTATACAATAAGCTTTCTCATGTTTGTCAGTTTAGCAAAGGGAGAACATGAAAATGCTACTTCTTTCCAATAAAAGAACAATGCTCAAATTGCAACTTCAAGGAATGTCTTTTCTTGCCACAAAGATTACTTTCACCTAAAATATTTTCAAAGAAATTCATTCCAGGCAACTTTTTCAAAGATGATTGCAAATTACTATTCATACACTGTGATGGTTTTACAGATTATTAATAATAAGAGGATTTTGCGATTACCACCCAAGAATTGTAACAGATATCTATCAAATTGGCAAAGATTGTAAAAACTGACCTACTCAATGCCATTGAAGGTGCAGTGAGACACACACTCTTATACACAGGGTAACCACCCTCTGATCCAGTTATCCCACTTCTGGGAATCTATCCTAAAGGAAGAAAAAAAAAAAAAAAACAGAGATGCAATCAAAGATAAATGTACAAAAATGTTTGCCCCAGTGTTATTTAAAATAGTAATATTATAAAGAATCAACCGAGAAGTCCCACACTAGGAGACCAATATCCTGTTCAGAGAAAAACGTAGGAACAAAACGATGTATATAAAAGTATAATTCCATGTTTTAAAAAATTAAAAAATGTGTACATGCAACGAAAGAACTAGAAAAATGTACATTAAAATGTTAGCAGTAATTATTTCTAGGTGATGGGTTATAAATGATTTTCCATTTCTTTACAATTATGTTCTTTTCAAAATTTGCCACGGTGGAACATGAATTACTGCAAACAGGAAAAAAAAAACATTTAAGTGGCTATAATTACTGAAAATGATCCTGAACCTAACAAGGGCATATTACTTGGAAAAGAAATACTTCCTAGTGAAAAAAAAAAAAAAAAAGTCAAACTGGTTTTGTTTCCAGCTTCTGTTATACTCACACTTACTTTTAAACTGTGTAAAGAATGTCATCCAAAATTCAGTAGTATTCACACAATTGCACTAGGCTCACTATCTAAAAGTCAGCCAATGCTTCAACAGAAAACACCACAGTTAAATGAACTGTTTTATTGTATGTCTACTGAGAATAATAAATGTCCAATTAATCCTAACTCAAAACATG
Organism: Neofelis nebulosa; assembly: GCF_028018385.1. Classification (NCBI taxonomy): domain Eukaryota; kingdom Metazoa; phylum Chordata; class Mammalia; order Carnivora; family Felidae; genus Neofelis; species Neofelis nebulosa. The sequence continues at coordinate 126,790,789 of NC_080783.1, forward strand.
CAAAATGGAAAAACCGAAAAACTATTCTGGTTTTGCAAATTAACTATGTATACTGTTGTTCCCTTATAAGCACATCACAATTAAGTCTGGAGGGGGGAGGAACTTGAAAATAAAGCTGGCAAACTACCAGCATTCACTAAAAATGCACAGTGATGCATTTTATCTACATGAACATTTCTGTCCTAGGGCATAGTTAACTTTAGTGGCAAAAGATGATTTTCATCGGTGTAGAAAAAAGATTAAGCTGTTCTATAAAAAAACAAAACAACAATAAATAAATAAACATTCTTGCATTAAACACAGAATTAAAACTGCCAACTGAACTGGGGGCAGGGAGGGGGACTTCGCTACAGTTTGGCATATATGCAGAGAGCGATTTGCCGCCCCCCCCCCCCAAAAAAGGTCTTGGAGTAAAGTAAAATAGACAGTAAGGAAACAATTCTTATTTTACTTTACTGTATTTTAAACTGGGAAACTGGTTTTCTTGTAATAGTAAGCTGTCAGAAAATAACACCACGGGTGGGGGGGGGGAATAATACCACAGAAATAGGTGTTGAGCTACTAAGAAAATTTTGAAAATATCACACTGATTTTACTTAGAAAAAGAGTATCATTCTATTTCCACTCTACCGTAAAAATACAACATTTATTTATAAAACATGTGTCAGGTCCTGGCAAACAAATTATTAGACTATAAATTCCTTATAGTAGAAACTACAGCGTCACATCTCAGTTTCCATCAAAGAACTTAATATTGGGTCATGCAAACATCTGTTCAATGACTGAATCTGAAATCTATTAATAAAATCATGCAACATTTTTACATGCACTCAATGGAATGGAAAAGGTAGATCAAAAGACATCAATGATTTGGGCTAGACACTAAAACTACATAAAATCCAAAGATTAGTGTTAAATTTCAACTGCTAAAATAATTAAGTTACGGTTGCTTGCTTAATGTTCTATAATACAGCCAACCTGTCTAGAACAGAATGATCCTGTTTATAAATGCATTTTTAAATATCACTGAAAACACAGTGAATGAATTTACTCTTCAGATTACACATCTGAACAATTTGAAATGTTCAGTTTGCCATAGGAGATAATTTCCTACTACTAATTTAGAAACTTACAAGCTACATTTGGGATTTGCCCAAAGAAACAAGTGCACCCAGTTCTTTGTGCCTCTCTTACTTTTACACTTTTGTGGTTAATAACTATAACAGTTCTATCCTGAGCAAAGTTATTTTATACAACCAGCATAAATGTACACTGCAAACAACCATGAATGTTACAGGTATATATACTTGTGAGTTCAAAGTAAGGTACTTCAAGTTTTAATTAATCCAACAGTACCTTTTACCAGTTACAAAGTGTAGCTTCGTATATTCCTATTCTTATGAAATATGGACTAACTTGAATAAATTCTGAAACCAAACACGGGATTACATATTCAATTCCAAATTCTGTTACCTTTACCATTCTACACTTTGAACCAATCTCTATCAATGGCAACTAAATAGGCTAGAAATAGAAAACTGAATATGTAAAGTAATTTTTTCCCAGACTTATCTGGAATTAGCCTAAAAAAATAAGTCATCAGTACCTTTAAAAAAAAGCCATTAACTTCTCTAATGATTGAAGTTAATTTCATAAAACATATTTAATCCACCATGTGCATAGCATATACTTCTGAAAATTGTATTAAAACGATTATTTTTAGACCACTTATAAAAGTACACTATTTCTTGTTTCAACTCCACCATAATCATCACGCACAATTTCCTTTTCTTGTTGGTACACACATTTACTTTCTACCTCTAAAGGCCTATTTTCAAACGGAAACAACAGCATGGCATAGTTCTCTGTTAAACTGCTTTGCTGATCAGTACATCATGATAAGCTAAGCTTATAGGTTCAATACTCTTCTGGATCATTTAACTTTGAAACAAAGTGCCCTCTTAACCACTCATCTCAAAACTGTGAGAAGGGGACTGTAAAGAGTGTGTGAAATCATTCAGTGTCCATAACCACTATTACAAAAATGCATAACCTGAATGGGCCAATATTAACTCTGTACATGAAAGACTGAAAAGCACATAAAAACTATCACTTGTAATCCCCAATATTCACGCGCAAAAAGGGGAGAGGGGGGATGGATGCTTCATCTCAATAACATATGAAAGCTTAAATACATTCATGTTTAACCCTGATCACTTTCATAAGATGTGAATTTGGCATTAAGTCATGCAGCAATATATGACATCAGAATGGACAGGATATACTTGGAAATACGCCATAACTCTTTTTAAAACTGATGAGTTTAATCTGAAAAAGAACATTAGGAGGAAGTAATTTTAAGTTCACAATTTTAAACTCACCACAACATTAATATATAAACCGTTTATACAATTTTTTTTCTTTTTTTTTTTTTTTACTGAACTTCTAAAGTATGAGAATTTTAGAACCGGGAACTCAGAGGTTATTTGACGTTGCAGGAACATTTGTTGGGTCCCTAGCATGTGTCAAACACAGAGCTAGGTGCTTGCAGGTAAGTCAATTATTTGACTCACTTCAGAGGTGGTGAAGTTCTCTGCTTATGCCAAATCGAACCATCTAGATTCCAGAACTAGAAACTCCGAGCAATGCCCTCACAGTGGTATAATTTCTATCCAAACAGACTGGTATCATTCTCCCTTTGAAACTCAAAAAAATGTCAACGATGCAATGCTAACCTTATTTAACAGAAACAGTGGTCTCTGTGTTTTGAATAACTGTAAAGAATTATAACAATCTAAAAATTCAACTAAGTACTAGTTGCATAATTTATTGCAAAGAACAAAACATGGAGCTGTCAGTTTTAACATTACAAAGACATGCAAAACAGAAATTACACAAATTGCAGATATCATTTAAAAATCCCTTTGTAGGGGCACCTGGATGGCTCGGTCAGTTAAGCATCTGACTCCTGATTGCAGCTCAGGTCATGATCTCACAGTTTGTTTGTGAGATCAAGCCCTGCATTGGGCTGTGCTGAAAGCATGGGGCCTGTTTGGGATTCTCTCTTTCTTCCTCTCCCTCCCTCCCTTCCTCTGTGCCTCTCCCCCATTCGTTCATGCTCTCTCTCTTTCAAAGTAAACATTAAAAATTAATTAAAACTCCCTTTGTAAGAAAAAAAAGTAATTATCAATATGAAGAATTAGATGCTTGATTGGAAAGTCTATTTTATATAAAAGATTATCAGCCATATAATAACAAAGTTCACAAATGATAGTAAACTTTTAGCAAGATAGCAAGATTTTAAGTTACTTAACGATTCGAATCTAAGTTACAACAGAATGTAAAACTCCCTGAGGACAAAGACCCTGTCTAATTCATCTCCATATCCCGAACAATCAGCACTCTCTTGTTAAATGTTGAAGAGAGAGGTGAACAAACATATGAACTCTAAATTCAAGCTATTGGGAAATTCAACTTAACAATCTAAAAGATATTTTTTTATAACTCAAATGACTTTTTAAGTAATAAATAATAATACTCAATGCCAGTGACAACTGTCTTGATACTTAAGACTGATGACTGTGGCTATCACTTTAATTAGTACAACGTATTCTTGGAAGGAATTCACAGATACATCAAGAGGACAAGTAAATTCATATACTTTGATTCAGCAGTCCTTCTTCCGGAAATTAATCCCAAAGAAATATTCCAAAAGAAAGAAAATGTTGCATATACAAAAGTGTTTATTTCATTATTTTAGTTAGGGGAAACAAACTGCCTATAATGCCCAACAAAGGGTAGATGAACTACTTTGCAACCTCCGAAAAAGGTTTAAAATAAAGATTAACCTCCTAATTGGTCTTCCTGCTCACACTCTTGCCCACCTCAACTCCCTGCCAAGCTGATTTCCACACAGAACGATTCTCAGAAACTCTTCTCCGTAAAATCCTCCAATAGATGGTTGCTCATCTCAAAGTAAAATCCAAAGTTCTTACAATGACCTATAACGCTCAGTTACTTCTCTAACCTAAACTCTCACTCCCTCCTGCTCACTGTCTCCCTAGCTGTTCTCAAAAAGGCCAAATATACTGAGGGGGTCTTTGCGCTTGTAGTCCTCTCGGCCTATAACCTTCTTCCCTAAGACAGCACACATAACTCGCTTCTTTCAGGTCTCTGCTCCAGTCGCATGTCTTCCCTGCCACCGTTTCTCTCTTTCCCCTCCCCTACTTCACTCTTCTCCATAGCTCTTATCGTCTAACATAGTCTGTGTTTATTTGGTTACGGCCCATCTCTCCTGATTAGACTATAGCTCTACGACAACAAGAACTCGATTTTATTCACACAATAGGCATTCAAAAAGCATTTGTTGAATTAATATTAAAGGTTGATACAATAATTTTTAACTACATGAAAAACCGTGCATATAAATATGATTGGAGGAGAACAGGAAAAATGAATAGTTTGTGAAAATGTTCACGTGCTGATCATATTATTAAGCAGTTTATACAATAAAAATTACGTCAGTTGTGATTATGATTTTAGGCTGCCAAAAGTCTCTATAACAATCTTATTTCTTTGGAAGCCACTAGTGTATTGATTTAAAACTGACTAGTACTAGTTATTAGTGACAACTTTTCCTCCTAAAATTGTAAGAACAATTACTCCAAAATCTTGTTCCTAAAGACCCAAAGTTTAGTCTAAAGTGTCAACACTGTCAATCTTGAGGTTCACACAGAAAGTGAACAGTTTTAAACAGTTTTAATATGGAACTGAATAATACTCAGGATTCCAGTTTACTTTTGAGACAGGTATCTATGTTTGGCTTCAGAGTGTCCCTGAAACTGGTCTAGTACTTTTTTTTTTTTTTTTCCTGGGGAAAGAGTCTATATATTTCATCATAATCTCAAAGGTGTCAGTGGCCTAGAAAAGGTTAAGAACTACTATTTTATGTCGGAAGTAAAATGCAATATTCTACTATAAGCCATCTCTCAAAAGGACAGAATATGAATAACACCTAGACACATCTTTGTAATCATTCAATTCATCCACAAACTACTGAGTGCCTCCCTTGTGCCAGGCACCGTGTGATCCTCAATACCTCGCACCTAATCACATTTTGCAGTGCAGAATTCAAAATACCAAGGAGACAGGATTCAGTGAAACGCCAGACTAAAAAACAGCTTCAACCGATGCAAATATAATGTCAAAACAGAAAGTGTTGTAAGAAATCCTAATAAAGACAGAAAGAAAGGGGCTCCGGGACTGATTTAGTGATTATTATGTCAAAATACTGCAGATATCAATTACACGAAAAGAAAAGAAAAAGTACACGTACACATGCCCGCCCCCACACACTGACAGGAAACCAGAAGAAAAGTTTCCAAATCCTGTTTCCAGCAGCATCCCTTCTGAGACTGCCCTACAGCATGCTTCTGAAGGTAGGAGCCCCACCTTAAAACCAAGAGCTGATACCTTACTCCTGACGGTGATGAAAACAGAAAGAATCCTCATCCCACATCCAGGAAGCAGAAAACTGTGGCCACCTGTAAGGCCCTGGCCCCTTAACCTCCTACCCTGGTATTCCCTTGTCTCTTATACTCTCCTCCCTTCAAAGCAGTGACAAAACCATCTTCCCTCCCAAAAAGGAATACATAACTCAGTCATAGTTCTTTTTTCCAACAAGAGGTCAAAAGGTCCCCCAAACTCTCGGTGCTTCGCCCTGCGAGGAGATCCCAGTTCTCGGGCGCAAGAATCTTCCCCCTCACCTTCTCCCTTTAGCAGTAAATTACACAATTCGGCTGAAGACACCGTCCTTAACTTCCTGAGGGGGACAAGTGACATTCTTACCGGCCCCAGTCTGAAGGAAGACAAGAATCACACGGTGACCCCTTCCCTCACAAAATTCAGGGATGAAGCAGAGACCCAAGAAGGGCAACGCCGAAAAGGCGAACACATGGCAAAGCTACGGAAGACGTGGGGGAAAGAGGGCGGGAAAGGGGCAGGGAGGTGGAGTGGGGCGTAGAGATGTCAGCCCTCGGCACGGGTGGTGGGGGGCAGGGGGGAAGGAAGGAAAGGGAGACCCCGACCCTGCCAGAAGTGAACGCAGGGAGGGCAACGCTCCCGCCTACTCTCCGCACCTCTCTAGCAGAGGAGGGAGGACAGAAAATTCACCTAACCCTCCAGCCCCCTCTTCGCGTGCCCCCCAAGGGGAGAGCTGGGTTGGAGGGAAGGTCTGACCCTAGTCTGGGGACATGCACGAAGAGGGAAAAGGTAGCGATGTCTAAGCTTCTGCATCTCTCGGGCAGTGAGTGGCGAGGGCACTGTGTCCGAGGAGATGGCGAGGGAAATGGGCTTGTGCCATGACACCTCGGGGAGTTGGAGGGTGGGGGACACAATGTCCTCTTTCTCTCCCACACCCGGCCCGGGCCCCTCCCGTCCGTCTCCCGCAGGCCCCGCCACAGTCGACCGGCTCGGTCCGCGGGCGTGGTTGGCTCTGGCCCCGGCGGCGGCGGCAGGGCCTCCCGGAGCCCCGGCCCCTCCCGCCGGCCAGGCCCCCGGGCCGCCGCCCCGGACACCGAGGGAACGCGGAGGAGGAAGGGGGAGCCAGGGGACTGACCGGCGACATGAGCCACCTCAGCCCAGGCTCGGCCGACCCGCGTCCCCCGCTCCCTCTGGGGCCGGCTGGGCTCCCCGCCCCTCACTCACCCCCCCGGTCCGGCGCCTCCTCCACCTCCTCCTCCACCTCCTCCCTCTTCTCGGCCGTGGCTCCTGCTCCGGCTCTGCGCGGCGACGGCGGCAGCGGCGGCAGCGGCCTCGAGAGCGGCGGCGGCGGCGGCGGCGGCGGCGCCTCCAGAACGCGCACGCACGCAGCACGTTGACCCCGCCCCCAGTTCCACCCCGCCCCTCCGAGTCACCGTCAGCTAGACTTTGGCCCCGCCTTCCCCACGGCTTTCCGGAGTCCGCTTAAAGGAGCCGCGCAGAGGAGCGTCGTGAGAGCTGAGGATCATGGGGAGGAACGAGGTGTTGGGGTATTGTGAAGAGCTGAGTAGGAGGTTGCGAAAGGCGGGAAACAAAATGAAGGAGAGTCCGACGATTCAGGAGGAATAGAATTTGGAAGGGAATGCAACCATTCAACAAGTACTAACTGAGCACCTAGTAAGTGCCAGGCACTGTCTAGGCGCAAGGGATAATGCCCTAGGCAAGCAAAGGCCGTTGTGAAGCTTGATTCTACTGGGTTGGGAGAGTGGAGACAGACAACAAACTAAACAAAAATTTTAATCCGTATTATGTAGTGTGAAGACAAATAAAACCAGGAATGGAATGACTTTATTGCTGGCCAGATACTGCCCCACAGAGGAGACCTTTGAGCACCTATCATATACATAGGATATGAAGGAATGAGCCTAGCAAATGAGTGTGGAGGTGTGAGGGAAACAGCCTTTTCATGCTGAAAGACAATCAGCCATAAACTCAGAGTTGGGAATACACCTGGTAGGTTACAGGAACAGCAAAAGGCCAGTGTGGCTAAATGGAACCAGCTGGCCAGAGAGTAGCAATAGTTAAGTTGAGAGAGGTTTAGAAGGACCAGATCCTATGGAGCCTTGTGAGTTGTTATAAGAGCAACTGAAAACCATGGGAGGATGAGCAGAGGAATGACCACATCTGATTCACGTTTTAAAAAGTATTCTTGGGGCGCCTGGGTGGCTCAGTCGGTTAAGCGGACGACTTTGGCTCAGGTCATGATCTCACGGTCCGTGAGTTCGAGCCCTGCGTCGGGCTCTGTGCTGACAGCTCAGAGCCTGGAGCCTGTTTCGGATTCTGTGTCTCCCTCTCTCTGACCCTCCCCCGTTCATGCTTTGTCTCTCTCTGTCTCAAAAATAAAAACGTTAAAAAAAAAAAAAGTATTCTTGGGGGGCGCCTGGGTGGCTTGGTCGGTTAAGCCTCCGACTTTGGCTCAGGTCATGATCTCACAGTCTGTGAGTTCAAGCCCGTGTCAGGCTCTGTGCCGACAGCTCAGAGCCTGGAGCCTGTTTCAGATTCTGTGTCTCCCTCTCCCTCTGCCCCTTCCCTGTTCATGCTCTGTCTCTCTCTGTCTCAAAAATAAATAAACGTTAAAAAAAAATTTTTTTTAAAGTATTCTTCGGGCGCCTGGATGGCTCAGTCGGTTAAGCATCCACTGTTGATCTTGGCTCAGCTCATCATCTCCCGGTTGTTAAGATCGAGCCCCAAGTTGGGCTCTTCACTGATGGCATGGAGCCTACTTAGGATTCTTTCTCTGCCCTTCCCCCACTCACAAGTACTGGAGCTCTCTCTCAAATAAATAACCTTAAAAAAATGTTTTTAAAGTTATTCTTGCTAATATGTGTAAAATACACAATAGGGAAGCACAAATGTCTGCAGGAAGACCCCTAAGGATGTTGGTGGTGGTAGGTAACTTGTATGGCAGCAGAGAAACGGTGAGAAGGCTTTTCAGATATATTTTGGAGTGGATTTGGCAGAGAGTGTGTGAAGGAACAAACATCATGGATGATTCCTAGGTTCAAGGCCTGAAGGATGGGTTAATGGTGGTGCCATTTAATAAGATGGGGAAGACTCAACAGGAGAAATTTGGGGATGGGGGAAATCAGGAGTTCTGTTTTGTACATGTTACATGAAGTGCTTGTTATGCACCCACATGGAATATTGAGTACAACAATTGGATATACATTTGGGATTCATCAACATAGATGCTTTTTAAGCCTTAAGTCTACATAAAAGCACTTAGGGAGGGAGAGTACTGGAGGAGAGGACTAAGAGGAATCCAACACTTGGAGATTAAGTAGAAAAGGAGGAAGGGCTACCAGTCAGATCAGAGGAATACCAGGAAAGGGTGAGTGATGGAAGATAAGAGAATTGTTTCTGGAAGGTGAGAGTCATCACTCTTATCAAATACTGCTGAAATAAATAAGCTGAGGACAGAGTTTGAACACTGGATTTGGCCAGATGAGGGTTACTAATGTCCTTGATGAAAGCAGTTTCAATGGTTCACAGGGGAGAAAGTCTGATTAGGGTGTGTGAACAAGAGAATGAGAAGTGAGGAAGAGAGAGTGTGTATAGCAAGTCTAAACAGCTCTTGAAGAGCTTTGCTGTCAAGAGCAACTGAAAAAAGGGCAGTACCCCAGGGGTATTTGGGATCAAGGGAGAGTATTTTAAGATGGGAGGAACGATGCTTTAGAGAGATAAATATAATAGCACAGAAGATAGGAGACAAGTGGAGAAACATTGTCCTCAAGAAAAGAAGCAATGATGTCCTAGTGAAGGGCATGGCCTCGGGTAGGAATAAGGACTGTATGTTCACACACTATTTTTGGAGAGAAGGCAAAGTCTGTGGGTGCAAATGCAGGTAGGTTAAGTAGTCCATTTGGTGATGGCATGCTTAGGCCACTGCAGAGCAGAAGGGGACAGGTGGAAGCTAACACGCAGCCCCTGTACTGCCAACCAAGCAGCTATGAGGCCATACCCATCTGGAGGAAGCAGGGGTGGGGAGGGGCACCTCTTCTAATTGCTCCAGCTGGAGGGGGTGGTGCCTTTTAGCAATTTGACCCATCCTCCTACACACACACACACACACACACACACACACACACACAGTGTGTATATTTTCCCAGTTTACATTGAGTACTGTATGTGCTAGCTACCTCACTGGATCTGATGAGATAGATCTGGGCTATATGCTTTCCTTTACTCTATGCAATAAAAACTGTGAATGGGGAGGGGCTATTGGCTATTTAAGGAGCTAAAAGAAGGTGAGCAAGACTTCTCTTGAAGCATGGAAGAGTTACTAGAGAAGTGTGGTGTAGACAACACTGAGGAGGACCCTCTTGAGCTGGTGGTCCTATATTCAAAGTGAGACCATTAGGCAAAGTTGTATGGTTCTCTCCAGCCACATTCCATTGCTTGAGGGATTGAAGGAGAGTTGGATTTGACCAGGGCTGGGTTTGCTGATGAAAGTCAATGAGAAGGTGAGGAAGTATACACCAGGGAGTGGTTGTAGTGATAGCCCCTTGGAACCTACACTGGGAGGGAAGAGAGGCAAATAATACAACAGTGGGGTCAAGGGTTTGGTGGTCCCTGTGAGAAAGAAGAGTTCAAGAGGAAGCAGTGAAATAAGTGGGGAAAGGGGACTTTCCAAGGATCAAGCATGGGGAAGGGTGAGTGAGGGGGTTGGGAAAGAGGAAGTGAAGGTATCTATGAGGAAAAAATAGGTTCAGGGAGGAGCCTTGGAACTGAAGAACCAGCAAGGCCCTCGGGTTCTTGCCCTGTGGCAGCACACTTGAGCCATTGGTTGGGAGCAGGTTGAGGGAGCTGCACAAGCTGGGGAGAAACTGAGCACAGCAGGGAATAAGCCACCTGGATTCTGCCAGGTCCCTTTACAAGCCTTTGGGGAGCCGACTGGGTGCTTTGCTTTACCTGCCTTTTTTTTTCACCGAGGACACCCACGCATTTGTGTAGACATTTTATTCTGCCTGGTGTTTGACAGAAACCAAGTGACATCTTTCCTCCTGATATCCCCTTTTCTGCTTATGACACTATCTTTTTCAGTTACTCAACTGCCAAGCCTCAGCTGCCTTTAATCTTCCCCATCCCTGTGTCCAGTTAGTCCCCAAAGTGTAGCAATCTGTGCCGTCCGATAGAACATTATGCCATGTTCTTTATCTACATAGTCTGGTACAGCAGCCAATGTGGCTATTGAGCACTTGAGATGTGGCTAACATGACTGAGGAATTGGATTTTAAATCTTATTTAACTTTAACGGATTTAAATTAGGCTTAACGAGGCACATATACCTGGGGGATACCGTATTGGACAGATGGGTAGAGGTCCTTCCTACACAATGTCTCTTCTTTTTATTTTTTTAAATTGTTTTTTAATGTTTATTTATTTTTGAGAGAGAGAGACAGAGCATGAGCGGTGGGGGTGGGGGTGGGGGTGGGGGAGGCACAGAGAGAAAGGGTGACACAGAATCCGAAGCAGGCTCCAGGCTCTGAGCTGTCAGCACAGAGCCTGACGCAGGGCTCGAACTCACAAACTGTGGGATCATGACCTGAGCCCAAGTTGAGCGCTTAACTGACTGAGCCACCCAGGCGCCCCACAGTGTCTCTTCTGCTTCTCTCCACCTCTGCTGCCATGCCTGATTACCTCTAGTCCAGACTTTTCCCATAGTCTCCTCTTTGGTCTCCTGCTTAGTTACTTCCCCTGCCATCTGTCATGTGTTCTTGCCAGAGCCACCTCTCTAAACGGTGGCCACATTGTGACCCCACCCTATTTTTAAAATTATTGCTATTTCTCTGTCAATTTCAAACTGGCATTTGCCCCATGATGTGCGTCCATCCCACTTTTCCAGCCTTCCCTTGCACTGCGCCCTTATTTAGAAAGAGCTGTTCCTCAAGCAAAATGGAACTACTGGCTGTAATTCCTACCAACTTTTTACAGAGGAGCCAACCTGTTTGCTTAAATTGTCTCCGCCTGGAATAGTGCCCCCCATTCCCTCTTCCAGCCCCCACATCTGTTGAAATCCTTGGAGGCCTGTCTCAAATTGCAGCAGCTACCTGGAACCTTTTCTGATTTTTCCTCTCCTCTGAAATCCCACAGTTTCTGTTTTCACCTCACCTGTGGCACCTGCAAGCTGCCTTGTCGTATGTATTGTGTTTTCATTTTATTCCCGTCACTACATTTCCCTCCTTGCCGATCACTGTGTTTTAATCACGTTAGTGTCCCCTTGTCAGTCTTGCACCTTATATGTATGAGGTAATCCTCAACTAGCCACTGCATTGAATTACACGCTTTCATGGAAAGTGAAGCTAATTTATGCCTCTCCCTGACTGCGAGTACTATCACTAACCCCCAGAGAGAATGTTGTTATACCCTCGGAGAAACAAAACGGAAAAGAAGCAGAAGAAACCAAAAAAACCCACAATCATTCCATGGCACTTCTGTTACAATTGAGAATTTATTAGGTCAGAGCACCAGGTTTGGGGCAGAACTCTGGGAAATTAAGAAGAAATGAATGAAAGAAGAAGAACAAGCAGGAAAAAACCTGAGAAACAGGTATTTGAAATAGACCATAATCATGACACATCTGGTAGCCAGTTTCTAGAGCATTCTGGAAACAACGTGGAGGTAGATGAGTCTTTGTCCCAGGAGTTGGATGACTTGGGGCTGAGTGGTGAGGACAGTCTTACCTACAACCCCCTACCTCGACCAGCAAATGGACTCTTCTGTCTGCTGAACTTGACTGCCACAACATCTGTGTCTACGCTGTGCTGACAGGGTATTGATTTGCCTTTCTGTTTTTCTAAGAAAAGATAATTTTCAGGAGAATATTCTTTTGATAGCTTTCATCATTGGACTCAATGAACTGACCTGAAAATTAAAACAAAAGCAAACACATAACCATGACATTTCCTAACATGAGATTCAAACTTTTGAAGAGAAGTGGACTGTGTTTGTTTTCATGCTACTGTTTGCTGAGAATTTCTTCCAAGTGCTTTCCAAACTTAGGGTGCTTTTACAACTCAGTTCTATTTTGTAATCCTAGGGAGCGTCGTCAGCATGCTTAGAACTGGCAGGGCCAGCATAGTTAGCAACTCCTAGGGTCAATTTATGGAAGACGTCTTTAAGAAGCATTCAGATTGTGATACAAATCAGTAAGAAGAGGCTTCCATCCAATAAATGTTTAGAAAATGTATTTTTAGACCAGGATTCCTGGGAACCTGTAACCCAACAGAATTACATATGCTAAATCCTGCAATACCTAATACGCTTTTCTTGTTGGTGCGGTGGTTTAAAGGATTTGAAAAGCAGGCATATTTTACACAAAAACACATACCTCACGCATATAGGACCTTACACACATTTATTCAACAAGTTTTAACTGAGTGCTTGCTACTTTATGCTTGTTGCTACAGATATAAGTGACCGGGCATTGGTATACCATTTTACAGTTTTCAAAATGACACCACAGTGCCTAACTTAATCCTACAAACAAATATCATTAAAGTAGGTTTAAGTCTCATTTTGCAGAGGGGAAAACTTGCTCAAAGGGATTAAATGAACTGCACAGAAGCCGAGCTATTCATTGGCAAGATCTCAAACTGGAACCCAGATCTTTCGGTGTCAAAACATTGGTTGAATTAGAATATAAGTTCCCCGAGGGTGCAGACTTGATCTGTTCTGTTCATTACTATATTCCCAGAGCCCAAAATGTACCAGGCATATTGTGGGTTCTCAATAAATGTGTGTGTGTGTGTGTGTGTGTGTGTGTGTGTGTGTGTGTGTTGTGGAGAGAGGGCTGGGGAGAGAATATAAGCCAACCATCTAATTCATTAGCATATTTTTATATTTTAATTAATTACATGCTAAGCTGATCTTTTCTATATTAGTGCTATTCAGAGTATGGTTCAAAGACTAGTACTGGTCCATGAATTTTTTTATTGCCAGGTGCCTTAGCCCATTTTGGGCTGTTGCAACAAAATACCACAGACTGGATAGCTTATAAGCAACAAATTTATTTCTCAAGTTCTGGAGGCTGCAAGTCCGAGATCAAAGTGTCAGCAAGGTCACGTTCTGGTTAGAGCCTGCTTTCTGGTTTATAGTGGTGCCTCCTTGCTGTGTCCTCACCTGGTGGATGGGACTAGGATCTCTCTGGAACCTTTTTTTACAAGGGCACTAGTACCATTCATGAAATTCCACTCTTATGACCTAAGCACCTTCCAAGTCCCCACCTCCTAACACCATCATCTTTGGGGGTTAGGATTTCAACATATAGATTGGGGGGTGGATACAAGCATTCAGATCTTAGCACCAGTTGGCCTTAATGACAGAAAATGAGAGTGAGCATTTAGAATCCTTTGTGGCAACTTGACATCGCTGTGACATACAAGAAGCAATCAGTAGGCTTGTCCAGTTGAGCAGGGCAGAAACCAGTTCAGGTGTTGCCCGACTGCCTTGTGTGGTGAGTCACGTGGTATGAGCTGGATACTAGTTATAAAGCATCCAACTTTTTTTTTAACCTTTTGACCCTCTTCACCCATTTTTCCTCCCCTCCCACCCCCACCTCTGGCAATCACCGATTTGTTCTCTGTTTCTATGAGCTTAGAGTTTATTTTGGTTTGGTTTTGGTTTTTAGATTCCAAATATAAGAGACATTTTATGATATTTGTGTTTCTCTGTCTGACTTATTTTACATGTATATGTGTGTGTATATATCTCTATTTCTTCATCCATTCATCCATCCACGGACATGTAAGTTGTTTCCATATTTGGCTATGATAAATAGTGCTGCAATGAACGTGGGGGTGCAGGTATCCTTTTGAGTTAGGTTTTCATTGTCTTTGGATAAATACCCAGAATTGGAATTACTGGATCATATGTAGTTCCGTTTTTCATTTTTTGAGGAACCTTCATACAGTTTCCCATAGTGGTTGCACCAATTTACATTCTCACCAACAGTGCACAAGATTCCCTTTTCTCCATATCCTCCCCAACACCTGTTGTTTGTTGTTGTTGTTATGCTAGCCATTCTGACAGGTGTGAGGTGGTATCTCATTGTGGTTCTGATCTGCATTTCCCTGATGATGAGTGATGTGGAGCATTTTTTCTTGTACCTGTTGGCCAGCTGCATGCCTTCTTTGGATCTTCTGTCCATTTTGGGGGGGGGGGGTTGTTTGGTTTGTTTATTTGCTTGGTTTTTTTTTTTGGCTATTGAATTATTTGAGTTCTTTATACACTTTTGATAATAACCTCTTTCAGATATAGGACTTGCAAATCTTTTCTCCCAGTAAGTAGGTTGCCTTCTTATTTTGTTGATGGTTTCCTTTTCTGTGCAGAGTTGTTTTAGTTTGATGTAGTCCCACTTGTTTATTTTTGCTTTTGTTGCTCTTATTTTTGGTGTCAGATTTTAGAAAATTATTGCCACTCTTATGTTTTTCCATAGTGGGGGGGAGGTTGTAAATGGAATTGTTTTCTTAATTTCTCTTTCTTAGAGTTTATTGTTAGTGTGGA
Source organism: Neofelis nebulosa (assembly GCF_028018385.1). NCBI lineage: Eukaryota > Metazoa > Chordata > Mammalia > Carnivora > Felidae > Neofelis > Neofelis nebulosa. The sequence goes on from NC_080783.1 coordinate 126,805,831, forward strand.
AATTTTGGTGCATGTGCATCAATTTTGTATCCTGCGGTATTATCTAGTTCATTTACTCTAATACTTTTTCAATAGAGTCTTTAGGGTTTTTTTTTTTATATATAATATCATGTCATCTGCAAATAGTGACTGTTTTACTTCTTCCTTTTTAGTTTGGATGCCTTTTCTTTCTTTCTTTCTTTCTTATGCCTAATCTTCGAGGAAAAGCTTTCAGATTTTTACTATTGAGTATGATATTAGCTTTGGGGTTGTCCTATGTAGGCTTTATGTTAAGGTCTGTTCCCTCTGTTCTCTCTATACCCTCTTTGTTTTTCTCATAAATGGATGTCGAATACTGTCAAAGGCTTTTTCTGCATCTGTTGAGATGATCATATGATTTTTATTCTTCATTTTGCTCATGTGGTGTATGACATTAACTGATTTGCAGATGTTGAACCATCCTTGCATCCCTGGAATAAATCCCACTTGATTATGGTGTATGATCCTTTTAATATATTGTTGAATTCAGTTTGCTAATATTTTGTTAAGGATTTTTACTGTATCCATCAGGGATATTGGACTGTAATTTTTTTTCCTGTGGCATCCTTGTCTGGTCTTGGTATCAGGGTAATGCCAGCCTTGGAAAATGAGTTTGGAAGTATTCCCCTCTTCTATTTTTTTTTTTTTTTTGGAAGAGTTTAAGAAGGATTGGTATTCTTCTTTGAATGTTTGGTAGAATTCACCAGTGAAGCCATCTGGTACTGGACTTTTGTCCATTGGGAGGTTTTTGATTACCGATTCAACCTGCTTACTGGTAATTGGTCTGTTCAGATTTCCTATTTCTTCATAAGTTAGTCTTAGTAGATTGCATGTTTCTAGGGATTTAATCATCTATTTAATTCTAACCAGTTTGGCTATTTGTCACCCACCTTCTTCTCCTCCTGGATATTCTTTACTTTTTTGGAAAGAGAACACTTCACGCCTTTGGAATAAAAGAGTTAACAACAGATGTGAAATAACAAAACAAAACACACAAAACTGCTTTTCACCACAGAAGCTATATCTCCTTATCTTATGCTGTGGAGGCATCATTGTTCAGGAATTAAATATATGGTTTCTGGAGTGAGACTTCTTGTGTTTAAACACAGGTTCTGCCACTTACCGACTGTGAAAACTTGGGCAAGTTGCTAAACCTCTGGCAGCCTCAGTGTTCTTATCTGTGATATAATAAAAGTACAGAATTTCACAGGGTTTTGGTAAAAATTATGTGGTCAGACATGTACAGTGGTTTTCACAGAGCCTGTCACATAATGACAAAATGCTACTTTATGTTATAAGAAATATTATCTATCATTTCATCCTGGGCTCATAAAAATTCATGCTGCTTGAAAGATTTAAAAAATATTGACTATGAAGGTGATTCTGTAACTATCCAGGCTTGTAAATAGATGGTCGCTTTTCAATTATTCACATTATTAAAAGATAATGAACATCAGCTAATTCCAAGTTCCCTTATATTTGCTTTTTAGTACATTGGGGGACATTTGTCTTTTTAAAAAAATTTTTTAAGTTTATTTATTTTGAGAGAGACAGAGACAGCAAGCATGGAGGAGGGGCAGAGAGGGAAAGGGAGACAGAGAATCCCAAGCAGGCTTTGCACTGTCATTGCAGAGCCTGACGTGGGGCTCAAACTCACGAAACCACGAGATCATGACCTGAGCTGAAACCAAGAGTCAGATGCTTAACCAACTGAGCCACCCAGGTGCCATGGGACACTTGTCTTTTATGTGGCCATTAGATGCAGTTTCTATTTCTGCAGCACAGGTTTCTCGGGCAGTAAAAGAAGGCAGGTGCGTGTCCTGAAATGCATGAAGTACATCCTAGTGGAGAGTGCACACACAGGTAAGCAAGAGCTGTTTGCTCGGTGATGTGTGTATTGCCTACTTATATGTTTTATGCCACAGACTTTATCTGCAGGGTCCCTTCCTGCTAAGTTGTAGCCAGCTCATTCTTTTCCATTTCCTTCTGGGAACACCGTCGTCTAGAAGGAAGCAGCTACTCAGCCATGCGGCACTGTAACTCCTAGGAAGAATCAAGGATTTCTGCAGCAAGGAAATTGGATACGGATGAACACGAGGGAGGACACTGCTGGCCACTGAAGGGAAAGCCCAATGTAGGCAGGAGGCCAGAATGCACCAACGGTAAGCCAAGTTTTTTCTTATCAGAAGAGAAAAGCTTGCACTTAACTGCACTATCAAGGAAAAGACGGTCCCTAGCCTTCAGTAAGTGGAGGGAAAAGGAATCCAGAAGGGCTTGCCCTAGCTTTGTGGATATGAGTTAACATTATTTATTCTGTAATAAAACTCAAGCACATGTAAACCACTGAATTAGGCAACCTGAATATATACAGAATTTATAGAAGGCAGGATAGTGTGGTTAGGTTTGCTAGATTTAGCGAGTGAAAAGACAAGATGTCCGGTTAAATTTGAATTTCATATAAACAAACATGTTTTTAGTATAACTATGTTCCATGCAATATTTGGGGTTTGTTTACCTGAAATTCAGGACGTTCTGTATTTTATCTTGCAACTCAAAGTGTGATTAAACATGTAGGCTGTGGAACCATACTGTATAAGTTCAAAATCTGGTCCTGCCGCTCATCCGCTACGTGACCTTGGTCATGTTACTTAACCTCTCTGAGCCTCGGTTTCTCTGTGTATAAAACGAAAACAGCATTTACCTCATTGAACTGTTGTGAAGATTAAATAATACATAAAAATTCATAATGGTAACTGACACATAGTGAATGCTGATAAAAATACCAGCTACTTTTGTAGGAAGCATAAGTGGTTATTTACTACCTCTAAATGTTTTCTTCAGTTGACATTATGATTCCAAGTACCTTTTACAAAAAAACCTAGGTGGAGATGGTTTTGTCTCCTATTTTCACGTTATTTTCAATTTTGTTTACAGCCAATGAAATTAGTATAACTTTTAGGACCGCTATCTATCGCATAAAGGAGCACACAACCAACATCTTATCATCAGGTTTCCTGTTTTTCCCTGGTGGCCTAACACATCAGCCCAATCTTAAAGATGTCCTAAAGGCCAAATTTCCTCTGAGAAATGTGTTGAAACTTTCGCAAAGTACTACTTGAGTATTTACTAGGTGAAACTCAGGAGCCAATGCCACCTCTAGTATGGGGTTTTGTCAGAAGGGTATTTGCTGTAATGGGATTTCTGTAGAGCAGCCACTTCGTATGGAGTTACAGTTCTTGCATATAACAGGATTCTGTTAGCACAAAGTTGAGAATCAGACAAGCAGAAATATTACTACAATAGTAGACTTAGTATCCAAAAATCTGGTCCTACCACTCAACACGAGTCGCCTGGTACTTTTGAACATTTGCTTCCTCATTTATAAAATGAAAACATCAATACACCTTAAAAGGCAAGAATCAAGTTAAATGAGATAACGTAATGGACAATACGGTACTACGAATAACAGAAGTGCTCCGTAAGTATTCTTAACATGAATCTGCTTATTCATTACAAGGAAGACTGAACACCAGAACACAGAAAGTTCAGAACACTGAACACAGAAAGACTGAAGCCTGGGGTTTGTGCTACTTTATATGGCTGAGCTAAAACAGTAACTCCTTACTTTGTCCATGTCTGCTTCTGGATGAGAACCAATAATTTCTAAACAATGATACAACCTAAGGGGAATTCAAGCAAGGACTACATCTTTCCCATTGACAGTAACTCTGTGTGTGTGTGTGTGTGTGTGTGTGTGTGTGTGTGTGTGTTGGAGGCAGGCAGTGGTGAGACAGGGAAAGGTCAGGGAAGGAGTTGGAAATTTCTTTTTCATTTAATAACTAGGTTGAGCCAGATACTGATGTTTGTGTGTGAAAAATATTAGTTTGAGGCCAGAAAGCAGAAAACACACTTCCAGTAAATTTACAATATTAATTTTGAGTTTCAGAAGCAAATCCCAAATGCAAACCAGATTCAGAAATTATGACCTCAGCTTTTCCAGAGTGTGTACTGATTAGGCTTTTGCAGATTAACCAGAGGTAGAACGTCTTAGGGGAAAAACCTAGGAGAGAAAAATAGAATTCATGAGAACATCCAAACTCAGAGAGTGAAATTTCCTGTCTTCGCGTTTGCTGCTGACTGAAGGAGTATGGGCTTTTCTAAGGAGGAGAGAGGGGTGAACTTAGGGTTTTGTCAAAGGGATTACCAAGGGAAGTAGTTGTTTGTGGACTGGAAGGTGGTAAGGAGTCCGTGGCTTTGCAGGGCAATACATGATGGCAAAGTAGGGCAACGATGCTGGAAGTTGTAGAATGAGCTAGATGACTACTTTGAAAGTCAGTTCATAAACATTTATATATTAAGTATCAACTATGTTATTAAGCTTTCAGGGGATACAATGACACATAAAGCACAGACCGTGAGACCTGAGAGGAAGAAGATAAAAGGAAGGCTGTGGAACCAGAGTGTTAAGAAATCTCATAGCTGACAATTTGCTAGCAAAGAACAGGATGCCTACAAAATTCGTTAAGTGTCAGGTATGCTGGGGACGTGGCTGACGGCCTTGCCTGAGCTTTGAACTTGGCAAAGGGTAGAGGGGAAGCATTTCTCGAGGCCTTCCCTTGCCTCCTATAGAACAGAGGTGCTCGGTGTAAAGGAAGAAAAGCCAGAGCATGTGCATCTCTGGACAGGGGTCTGAAATGAATCATAATCTTCCTGGGGGAAAGGGGGAGTGGGGGAGGGGAGTTGTAGGGTCTCACCTCCCCTCTCCTCATCCCCTGAGCTGTCATTGCCAAAATGAACAGATTATCACAATTTCAGCCCATGCAGCTATCTCGCTAATGTTCATTTGCTGATTTAAATGAGTTCCAGAACCAATTTGTGATCTTATAATCAGCTCAGGTTCACCGCTGAAAGAAAGTGCTGTAAGTCTTGTTAGAGAAGTCAGCACTGCAGAATGCAGATACATTGATATGAAAATGAATTCAAATGAATTCTTCGGGGCATTGTAAGGCTTCCAAGTTCCCCCCCCCCCCCCATACCATTCAGCACAAAAATGTTAGGTGTTGGATGTCCTGATGAGCCGGCTGGGGTACAATACCTGTCTTTGCAAACTACATTCATCTCCTTTTGTTCTCTCTTCAGATTTCACAGCTTCCTCTGCTCTGCCTAAAAAGGAAAACTCACATCTTCAAGCTGTTACAATAAAACTATTGGCAGTATGTAAAGTGAGAACAGAGCCTTGCCTTAATTTATTGCACCATGTAGATTTATTACACATCAGGGTAATAATAACAACACCATGACTCGCCGCCTGATAATCTCCTGTGCTCCAGTAGGAGTGCGGGGGAGGGAGCCCGCGGGCCCTGTAGACTCCCTGTATGGTGCTGAGCGATCTGGGCACGCTCCTGGCCCAGTGCCACCAGATGATGTGGTACTACTGGACCGCGTGGCGTCAAGATGTGTTGCAGAGCTGGTGAGGAGATGTAGCCTTTGGACGGAAAACACTGGAGGCCATTGGCCAGGCCTATAAGTAGAGTGTGTCCCCAGTTGCTCACTGCCAGGGGAGTAGGCATCCCAGCTACCTTCTTATCAGAGGCTCCTCTACCTGAAACCTGATGAGATCACAGGTTCAGAACCTCCACGGGGCATTTTACCTGCCTTTAGAGGGCACCACACTTAGAATCTGGGACCTTCCAAGTTAAATATGTTCAGTGTCTGAGGAACAAGTTGACCAAATTCAGGGTTAAAGACAATCACGCCTCAGGCCATGGGTCTCTCCTTCCGAGTGCTGGCCTCGCTTCTGGGCTGCTTCTCTGTCTTTTCATGACATCTGAGTCCTGGGGGTGCCCAATCCGTCTTGGCTGCTTCCAGGGAAACTGCTCCCAGGCACTCAGGCACTCAGCCTGCCCATGGTGACAGTGACATCCTCACAGAGGACAGCGTTCATCAGAGGTGCCCCCCTGCTGCTCTGGAAGCCTCTCATTAGGGTTTCTAATTTTTAAGATAATGGGAACTTAATGGGGATTATTTTGATTTTCTCTTGCCAGCCAATGTTTTAGCCCTGCTGCCCCCAGCTGCACTGCCTGAACAAATTGCATTCTGAGCAAGCAAAAGCTGTGGCCCAGGAGACTGCTGACATGACCTCAGAAACACACAGTCCAATCCTACTGCCTGATTTTCTTTGCTCTTGTACTGAGACCTTTGCCTGTAACAGTATTTGGGTTTCTGGCCATCTTGGTGACCACTTTGGACCTGCTTTCCCCCTCCCCTCCCCCCCACTGAATTTTAGAGGGAAACATCTTTAAAACACATCAATGAACGAATCAATTAATTAATTCTCAGCATTGGTGAGGCTCGGGCTCCTATTCCTCTTCTCTTCCTCCTTCCATGTTTTGTAAAAATTGAGAATTTGATCGACCCATAATCTGTTACCTGGCTATACTCTGAGACAGAGAGTTGCCCTCTGAGACAGACAGTTCCAAGACTGAAAGGATGGAAAATCATGTATGATTAACCCTCAGAATAATCAATGACCTCAATAATTATATTTTGAAGCCATTAGGTCCTGGGGATCCAAAGACATTGTCCCTATCCTCTCTCAAAGCTTTGGTTTTCTTCTCAATAAACAAACTTAAGTTTGTTTGTTTTTGCATTGGTAAGTGGTGGCCATTTGGGGTAAACAGACCCTTGGGGATGTTATCCTGCCCAAATGATGGCAAAAATACAAAGATGTGCAAACCACCATCCTCAGTAGGCCAACTGTGCCCAACACTTCACTGGATAGGCTTATTTTGGGTGTCCCCTTCCTCTGTTAGCTGTTAGCTATGAGGACCACTCAGCAGATCTTGAGTCTTGGAAATCACTCCACTCCCATGTTTGCTGATTTCCGGCAGGTAAGAAACCACGTCAGCCGTCCGTCTGAGGTTTAATGGAGTATTATCGCTACAAACTCGAACCTCTGTCAGTAGCTCTTTGTCTCATAACTAACCCCAAGGTAGCCTAACAGCATGAAAACCAGAGTCAGAGAGGTCGATGAGTCAGAAAATGACCCTAGGTCTGTTCAGAGAGGTGACAGTCCTGGATGTTTCAAAGCACATTGCTGACCACTTTTGATAAAGGGCCCAAGATTGTTTTAACTACACTTGATTTAGGGATAAGTTTATATGAGACAGGGACTTCACTGCTCAACCATTTTGTGGAATGGTTGTCAATGGCTTGGCCCAAAAGGAGGAAGAAGGAAAAGGGCCAGAGGCAGCAAGTGTCAGTGCAAGATGGGAAGTAGGTAGGAACTGTAGCATTGTAAACACATCCAGAAATCAAAATTATGTCAGGAGTGGGGACTCATTTGTATTTGTTTTGATGATTTTGCTTTCATTTGATTTTCATTTTAAACCTTGGACACTCTGGCCACTGGGAATTGATTTCGAGAAGCACCAGCATGGAGCAGGGACCTCCAAGAAGAATTTGGATTCAAGCCCGGTGCCGAGGGAGAACGTGGACAAGAGCATGAGGCAGAGACTTTAGGCCCACGGGAAGCAGCCTCCCGGCTTCAAAGGATGTCTGTATCACTGACAGCAGTGAGGAGTGCAGACGGTGTGCAGGAATTGGGCTCGACAGCCCCTGATACCGACTGATAGGCAGTTTCACTGTGGGGCACCAGGCACAGGTTCCTCTGCTGTCTTCATCAGTCTGTAGGTGCTGACTTTGCTGATGGCCTGCACCACAGCCACCGGGCCTCTTCCCACTTCCTCCTTTTCACACGGCTCTTGTGAGCAGAGCAGCCGAGGCCTACTCTAGCCTGCTTTGCCCTCTCTTACTTACATCAGAGGTTTGGGACGGCCGATTACAAACGATCGTTGCAATCTTTTCCTTTGTGTTCTTGAAGTTTGAGTAGAGAGGCAAGGAAGAAGTGGCCCAGGAGCAAATAAACATCTGCATTTCCAAAATGAGCGTGAAATGAAGCTCGTCTGAAAAAAGCAAAGACAGCTTTTGGGGCAAAAGCTGAACAGGAGCAAAAGCTGAATAGAGTCTCAACCATGAAATGTTTACTCGTTTTGTTAGAAAGAGAAGGAAAGAAAAGAAAGAGACGCTAAGGGGTGCCTGGGGGGCTTGGATAAACATCTGAGTGTTTATTTCAGCTCAGGTCTTGATCTCAGGGTCGCGAGTTGAAGCCCTGTGTTGGGCCCTGGGCATGAAGCCTACTTAGAAAAGGAGGGGCACCTGGGTGACTCAGTTGCTTAAGAGTCCGACTTCAGTTCAGGTCATGATCTTGTGGTTCACAAGTTCAAGTCCCACATTGGGCTCTGTGCTGACAGCCTGGAGCCTAATTCGGATTCTGTGTCTCCCTCTCTCTCTGCCCCTCCCCCACTTGTGCTCTGTCTCTCTCTGTCTCTCAAAAATAAATAAACATTAAAAAAATTTTTTGAAAGGAAAAGAAAAGAGGGAGGGAGGAAGGAAGGAAGGAAGAGAGGCAGGGAGGAAGGAGCTAGGTACTATCTCTTTAGCAGGCATGGTATGACGAAGAATTGAAAAGATGTTCACTATTTTTTAAATTTCAGTCCTGAACCAGTCACCTGGGAGGAGCGGGTTTGGTGTTCCAACACAACCGTTCAGCCTCGGACTTGGAAGGAGTGAGGTTGAAGTATCTCACAAAGGAAAAAATAAACAAATAAAACAACTGTTATCTAAAATGTTCTACCTTAACAAAAATTAGAGTTCCATTTACAAGCTAAAGGAACAGTCTGTCAAATCTTCACTACAGCCTAGCTAACACCCTACTGCTTGCCTCCGCCCTGCAAGGTAATTTTGGTACCTTTTATCTCTAAATACATGGTAAATACTCATTAATCTCCACAGCAGTCTGAAGTTGGTCAAGTTCTTCAAACTTCGAGTGATGACAGGTGGGGTAGTAGGTGGCAATTTGCCTTGGCTGTCATTACCCTTCCCACACATGCTGGGAAACAGGCACGGAAGGCTTCGAGGTTCTGGACCGAATCAGAGGTATTCCAGGAACCCAGCACTGGGTCCCTCTGTCATCTCTGGGAAGTGGCTTCTGGACTCAGCAGCTGCACTTCTCCATGTCAGCTCGTGTATGTGTCAGCAGCAAAGAAGACTCCCATCCCAGAGGCCCCAGGTCCTTGGCCTCTGCTCCACCTCAGGAAAGTTCTCTGGCAGTTGAAGAAAATGGAGCAGGTGCGACCGTAGGGGTGAAGCATAGGTGAGTTTGGCAGTTGGGTGCTTGAGTGGATCTGAGCTCTGTGATTGTGAATTAATACAGCTCGAGGGGACTGGTGGAAGACTCATCTTTGCCCTTCAAACTCTAGTAATAAGCTAGCAGGACTTGTATGACCTCCTCCCTTGCTGATGTAGCATCACAGCGCCGTGGCCGGGCCTGACCCCTGGCCTCCCTTGTCCCGCCCCCTTGGATGTTGCACACATCCTGCAAACTTTCGGAGGGGCCATATGGGGGTCGATTTTCTTTTTCTTTTTCTTTTTTAATTTTTAATGTTTATTTATTATTTTTGAGAGACAGAGTGTGAGCGGGGCAGGGGCAGAGAGAGAGGGAGAGACAGAATCCGAAGCAGGCTCCGGGCTCTGAGCACAGAGCCTGATGTGGGACTCGAACCCACGAACCGTGAGATCATGACCTGAGTTGAAGTCGGACGCTTAACCGACTGAGCCACCCAGGCGCCCCTGGGGTCAATTTTCTTGAGACCTGATTTGTTTCCACCTTCGATAGAGATCAACAGGACACTTTTTCCTAGGTTGCTCAAGAGGTCTTAGAGTAGGTAGATAAATTCAGGATCGGCTGAACTTTGATCATTTTTGTTAAGGGCTGGAAGAGACAGATGGACAGTTTTCACCAGGTGGAAAAGATTAGAACAATGGGTGCATGTTTTCCTCCCATCTTCACGATCTCTCGCCTCTGATAAGTGGGAGAAAAATAAACTGCCGCATTATTTGATGACTGCTCCCTCCCCAGGAGGAAACAGGGCGAGAGGAAGTGGGAACTGACGCTTACTGAGTGCCAACTCTAGGCTGGTCACGTTATATAAAGAATCTAATTCTCCCCCACGATACCCTACTTTGTAGGTATTATTATCCCCCTTCCGAAAGACAACAACTCTCTTGGGCTCTTGTAGTTAGGAAGCCATGAGGCCAGAATTGAAAACCCAGGGCCTCCTGACTCCACATTCCCTCGGTGGGTATTGTGTGGCTGATGTGCCCGTTTTGGACGAAGACTGACCTGATCCTGAACTCAGCCTTCAACAGGAAAAGGACAGTAGCCTGGTACTGTCTTCTTGCACAACATGGTTATCAGAATGTCCAATGACAGGAAGGGTCAGGATGTCAAACTCATTTTGAAACCCTCTTTGACCGAAGGCCACACGAGGGTGTGGAGTACAGGTCCCTCTGAAGGTCACTGGCCTATGGAGGGAGACACTCGATGACTTGTTTGGTGAAAAATCTTACTGGAGTTTACCCCCGGTCACTTTTCAGCACCTTTAGGGATACCTTAAACTGGAAGGACCTGCAAAAGGATACTTTTTATACCCTTGTCATAAAAGTAATCAAGCCAAATTGAATGAGGGCTTACTATGTGACAAGAACTGTTCCTTAGGCTTTATATGTTATTTATTCCTCTAACAATCCTATAAGGAAGGTGCTATTAGTTTCTCCATTTTACAGATGAAAGTACAGATGGAAGTTACAGAGAGGTTAAGTAACTTGCCCAAGGTTACACAGGAAGGAAGTGACAAAACCGGGATTTGAACTCTCCAACCTGGGCACCTATCAACTACACTTTCTGCAGCCTGTTTTCAGGAAAGCTTGTACAGAGATAGGAATTGTCACTCCTGCACATGGAGAAGAAGAGGCTTCTTTTCTCATTTTCCATTTATAGAGTAACGGCAGGCTTCTGCCACACAGAGCACTGGGTCCCTTTACCCACAGACGTGTTAACCCTTTAGAGGCCTGCTGAGGCTGATCCCTCTCATTGCAGCCTTGTTCCTCTCCTTCCTTCTCCTCAGGGGACCTCTAGCACCTTCCTCTTGTGATGGGAATGATGGATGCCTGGAGACCCAGATCTTCATTCTCAGCTGTGGGTTACCACTCTCTGGTGGTCAGTGTCCTGGACAGCCACAGGCAACAGAAAGTGGCTACAATTCTACTTTTTGGACCCAGAGGATGCCACTGTCATCACCGACTCACCAGAGACAGGCAGGCAGGCAGGCAGTTTACCCACACTGAACACGGTGGTTGAGGTTAGTGAACGTGTTCTTTTTTTTTTTTTGTAATCTATACCCAGTGTGGGGCTCCAATCCACGGCCCCAAGATCAAGAGTAGAATACTGTACTGACTGGGGCAGCCAGGCTCCCCATTGAACGTGTTCTCACATTGTCTAAATATAAGTATGTAGACCTCACTGGGGAGAGACCAGGTCTTCAAAGAAAGGTCCTGGGGATTGCACCCTACTCCACTGTGGAGGAGGGAGGGAGTGAAGCCATGGGAGCCTCCGCTTTTGACTTTGACTGCTGAAACTCACATCTGCTTACCCTTTCATGTGTAAACCAGGATTCACAATTACTCACTCCACTCAGATGTGTAAAGAACACATAGTTTCTTTCCTCTCTGAATCACTCTGATATCCCTTATGATCCTACACCTGCTGGGTAGCTGGAGGGAAAAACTAATTTTAGTTCAATAGGTTTTAAAATTTAGTCATTCAATGATTTAAGCAGCTCCTTTAGGCCTAACTCGGTATCTTTGGGTTAAGGCGCAGTCTCAGTTTCTTCCCTTCTTGTGCTTGCTTCTCTGTAAGTGGTACTTTTGGTTCTGAGACCAGGCCCCTGGCTCCCTCTCCTCACTGCTCTACCCTTTTAAACATGGCGCCCTAACAAGGGCTTTCACAGGGAATGGGAAAGAGCTCTCCTGCCTTGATTCTTCTAATTTATCTCATTCTCCTTCAGGCAGAGACCTGGATAGGAGAAGCCAGGCAAGGACGAGGGGACTCTGGGCCTAGCCTGTAGCCAGCCTCTCCTCCTAGCATCGGGCTGGAAGAGGAGGCCTGCCGGCCCCCATCACAAACAGAGGAATCTTCTCTTTATACTAAGGAGGAAACTCTAAAATCATAGTGCTTGGTTGTTGGACTTCTAAAGAGTGTAGATCATCTAGGGTTTTTCAAGCTTGTAACCATCCTGACCTGCTTGAAGTATGACACCTCCAGGCGGGCCTCTGGGATACGAGCTGTAAGAGGGATTAAGAGGAATCAAAATACTGTGTTTGCTGAATATTGTCTCCACCAGATCAGTGTAGGCTTGGGGTGGTTGAAGGGGAGAGTGGGATTCTAGAAGGTGCTTAGAAGGACTCCTCAGAGGAGAGGCAGTGGAGTACATGTGTGGCTTAAATGTGTGGGCTTGGAGTCCAGACTGGGTTCTGCTATTTCCTTGTAACTTGGGTGACCTTATTTGTATGGAAACTCGGTTTCCCCATCCTTAAAATGAGGGATAGATAATAGCTATATCTACCTCATAGGACGGTTACAAAGTTAACACATATAAAGAACTTAGACTCCTGCCTATCTCATAGAAAGCCCTCTACAGGGGCATCTGGGTGGCTCAGCCGGCGAAGCGTCTGACTCTTGATTTTGACCTTGCTTCATGGGATCCTGCCCTGCACTGGGCTCTGCTCTGACAGCACAGAGGAGCCTGAGATTCTCTCTCTCTTCGCTCTCTGCCCCTCCCCCACTCGGGCCTGTGCACGTGCGCACGCTCTCTCTCTCTCTCTCTCTCAAAATACATAAATAAATATTTTTTTAAAAAGCACTCAGCAAATGTTAGCTATTTAGACAACAAACACATGTAACATTGGATTTGAAGCCTTATAAGTTTCTTATGTATGATATAGGGGAAAGAGCATTGATTTTCGAAAGAGCCTGTCGAGCAAATTATTTGGCTGCTGTGATGCTGGTTCTGAAAAACGAGGATGATGGTATCATAGGAAAGCGGTCAGAATTAAACAAAATAATGTGCGTGAAACGCTCAGCAAAAAGTTTGGCCCATAATTGAGGCTTAACCAAAGTTTCTTCTCCTTTATCCTTATGTCAGTGACATGGTGTCTTATAATTGTTTACTGTTACACCCTCAACCAGGCATCTTAAGCTTTTATAATCTCCTAACTGGCTAACTCAGAGGAGACGTTCCACAGATTCATTGACAGATTCAAATGAGCCCCCAAATCTGGGGCTCAAGTCCCACAACTCCTCCCCATCGAGGGTGGCTGGTCAGAGGACAGTTCCTGTCTTCTGATCTTTAAATCTGCCAGGCATATATATTTCTCTCTTCTCTTCATTAAAGTGACATTGTGGTCCATTGGAGACATTTGCGTCTGCTTCGTTCACACTGCTCAACCCACACTTGGAGAGAAATGTGTTTGCATAAATACTAGCAGATGAATTTTTAAAATATCACTTTTTCTTTCCTGGCACTCTGTGAGAGAAATGAGCAAATATAAACAGAAGAGTATCACACCAGAAATATAGCAGATGGGTTCCTGCTGGGGATCTGGACTTTCCTGGAGTTTACACGTTTGGGAGATGTAGGATTATGACAAAATCCACTTGTAATGCTCTTGCTTTTTGTTTCTTGGGCACAATATTAATTGCTTAATGATGGGGCTTAATGTATACTTTCAGCCAAAATTTTCCCTTTGGGGAACAAGCAGGATGCTGTAAGCATTCTCTGCAGGAGGGATTCTCTTCCTAAGCCTAGCATAAATCCAGTTTGATTGAAGAATCGAGGAGAAGAGAAAAAGAGTAAGTTTATTCCTCCATGCTGTAAGAACAGGGGAAAAAGGAAACTCTTCACTTCCCAAGTCAGATGGCTACCTGCTTCCCAACCAAGAATTTATTATGGATATTTAAAAAATAGAAGCTGATTGGGGCACCTGGGTGGCTCAGTCAGTTGAGCGTCCCACTTCGGCTCAGGTCATGATCTCACGGCTTGTGAGTTTGAACCCCATGTCAGGCTCTGTGCTGACAGCTCAGAGCCTGGAGCCTGCTTTGGGTTCTGTCTCCCTCTCTCTCTGGCTGTCTTCTGCTCATGCTCTGTCTCTCTCTCTCTCTCAACAATAAATAAACCTTAAAAAATTTTTTTGGGGGGTGCACCTGGGTGGCTCAGTCGGTTAAGCATCTGACTTTGGCTCAGGTCATGATCTCACAGTCTGTGGGTCTGAGCCCTGCATCGGGCTCTGTGCTGACAGCTCAGAGCCTGGAGCCTGCTTCAGATTCTGTGTCTCCCTCTCCCTCTGCCCACCCCTGCTTGTGCTCTGTCTCTCAAAAAATGAATAAACGTTAAAAAAAATTTTTTTTGAAATTTTTTCAAATAGAAGCTGATTGGACACACTCCCTGACCAACCCTGCTTTGGACCACCTTGATTCAAACTATACATCCTGAGAAACACATCTATACCCAGGGAGTTGATCATGACTATACTTAACTCTGGTCCACACCTTTGGTACAGACTTGGTAAGATACTATTTTCATTCATTCATTTAACAAATTTTATTGAGCATCTACTATGGATAAAACAGGGTATTAGGAGTGAGAATGTAGCAATGAAGAAGATAAGTATGGTCTTGACTTCACAAAACTCAAGTCCAGTGGGAAAACACACCATGACCTAATCATTCTATTGTACAGGGATTAAAAAACACATTAAACAAATTGTTTTCATTTTCATCAACCACCATGTGTCACAAGGACTCCCCTTGGGAAAAATGGGAGGTGGGCACTCCTCATGGGCTCCTGTTGTCAGAGCCTCCACAGGCTCATTAAAACCACCTCATGGAAGAGCTCCTTATCCACAGTTGATTTGGCTGACTCCTAGTCTTCACAGATTATCCTTAGGGCCTCAAGAAAACGGTACGAAGGATCCTACCTGCCCATAATGATGACTTCCAGAACTCAGAGAAAGCCCCACCTTTAATCAATGAGTATGAGCTCATCTTTTATTACAAGCATGTTTATCTATTAGGTTTAAGAGAGGTGGCGTGATATAGTACAAAGACCCCACAGGCTTTGAAGTTAGCCCTGGGTTCTAATCCTGGCTCAAACGTTTATTAACCATTTCCCCTTGGGAGACTTACTGATTTCACTTTTCTGTAGTTTAATTGCCTCATGCAAAATGGGAAAAATAGCACTCAACTCAGGATTGTTCACATTCTTAAATAATCACTAAGAAATGCTTGGTATGTGAAACATTCTCCTCCATGATGCTTGGAAACTATATTCTATGTGACACAGGTCTCGCCTTTGAAAGAGCACAGCATTTGCATGAAATATTTAATGACAACCATACACAACCGTGAGCTATTTGGTAAATGATAAAATTATATCCATAGCTGACGCTGCCCATCCTGACTGGTGCCAACCCTTTCTGCTTCTGTTGCCCTCATTCTGTAGCTCAAGCCATACCTTTCTAGCAAATGACCCGACCAGAGGAGCCCAAAAGAAATCAGCATGCTCCAGCAAGAAATCAGAATGAGAGACAGTAAGATACTTTACATTTTAAAATGAGATCTTTGGGGTGCCTGGGTGGCTCAGTTGGTTAAGTGGCCAACTTCAGCTCAGGTCAGAATCTCATAGTTTGTGGGGTCGAGCCCCACATGGGGCTTTGTGCTGACAGCATGGAGCCTGCTTTGGATTCTGTCTCTTCTTCTTTCTCTGTCCCTCCCCTGCTCTATCTCTCTCAAACATAAATAAACATTTTTTAAAAATAAAGACATTTTTAAAAATTTTAAAAAAATGAGATCCTCAGCTTTGTCACATTAAGTGTAGCCCCTGTCCTCTATTTTACAGTTCTTTTCACTCACTGAAAGTGTTTTTTACTATCCCCAGGATGCTTGAAAATGTGGGGCTGGAGATGGAATTTGTGGCCACGTTTGGCGGGGAAATACAGAGGTAGATGCTAGTGACATTGCCTTAAGCAATTTCTATGTCCTTCAAGACCCTGTACCAGAAATCCATGGTTCTTACAGCCCAAGAGGGGCTAGATCCCCCATGAGGTCCACTGGCAGCCCTTTCTGATTGTCTGTGTCCTATAGGTGCTTCAAGCTCTCAGGTTACAGATGCAGATCCTGGTAGGATTTACCTGATGGGTTGATGTGAAAGTCTCCAAATTTTTTACATTAGTTAAATAAAGCCTTAGAGTCTTTAAAATTTTTTTTAAATGTTTATTCATTAAAAAAGTATTTTAAAAAATGTTTCTATTTATTTTTGAGACAGAGAGAGACAGAGCACGAGCGGGGGTGGGGTGGGGGAGCGGGGGCAGACACAGAATCTGAAGCAGGCTTCAGGCTCTCAGCTGTCAGCACAGAGCCCGACGCAGGGCTCAAACTCACAGAATGTGAGATCATGACCTGAGCTGAAGTCGGACGCTCAACGAACTGAGCCACCCAGGTGCCCCTAAATGTTTATTCATTTTTTGAAAGACAGAGACAGACCACAAGCAGGGGTGGGGCGGAGAGAGGGGGGACACAGAATCGGAAGCAGGCTCCAGGCTCCGAGCTGTCAGCACAGAGCCCAACACAGGGCTCGAATTCATGAACCGCAAGACCGTGACCTGAGCCCAAGTTTGCTGCTTAACCAACTGAGCCGCCCAGGCGCCCAAGACTTAGAGTCTTAAAAATAAGAAACGAATAGGGGCCCCTGGGTGGCTCAGTCGGTTAAGCATCCGACATCGGCTCAGGTCATGATCTCACGGTTCATGGGTCCGAGCCCCGCACCGGGCTCTGTGCTGACAGCTCAGAGCCTGGAGCCTGCTTCGGATTCTGTGTCTCCCTCTCTCTCTGCCCCTACCTTGCTTGTGCTCTGTCTCTCTCTCTCTCTCAAAAATAAATAAAAGCGTTAAAAAAAAAAAAGGAAATAAATATAATGTCTAAAACAGACGAGATGATTAAGTTAACTCTACAGATTATGTTAATTCTATATACATAAAGGAAAATTATTTAAACAATGAATAATATTAGTCATAACAGAACTATTATAAAATAATAATAATAACATAATTTCCATATGATAGCAGGAAAAAACAGTGAGATATATTTAACAAAAACAGTGTACAAAATTCTGTATATAGAAGGAGAGTAACTGTTAAAAGAATAAATCTACACCTATAAAAAGACTGGAAGGAGAGGTGCCTGGGTGGTTCAGTCAGTTAAGCATCTGACTTCACTTCAGGTCATGATCTCAAGGCTCACGAGTTCCAGTCCCGCTTTGGGCTCTGTGCTGACAACTCAGAGCCTGGAGCCTGCTTTGCACTCTCTCTCTCTCTCTCTCTCTCTGTCCCTCCCCCACTCATACTCTGTCTCTCTCTCAAAAATAAACAAACATTAAAATTAAAAAAAAAAAGAAAAAAGACTAGAAGGAAACACTTTAACATTTGAGTATTGGAACTATGGCTAATTTTTTGTTACTACGTTTATTTTTATAACAAGCATATATTATTTATATCATTATTTTATTTTATTATTTTATTCCATTTTATTTTATTTTATTTTATTTTATTTTATTTTATTTTATTTTATTTTATTTTTAGAGAGAGAGAGAGAGAGAGAGCACATGAGCAGGGGGAGAGAGAGAGAATCCCAAGCAGACTCCACACTATGTGTGGAGCCCGATGTGGGGCTCGATCCCACAACTGTGGGATCATGATCTGAGTGGAAATCGAGAGTCAGACGCTCAACTGACTGAACCAGTGAGGCACCCCTGTTTACATCCTCTTAAAAAAACATTTTGAAGACTTTTGAGGCCAAGAATATGGACTGACCTGAGATGATTTGTAAGCATCATTTCCAAGGAGGATATGCAGTAATTCACTGGTTGGCTCAGCCGAATGAAGGTCAAAGTGAGGAGAGGCGGTAGTTTTTAGGGACTTAATTGGGGATCAAAAAGTTTGCCCTGTTCAAGTCTTGAATTCTCATCTTTCTTTACAGGGGCTGTAGTCGTTTTCTGTCTAGCTGCTAAGCCTTGTTAGTTTTAAGTCGCCCCATTTCCTCTTGAGATCAAGCTTTGCTCTTTCCAAGTGATGGCATCTGGCTATGCACTTATGCGGGATAGGGGTGGGGGGTGGGGGCTGTGGGAGATGAAACCAAAGGCTGACACCAGCCCCCACTGTGGGACCAACTGAAGCAGAACGTGCCTGCAGGCTTAAAAACCCAGATCAACTTATTTTGTTTTCCTCTGTTTTTAAGCTAGTCCTCAAACTTCCTGGTTTTGTCCTAAAATGAGAACCAGACAGCTTGTGAGCAAACACTGTCATCCCCATGATCTGTGACAGCCTATCTCAGGGGACATTTTATAATTTTTTTTTCTTTTTTCCAGAAGATTCTCCCGGCAGCCATACCACATTAACAGGACTACGTGCCTCTTGGCCCTTGTTCCTTGCGCACGTGGTTTTTCTTTCTGGTCTCTTGTGACAGTCTAAAAGTCTTTAAGAGGGACTTGAGGGCTGGCCAGGCAGATCCCCATGAAACCAGACCATTAGACATGTTCCAAGGGCTCAGCCTACTCTACTCTTGTTTCACCTAATCCGGACACACACCCAGTGGCTTCTCAGCCAAGCCCATCCCGATGGGGCAGCGTTCTTGGATGCCACAGCAGAGCCACCGCCTTGGTTAGCCACTATGTTCACCCCCCCCGACCCTCCCCCACCTCTCAAACGTCACTCCCGACCTGCCCACAGCCTTAGCCTTAGGCTGGCATCCAGCTCCACTATGATGCTTCAAGATCAGGTCTTAGGAAAATGACGCATTCTAAAAACTCCCAACAAACCGAAAGTACAAAGAAGTCATTTAAGCTACAGCCTGACTTTTGTCACCCAGATACCACATGACCAGAGAGGGAATGGCTGCGGAGCAACATGCTTGTGTCCCTGATTAGCAGCCTTGCAGCAACCTGAACCGAGAATTCCACAGCCCTGGGACCCAGAGCTTGTAAACAGAAGAGCAGAGCGGTCAGGTGACTGGTCCAGCTGAGTTTTACTAGACAGCTCAGTGTTAGCAGTTCCTGAGGGGCCTGCACTTAGCCTGAGTCAGCCAGGGTGTGACAAGCCACAGTGCTGATGTCACCTTTGCAAGCCAACCAAATTCCCCGCCCGCTCCACCCACTCAGCTGCTGTCAGCCACTTCTGCCAACTTGTTCATTTTGTTTCTATTTTTCTCCCTCTCTCTTTCTCTGGGCAGCCACCTTCTCTGTTATTTATCCCCTGGCATACCCACTGATCTTCAGAGCTCTGCCGTTGAAGGGTGGTGACTCATTTGCGACTTAGGTATTTCGGGTTTGTTACTTTTCAGCCACTTTACCAAGAACCACACAGAGCCAAAACAGAGAAGAGAGGAAATGGGGGTGTGTAGTGCGGAGGGGGGTGGGGCAGAAATCCAAAACTGCTATGGAAAAATTCAGCGGAGGTGCCGTGGTCAGAGCCCGGACTCAGAGAACAAGGCCATTCCAAAAGCAACAATGGGAAGGAAACAGTGCTTTGATTAAAACTTCATTGAGAGGCCTGCACACACACCCCATAGCTCTCCCACAGCAGAGATGGCGTGGTCAGGAATCCAAAAGAATCGTCATTGCTCTTTGGGAATATTTATGAGCGACCACACCCTAGCTGTGTTGACTCGGACGCAAGGTGGAAGGAAGAGTGCAGTTAAGGGACAGCCCAACACCAGCTGCAAAATACAATCCAAACCATTTTCCCTTAACGTCAGTCTCCCACTCCCCCGTATCCATGTGCCTTTGGCTCAATTATCTAGGTTTGCTTCGTGGACGACATCCGGCATGTGGAGTCTCGGCTGTCCTGAGTAGACAGATGCTGCTTATGTTGTGAACAATGAAACAATCACGTGTGACAGGTCAGCCAGAAGATTCATGAATATATTTGCCTGAGAGGTTTCCAGAAAGCTGTTGTTTAGAAATGAATTTTCCTTAAGTTGTTCCCCCTCCAGACTATGCAGTACATGGTGCTTCTGCTTGTTCCATAGGCCAGTTATGTTCTAGTTCCAGTCTCTTTAGCAAGAGTATTGAATTGCTGTTTGTGACATTTACCACCCGTTTCTAGTTTGGGGCTTGCAAGATTAGCATACCGAGAGTATTCATTCCTTTTAAATTATGCATTCTTTACTTGGACAAATATTTCCTAGGTGCCTAATGTCGGAGGCAGTCCTTGAGGTCCAGAACTGGAGCATGGGACACAGCCCAGGTTTCTGATGGGCAATTCCAGAACAGGATTCTGAACTCTTATCTGACAGGAAGAAGCTGATGAGAATAGAAAGAGGACCATTTCGTGGGTTTCAAGACATATCTCATGATTATTCAGTCTGGGCTGTTTATTGCTTCTCATGCAGGATTGTATGTTTCAACAGTAGGTTGTACCAACGGCTGCTATATGCAAACCATTTCCTGTGACAAATACAAAGAAAGTATGTGATGGAAGCCATGTATTAGGATGACAAAACAGAAAGATGGAAGGATGCGGGTCTTTGATGGCACATTGCAGCCATCTGTCTCAGCCCAGACGACAATAAATCAGTATCCCATAGGTCACGTCCTCTGAGTTATAAGAAAACTTACTTAAAAAAATTTTTTTTAACGTTTATTTATTTTTGAGACAGAGAGAGACAGAGCATGAATGGGGGACACAAAATCTGAAACAGGCTCCAGGCGGTCAGCACAGAGCCCGACGCGGGGCTCGAACTCACGGACCACAAGATCATGACCTGAGCCAAAGTCAGATGCTTAACCTACTGAGCCACCCAGGCGCCCCAAAGAAAACTTACTTTAAAAACCCCTAATGTTGATTTCCATAAATTAGGAAATTTAAAAATACTTCTAAATAACGTTAGGAATAAATCATAACTGATGGTTCAAAGAAAAAAATAACTACATTTATATGTTCTTATATATAACTAGGATTGGATAACATAGAAGCTAAATAAAATATAATTAAAACATGTTTGATGTGGCAAAAGCTGCAGGGAAATTATAGAGAGAAACTTACAAAAGCTTTAAGATGCTTCTTTAGAAAAGAAAAAAGTCTAGAAATTAATGAGCCATGTGTCCACCTCAGGACACTGATAAAAGAAACAATGGCATACACACAAAAGAGGGTAGCAGAAAAGAAGTAATACAGAGGAGAAATTAAATAGAAAACAAAGTTACAATGGAAATCATCAAGAAAAGTTCATGTTTTCTTATCCCTACATATATAGTAGAATTTAAAAAAACATAAGAGAATGTTAAAACTTCATGCAATGAAATTTGAAAACTTATATGAAATGTCCAGTTCCCTAGAAAAATGAAACCTACCAAAACTAACTCAAGAGGAAATCGAAAATCTACTTAGAGAGCTATAGCTATTTTTACAAAGTTGAATTGGTAGTTTAAAATCTACCTACAGAAATGAAACAAAATACACAAGGGCCAGAGTAGTTTATAAGCAAATCTGACAGAGATTTGTCACTTGAGAAAAAGAAAAACATAATCCCATGCAGTCTATTTCAGAGAACAGAAAAAGAAAGGATGACCACAACTCATTTTATGGTGCTGATAGAATTTTGATATCAACACCAGATAAGGATAGATAGAAAAGGGAAATTATAATCTCTCATAAATGCAGATGTAAAAATCCCAAGTAATATAATAGAAAATTAAATTCATCAATGCATTGGAACTAATATTTATATTCGGTTGGGGTATATCACAGAACACAAAACTAGAACATTTAAAAAGTTGCTAATATAATTCAATACACTTATATATCAAAAGGGAAAAAAGCAAATCATCATCTCAATGGATACGGAGAGAACATTTGATAAAATTTAATTCAAGATAGAAATTCTTAGCAAATTTATCATGGAAGGAACTTCTTTAACTTGGTAAATGGTGTTCACCCAAAATGTATTGCAAACAATAATGTTTTTTGGAAAAATTCCCTTTGAAGTCAGGATTAAGAGAAACATGTCTACCATCACTGCTTCTATTAAATTGAGTACTGGAGGGCCGAGCAAGCAACCCCAAGATGAAAAGAAATTAAATGTGTAAGGATTTGGAAAGAAGAAACAAATCATTGTTATTCACAATATATTTAATAACACAGGAAATTCAAGACCATCTACAAACTATTAAAATAAGAGAATGCAGCAAAATCCATAGAGGCAAAATCAAAATGCAAAAATCAACTGCGTTCTTATGTAAGAGAAACAAATCATTAAAAACTGTAATTAAAAAATGATGTTCCCTAGAGCAAAAATTAAAAAAAAAAAAAGACTCTAAAGATGTTTAAGACAATCATGGAAACAACTATAAAACCATATTGGTTTTCTACATAAAAGAATCTAAATAATTACTGAGAGGTACTATATTTTGTGAAAGTAAGAATCAATAAGGTGTCACTTCAGGGGCACCTGAGTAGCTCATTCAGTTGAGTGTCGGAGTCTTGATCTCAGCTCAGGTCTTGATCTCAGGGTCATGGTTTCAAGACCTGCATTGGGCTCCATGCTGGGCATGAAGCCTACTTTAAAAAAAAAAGATGTCATTTCTTCACAAGGTAATTTATGAGTTCAGTGCAATTCCAATCAAAATCTGCAAGTGTTGTTTTGTTTTGTTTTGTTTTATTGTGGTTTTGGGTGTTGCTGGACAAGCGCAATATAAATTTGGAAGGTAGCACATTCAGAAGGCCATAAAAAAGCAACACAATTGTGAAGAAATACAAGTTTGGGGGAACGTGCCCTACCACATATCAAGTTAGTATAAATCAGTACAAGATACTTAATCTCTCCTGCACCCATCAGAGAGGTTTCCCAGGATTCCCTCCCGTGAATCATATTCTTACGAATGGACAGTTAGATTACAGGCATTTCAACTCTACCAGTTCTTGCCCTCACCTCTCTGTAGTGCAGCACTGCTCGAGGCACCTGTGAACTGAAGGAAGTCCCTGCTCTCTGGAGCTTGCATTCTAGTAGGAGAGGGGGACACAAAAGCAGTAAGCATACGTGCTCCCACATCCTCACCAGCACTCAGACATTTTTTTCTTAATTTTACTCATCTGACAGGTGTAAAATGACACCTGGTTGCATTAATTTATCTCTGATTTCTAATACGCCTGACCATTTTCCCTTACGTTTATTCACCAGTCTTAGTGTTCCTTTCTGTATCTGTTCACATCTTTGGCCCATTTTTCTCCTGTTGAGTGGTCTTCTTCTCAGTAATTTGTGGGTTATGTTATTTATAATGCTAATTTTAGGAGGGCTGTATACATTATAAATATACACTGCTAGCTGCTGGGTTGACTGTTCATGTTGAGCCTTTTTGTTGTGGAAGTTTTAATTTTAATATAATGAAATGTATCAATCTGGACGTTTATGACTTGTGCTTTTTGTATCTTATTTTATAAGTCATTTCCTTTCCCAAGATCATAAAAATATTCTCCCATATTTTCTTCTTAAAGTTAAAAAATTTTTTTTTGAGAGAGAGAGAGAGAGAGCATGTGCACGCAAGTGGGGGAGGGACAGAGAGAGGAGGACAGAGGACCTGAAGTGGGGTCTGCACTGACAGCACCGAGCCCGATGTGGGGCTTGAACTCACGAACTGCGAGATCATGACCTGAGCCCAAGACAGATGCTTAACCGACTGAGCCACCCAAGCTTCTTGAAGTTTTAAAGTTTGTCTTTGATGTTTAGGAGTCTAATCCACCTAGAATTAGTTATCGTACATGGTGTGCGGTAACTGTGATTTTCTTTTATTTTTCTGCGTGGACACCAACTATCAGTCCGTATCTTGGCTGATGTGTAATGCCACCCACTTGTCATAGGGCAAATTTCCATGTATGTTTGGGACTGTTTCTGGGCTCTCCATTCTGTCTCACCGGTTATTAGCCTACCCTTTGGGACTTCCTTCTGTTCACAGGTGCCTCACACTGCAGAGAGGTGAGGGTGAGAGCTGGTAGAGTTGAAGATGTGTGTAATCTAACTGCCCATTCATAAGAATATGATTCACAGGAGGGAATCCTGGGAAACCTCTCTGACGTACGCAAGAGAGATCATGTCCAAGTATGTCTCTTGTTTCACAGTAGCAACAACTTGGAAGAGGCTAGCTGCATAGATTGTGGAATATTTATACAAGGGAATAATATACACCAGTTAACATGCATGAGTTAGAACTATCATGTATCAATGTGGATAGAGTATGGTATTGTTCTCTGTATTTAAAATGTATTTGCTTAAAATATGTCATCAAAAGAGTTATATCTGTACTGTCTTTAAAGGGTTGAAAAATGTTAGATAAACAAAAATGTCAATATAAAACCACGTATGAGGATTTATTATAATTTTTGCTATACAAAAGTTTAAAAGGTTAAATCAGATATACTAATAGGTACACAAGGGCATGAGACTCCTGAGAAAAGAGAAATTAATCTATCCAAAAAGAATCAGAGAAGCGTTCACACCTGAAGCTGCATTTAATATTTAAATAGTTGGAAGTGGAGCAAAGAGATTTTTTTTTTAATGTTTATTTATTTTTGATGGGGGAAGGGCAGAGAGAGAGGGGGAGGGTCAGAGAGAGAGGGAGACAGAGAATCTGAAGTGGGCTCTGTTTTATCAGCAGAGAACCTGATGCGGGGCTGGAACCCATGAAACATGAGATCGTGACCTGAGCCAACGTCCTAAGCTTAACCAACTGAGCCACCCAGGTGCTCTGGAGCAAAGAGATTCTTGGTGGAGGGAGTTAAGGCCCAGGTAGAAGAGATACAGCAATGAGAAAATATGAAGCACTGAAATTTAGAAGTGCAATTTGAGCGGAATATGGGTTGAGTACAGAGGAGTGGTGGGAAATAGGTTGGGAAGAGACCCTGGAGCTATTTAAATCCAAGTTGAAGTGTTGGATGGCAAAACGGAAGTTGCCCGAGGTATCTGGTGGTGCCTGGATTTGTGTTTCGGGTACTTAGGCTCCACTTGGATTTATTCCCTTGAGAGTTCAGTGTAAGGTATTTTCCTAATGAATTAGGATTTTTTTCACTTAAAAAATTAGGATGTCAGTAAGACACCAAAACATTAATCATAACTGCTTTAACACACTTATTTAAGGGAATGGTACATTTTAGAGAAAGATATATGTAAGCATATGAAGATCTCTAATTTAATGTAGTGCTTTTTTTCTTTTTTAAAAATGTTTATTAATTTTTGAGAGAGGGAGAGAGACAGAAAGAGAGAGAGAGGCAGAGAGAGAGAGAAACAGAAAATCCCAAGCAGGCTCTGCCTGTCAGTGCAGAGCCTGAAGTGGGGCTCAAACTCATGAACCGTGACATCATGACCTGAGGCGAAATCAAGAGTCAGATGCTTAACCAACTGAGCCACCCAGGCTCCCTTGTAGTGCTTTTTCCCATAATTCTTCCAATGTTATCGCTACTTAATTTATCTACGCTTTGTCCCCTGTCTTGAGTAGAAAACAACTTTTTATTCACTTGAACTTGTTTTTAGACTTGAAGGCTCAGTGATTTCTTTGTTCATTCATTTCCTTCTACTAATATTTATAACAGCTTAAGCCAAATAATACATGGTCTTTGCCTTCCTGGAGAATGTTTTCTAGGACCTGACATATGAATCCACCAGCAATGATGATAGAGGTGATGTTCTTGTGGAACAGGGGAGCGGCAGCTAATCGGGGAGTTACAGAGGGCTTCTCAGAGCAGGAGATAGTCGAGAAGGGTATTTAACAGTTTTGTTAGCTGGACCAAGGAGGAAAGCGTAGGAGAGCATCCGAGGAGGAGGCCCAGGGGCATGAAACATCCTGTGCAGATAGTCAAGTTTGATTAGAAGAAAGAAGGGCACTTAGGGCACTTAGTGGAATAAGGGCCAAACATGTGGGCAGAGGCAAATTATGAAGGATTAGGTGTTTAAGAGGTTTTAATTTTATCTTGAAAGCTACTGGGGAGCCATCAAAGCATTCTAAGTGGGGAGATAATATGATCTGATTTACATTTTAGAAAGATTATTCTGGCAGTAATGTGGCAGGTATATTGGAGAAGAAGAAATTAACAGACCACTATAATGATCCAAGTGACAGATGATGAAGCCTTCCCTAAAGTAAAAACAGTGGGAGTGGATTCACGAGATGGTAGAAGAAGGCTCTAGAAGCCTAAGTAACTGATCAGATGTGCAGGTGAGAAGAGAGGGACGAGAACAAGGGGACGGCCACATTTCAAGCTTGACAACTGTGTGGATGGTGATGTTGATCACTGAGGCAGGAAGAGAAGCAGGTTTATGGGGGAAGATGATGGGTTTGATCGGGGCCCGTTGTCGTCTATGTGGACAGAAGTTTGAGTTTGACATATTTGGAAAAGATTTGGGGCTGAGGTCGTATGTGGAAGCTGAAGCTGGATATTTGATTGAAGATCACCAAGGAGAGTTCATATGTAGAGTGGGAGAGCAAAAGCCTTAAGACAGAGCCTTCTTCTCTCTGGTCAAAGAATACACAGAAGGAAGATGTGAAAAGGGACAGAATGGTATCACAGAAACCAAAGGGGGAAGCCACATCCAGGAAGGAGATTCTACAGCATTAAGTGTTGTAGGGAGACAAAGTGAGATGCTGACGGGCCACACAGAAGCCACTAATAACCTTGGAGAACCATTTTACTGGCATGCTGAGGATGTGCGCCAGGTTAAAGTAGACCTTCAAGGGAATGGGAGCCGAATGCGGAGACCACGATCATGGGCTAGCCTCTACAATCTTGACTCTGAAGGAGAAGGAAAGGGATGTTGCTAGGAGAGAGAGTGAGAGAGCGTTGGTATGGAAAGGCAGAGTAGAGGTGAAAATATTTACATGCTGTCAGGAAAGATCAAGTGAAGGGAGGCTTGAAGTAAAGGAGATAGATGGGAGGATTAATAGAGCAAGAGCTTCCTGAGGAGGAGGCAGAGGCCAGATGAAGGGATTAGCCTTGAACTGGAGAAAAAAGTCACCCTGGAACAGGAGAGGAGGAAAAGATCAAGTCAGAGTTTTTCGTGTGTAGGCACCGGGAAGGGAGCTCAGGGGGTTCCAACCTTCTGGCTTTCATTTTCTCGTGGAGTAGGAAGTAAAATGATGTGCTGAAAGTGGAGGCGTCGGGGGTTTGAGGGCAAAGGGGGAAGCGGCAGAAACTTGAGCGCCACCTGAAGCTGGAGCAAATGAACCTGCGTGGTGGCTTGTAGCCTCCTGGGTGCCCCAGTGCAAAAGGCAAGATGGCAACAATCAAGGCCAGAATGTTCTAGAATGGTTGAAGTACAAGGGCAAGGGTAAGAGGGCTGGCAGTGGGCCGCTGGAGAGGATCAGAGGTCAAGGCCACTGGCGTTGAAGAATCAGGGCAACGTAAGACCTTGCGAGTCTTCCACATGGACATTGGAGTCTCACGGTTTGACGGGGGCGTAAGAGGTGGTGGGGAAGGATAAGAGGAACGAGAACCAGATGCCAAGTCCTAGGTGAAGGGAGACTCCTGATTCCAGCTGACTCTGGTGATCCAAGCCTGCAGGGTAGTTTGCCACCAAATAAGAAAGTCTGAAAGAAGGCCATGAGCTGTCTTTCCAGCACGCCTAGTTAGCTGCTTGTCTGTCTGTTCACTCATTCTTTCATTCATCCTACCCTTTCGTTCCCGTCCTTCAACAACCTGAAAATATTCATTGAACATTCACTATGGCCCAAATCCCCATCCCTGACTGTGAACAAGGCATATCTCAATTCATTGGTTCTGAAACACACATCCCACTCCTCCCCACTATTTTTAAAGATCTCTGAAATCAGTTGGAATACTTGTCTACGATGAGGTCATCCAGGCGGCAGTCGTGATGCAGCGGGCATGGTCTGCCCAGGCTCACACTGAGTTATAGCTGTTCATGCGGTCATTACTTCAATTGCGTTAAGTACACTGTTGGTAATAACACGTTGAGCTTAGTTGCTGCTTAAATTACAAAACTTACACTATCATTTGGCATTGAAATGAAAAGTTATTGTACTTGAAGAAGGCGTGGAAATAGTGGGGCATGAATCTGATATTGGTGAAGTAGATATTTATTATTGGAGAAATTACCACAATTCCACATATAATTGCAAAAGAGACAATAGACAGATATTTTATGGGACCCACAAAAGAAGAAATACCCACAAACAGATTGAAAAAAATGCGTTATGTTTGTTACCGATATATACCCAAAGTAAGTGCCTAAGAAAAGCCAAGCAATGTAATTGAAGGCAAGGAGAATTGTCTCATGTTTTAAAACTGTGAGAGGCTGGTGTGACTAATCCCTGGGTCAGGGGGTTATGGGTAAGGCATCGTGTCATAATGTAGTTGGCAGGATTTTGTTTTCTCTTAGTGATAAATAAACTAAGGGTGTCTCTTGCAATTAAATGTGTCTTAGAATGGGTGATATAGGATAATTCATGTCCTAGAACTCTCTAAACATCTTCTTTTGGGAAAACGTAGAATGGCAGACCCAACTAACTCCCTCCTTTCCCAATGAGGAAACTGAGTCTGAAGAGATAGGCGGTTGGCTTAGAATTGTACACCATAGCACGTTAGAGGCAGAGGAAATGTACTTACTGCAGAGGATATCGCTGTGCGTTCTGGTAAAAGGAGCAAGAAAAGATAAAAATTACATAATGGCTTAATGGCCCAGATCTCTATTAAAAATCCTCAGATTTCGATTTTTTTTTCCCTACTGGAAGGGTGTTAACAGGTTTAGTAACTTTTAGTAACTACTACTATTGACAACATGCTTCTGATGTATACCCATCATCTATATCTATTTTATCTCCTTAATCGTGGGCCTTCTGGCTTCAGAGCTTTAATATTTCACAGAGCATACACTTTTGGTGTCCTTTTCCTTTCTTTTGAGAAGTTTCCAAGACACCTAAGGCAGTTTTAAAAATAGATACAGACAGCAATCTATTGTTGGATGTGATAAATATTTTTTCAATACCGAAAACCCCAGCTCCCCTGGGGCTGGATAGTTAAGGAAAGCAGGTGTCTGAACTTGAAAGGGAGGATCAAGACAAGAACAATGGTGGATAGAACCACCATGCAGTAACTAGAGATGGGTAGCTCTTCCTACCCCTTTCCTTCTGGCCCATAGTATCGTAGAAGCAAGCTCTTTGTTTACTGGCCTCAGCTCCTAGTATTAGTAAGCAAATACAGCAGAGTGGGAAAATAAAGATCAAAGATACTCAATTTTCTAGTTTGCAGTGGAAAGCTGCAGACTCTCGTGCTGAGAATTTTATGGTGGCAGCTGGAGTTCATCTTCTCAGGTCCAGTATCTTAACTGAAGAAGACTCAAATTTGTTTTTTGGTTTTTTTACTTTGGTTCTAATAGCTGCTACTCTTTTTGTTCTTACTAAATAATGGCATTCTGGTCATTACCCACGCTAGTCAGTTATAAATTATTTCCTATTTATAAACGAATTGCTCTAAAGGCATTAGAGGAATGTAAACTAGCTCTGAGAGACCTTATTCCTCTCTTCTCCCCTCTTTCAGGATCCTTTTATCTCTAAGTGTTTCCAACGTAGGAGAGATTTGCTCTTTTCTGATAGTAAAACTGATCCATAGTGTATCTTGTTACACATCTTTCTGATCTTTTTTTTTGTCAATAAAAATTATAAACTTTCAACAGCTGATGGTCAGTTATGCTTTTTTCAGAAAACATGATTAGATTAACTCATTAATGGCTGCTTCAGGTTTTTCCATACTAGCTCCAGAAAATTTCACCCACCTTTGGCCCTTTTGAAAAGCCAACCATTGGAAGGTTGGCTTGCAATGACTCAACACCCTGAAGCAATGTCCTGATGGTCATCAACATCTACTTCAACTTTAAGGTACATGGCACTGGATGACTTTCCAGAGAGAACGAAAGAATGGGTTGTTCATTTTGCAGGGCTTACATCACATGGCGGAGAAGCCCACGACCATGAATTTATCTCCTGCACTGTTCCCTGGCAAGTGTCTGTAAGAACCAATGGAAATGGATCCAATCCTTTGTGCATCCTCTTCCCAGCTAAACTATCCATCGTATATACAGTCACGTAGTTTATTTTGCTCATTCAACATTATTATGTAAGCATTTTCTTATTCAGCTCTCTTAAGCGTAGTTATTAATATTTGCAGAATATCTTCCCGTGTACATATCATACTTTCAAAATTTGATCCATTCTCCTGTGGCTGTAAGTTAGGGTGTTTTCAGGTTTTTGCTATGGCAAATAATGCTGTGATGAACATCTTGCATTCATCTTTTTCTGTATGAAATGAGAGTCACCTCTTTTGGGCTGGCTGGGTATTTTTTAATATATTGAAATGTTAATTAGTGAATTTAGTGGACTAAAATTCGGTGGCCAAGAAGTGAATAATTGTGTTTAAGTTGACTGTACTTAAAAACAAGGTTTTTGTTTGTCTGTTTTGTAAGCATGTACAAACTTATCACCATCAGGGGATGACCCCTTGTCCCAAAGAATAATTGGGCATATGTCCAGCAGCCTTGGACTTATTCTGCCCTTTTGCACTTTTCCAAAGCAGTGAAATAAGTTGGGGGTAGGTTGAGTGGAGAGTGTAGAAAACCAGCGGCCATCTATGCCTGGCAACCTCTGCTCTGTGACCAGGGAGTACAGGAATCCCTGCAAAATCCTTTGTGAAAATCATTCTGTCCTGTGTTCCCAATTAAATGACACATTCCATGAAATCAGGGTGGACTCCAGACCTCCATGAACCCTTCATCCCCTTGCAGTCAACTCAGGACTGTATGGATGTAGGAGTTGGGAACCCAGAACAGCCAGGATCAGGACCAGGAGACCCAGCTCCGGCCTGGGTGGGAGTAATCCCCTAGCTTGGCACCTAGTAGCTTCAAAGGACGATTTGATCCAAAGGTCCTTAGGTCACACTTTCTAACACAGCTGTTAGAATATACACCCTGTAAACAGGAAATGCCTTAGGAAGTACAACTGAGTACTTCTAATTTTTATTTTTTAAGAAACTATTAAAAAGCCTGAGCAGAGGATGACATTTATCTGGCATTATAGTTAACAAGCTAGCGCTGCTCCCTGACAGCCCTGGTTTTATGTTCTGGGCAATTGTGTGCCCACTGCTGTTTAACAGGTGCTTAAATATTCCCAAATTAGTCTATAACTCATTTTGCCTTGTAAAATGAGTCTCAGTCAAGGGAGTTGTAAGTTACATAGCTCGTGTTTGCTGTCATAGAAAAGGGAAAGATTTACTAAACCCTAAACCAATATTTAGACACCTCTGTGCTTGGAATATGGAAATTTTAATACTGGGTAAAAGGAAAACCATGTAAAACAGAGGATAAGGAGGCTCTAGGTGGCTGAGTACGTTCAGGAAAGGCTAAAACTGAGAACTGCTCACTTCTAGAAAAGACTTAGCTATATGGCGGCCACACTACTCATCTACTGCTTGGTGCTGGATTCCACCCCCGCCCCTGCCCTGGGTGGGTACCAATTGTTTCAGTCACATAGCCTCACAAGCTAGCTAGGCTGTTTCACACCACAGGGCCTTTACATGTGCTCCACAACACCTAGAATGGCCCTATTCCTCACCTCTCCCCTCTTTGGCAAATTCTTACTTATCCTTCAAGATTGAGACATCACTTGATTTGGTTATAGTGTGAAGACAGCACAGCATAGTGGAGAGTACTTGGACTTCAGAGTAAGACATACCTGGATTTAAATCTTAGAACCATTTTTCACTCGATGGGTGACCTTGGACAAGTTGACTTGACCTTCATAGTGTGTTTCTTCCTCAGCTTATGGAGCTAATACCTTGCTCACTGGACTGCAGTGAATTAATTCACAGAACTATATACAATGCTTGGCATACAGAAGGCACTCAATAAATATCAATTTCCTTCTGCCATGCCCACTTGCCAAGCATTCCTTAATACTCCAGCATCATTTTATTCAAAACTTTGGAGATGTCTGTGTCTTATCTCTCAGTCTGTAATATCTACATAGTATTCAAATTCTTCATGCCATGCTTAAATTATAGGGTTTCCAGATGGAATTTTTAATTTGTTTATTTATTCAACAAATATTTATTTAATGGTATCTTATGGACACTAATCCTATCACTTCTGTCTTGATATGTTTTATTTTTCCTTTATTTTTTTACATTTTTTAAAAAATGTTTTATTTATTTTTGAGAGAGAGAAAGACAGAGTGCAAACAGGGGAGGGGCAGAGAGAGGGAGACACAGAATCCGAAGTAGGCTCCAGGCTCTGAGCTGTCAACACAGAGCCCGATGCGGGGCTAGAACCCATGAACGGGAGATCATGACCTGAGCCGAAGTCAGATGCTTAACCGGCTGAGCCACCCAGGCGCCCCTTGTTTTTCCTTTAGAATAGGGTTTCTTAGACACTGTTGACATTGGGCCACACCCTTCTTCTTTGGGGCGGCGGTGGGGGGGTGCTGTCTGTGCATTACAGGATGTTGAGTAGCATCTGTGACCCCTGCTCACTGGAAGCTACTAACAACTCCCCAACCCAGATGTGACAACCCAAAACGTCTCCAGATGTTGACTGCCTTTGGTTGAGAAAAGTTGCTGTAGAACTTTGCCCCCCTGGTTATCATCCCCCCATTCTTGGCTCTGTATTTAGCCTCTACTGGCCCCTTTCTCTCATAAATATATATTTTCTCCAGTCTCTCAAAACAAAACAAATGAATCAAACCCCAAACGCTCTCCTTTCACAGTCAAACTCTCCAAAAGCAGAGCCTGCATTCACTGTCCCTTTCCATCCAGTCTTTCACCTGCTGCAGCCAGGCTCCCCTCACCTTCCTCTGTGAAGTGCTCTGGCAATGCTCCTGCTGATAAAAGGCTAAACTCTGTATTCTCTTTCTCTGGCTCATCTTGCTTGGCCTCTATGACATCTGACACTTGATAAGTTCCAGAATGTCTTTCTTTCCTGCTTTTTTAAAAAAAAATGTTTATTTATTTATTTTTGAGAGAGACAGAGTGTGAGTGGGGGACAGGCAGAGAGAGACAGGGAGACACAGAATGTGAAGCAGGCTCCAGGCTCTGAGCTATCAGCACAGAGCTCGATGTGGGGCTTGAATCCATGAACTGTGAGATCATGACCTGAGCTAAAGTCTGATGCTTAACCGACTGAGTCACCCAGGCACCTCTCTTTCCTCGTTCTTTTTTGACTCTCTGTCACAAACCTTATTGGAGTCTCCCTTGCTCTGCCCCTTAAGGTCTGTCATTCCCCAGGGCTCTGTTCTTGGCCTTCTCCCTTCTCTCTCAAGGCTTTCATTCTAAGATAACATTGACTCCAAAACATTTAGTTTCAAATCAGCTTTCTCTCCTGTGCGTGTGCGTGTGTGTGTGTGTGTGTGTGTGTGTGTGTGTGTGTTTCATAAACATCTCAAAGAGAACTTATTATCCTATCTCCCATTTCCAAAGTTGCTTCTCTTCCCATCTTCCCATTACCCATCTCATCTGCCCAGTGGAGCACCGTGTGAGCACTAGACCCTGGTGATGCAGATACTGGGAGCTTTCATAAAGATGTTCATCTTAGGTGACCTAGTCATGCAAGGCTGAGTCAGTTCCTCTCCTGCCTCTGCCCTGCCCAGAACCCTCTGGCTATTGCCTACATGGAATGGGGAACCTTAGTATTACATTAAATGAGATAACCTCTGTAAAGCACTCTGTGTGTACTAGGTACTCACTACGTGTTAGTTCCCTTTCTCTGGTTATTTTCTTCTGGAAGACACATTCCAGAAAACTAAGAGTTGTATATGTATGGTGGGATTTATAAATGATCTTTTTCTGGTGTTCTCTAATTTTTTTCCCATTGAAAAGAAATTAGTTTTACAACTGAAGAAAAAAGTTTTGCTGAAACACTCTTACAGACATATCTGACTCCTCTCTACTGGCTGTTCATTGCCCTCGTGGTCAGGTCCAAACCTCTCAGCACGGCTTCCAAGGTCCCCTGTGATTGGGTCTTGATCCAGTTATGTAAGTTTATCCTCTTCCACCTCCCCCTACAAAACACCCTCTGACCACTCCAAACCTCTTCCAGATCCCTGAACAAGACAGGCAGTTGCGTGTTTCTGCATAGGATAACTCCCTCTGTCTGGTGACTGACCCTGTACCTCTTCCTTTCCATCCTGTGCCCATACACAAGGCCACGCAGAGACGTATACTCTGGGACACATGGCCAATCAATTCTTATTTCTCAAAACTTGGTTTAAATGTCTACTCTGTACCATTTTTTTTTTCTTTTGGGATACTAGAGAAACGTTTTTTTTTTTTTTAAAGCATGTCCCTTTCTCAGCTTTATTTTATCTGTGTGCTGGGTCATTTTGCCTGCTAGATGGGATTCTTCTCTGGTTTTGTAATTTTAGTAGTGGCTTCGTGCCTTCTTGCCTGTGATAGGAGTTCAAATTAATGTTTGTGGAGTTCCACTCAATCAACCTCTCTAGGAGTTCTGATGTGGCTGGTGGGACCCTCCATACCTTCCTTTATTGTTGTTAAAGAGAGAAGATTGGGGACCCCTCGGTGGCTCAGTCAGTTGAGCATCAAAATTTGGCTCAGGTTATGATCTCACAGTTCATGGGTTCAGGCCCTGCATTGGACTCACTTCGGTCAGCACAGGGCCCGCCTTGGATTCTCTGTCCCCCTCTCTCTGCCCCTTCCCCCCATAAAAAAAAGAGAGAGAGAGAGAAGATTGGCCTTCAGACCCTCCCCTGCCCATAGCACTGCAGTGGATGCTGGTGCACAAGCTTGTCCCTGAGAGGCCAGGCCAGTTTGATTTTCTTTCTTGATTGGTGCAGATTGATGATTAAAAGTGCAATGGATCCATAACACAGTTGTGGCTGTAGTGGTTTGTGCAGTGAACATAAATTATTAGTTTGTTCCAGATCACTCGATGTGGGCGTGGCTTCTGCTGGAGCCTAGCGGCCTGCAAGGCCAAGACTTCAGGGGCCGGGCAGGCACTTGTTAAGGAGAGAGAGCCAGTAGTCTAGATTACTGGTTTATGAGCAACCAGATGGCAGACATGTGGAGGCCAACGAATGGGGAGAGGGCATCACCCTCCCCAGATTTCATGTTCATCAACCCAGAAGCTCCTCAACTCTTTCTTGTCTCTTCGAAACTAAAAGTAAACACGCTCTGCTTTGTCGCTCTTTGCCCATTTAGACATTTGTCAGGGCAAATACTCGATACCTGATTATACGTCTTTGTCGAGTCATCTGTCTCCTTCGAAGAGACTGTATTCCCTCAGGGCAAGGACTCTGTCTTTTTTTTTTTTTTTTTTTTTTGGCATATAGGAGAGGCTCCTTTAAATTTTATCTGAGAAGCACAGTAGACTTCAGGATGAGAGGAGGGAAGGGACAAAAGCCACAGCCCACACTGCCTTTATGGGGCTGGCGATTGCATCATGGTAACAACTGGAAACATGGAAACATGGAAACATGTGCTTCAGTGCAATAAAGAAAGAAGTTATAACAACAGTTAAACACTGTACATGCGTTATCTCCCATTTAGTGCATGATTTACTTGGAAATAAGTACCATTATTTTGTAAATATGAGAAATTGAGACTTTAATGAGGTGAAGTGACCTGAAAACGCAGCTAGGAAGCTTCCAAAAACCAAGCTCCTGGTCTAAACACAAGAATGTACTTGATCTGATGGTTCAAATGAAGTCCTCAAAAGCCTATGCAGGGAGAAATTACCGTCAGGGTCGTCTTGACCACTCACCTTATCAGAAACCCGGATTCCTGCAGAAGCACACCCTGATGTTACCTGATTAATCCGAATTTTCAGGGGCTGAGATTTCTGCTACTCCTTAAACTCCCCTCTGCACATTCAACTCTAGAAAAGCTTCCCTGAGTTGCTGGATCCACACCTGCTCAACCCAGGAATGCTTGTGGGTCTCCAGAGACAAGGAAGATCTGACCTGGGTGTGGTGGGGACCTGGAAGGGACTGCTCGGGGCACAACAGGAGAAGCAAGCCCAGAAGAACATCTATCAGAGACGTTCATCTCAGGTTCCCTAGGCCCCCAAGGCCGAGTCTGCTCTTCCTCCTACATGCGCCCTCTTCCCAGAGCGCTGGCTGCGGGTCCACAGGGACGCTTACCTCCTGGTAGCTTTGTTAATGACTTTAGTGTCTGATTGAGATCAGGTGGCCTCCAAGCTGGCACCAGCATCCATTACACTCTCCACAGATAAGGAAACCAAACATTAGCTTGGTTGGTAGCAAACAGTGCCATAAACACACCCACGCCTTCCTCTCCTCACCCCTTCAAAGGAGCAGCGAAATGCCACTTCTGTCCTTATTTGGATGGGGAAATAAAGAGCTGAATACAACCTAGCTTGGACTAGAAAAGGTTGCGTTAGCCCAGAGAGGTTTCCCTACAGAGAATGCTTTCATTTCCCCTGCTGAATCAAGTGCCTTCTCGTCTTCCTCCGGGAATTCTCCAAATAACATCACTGGCTTGAGCACCTTACCTCGATGGCCCCGGATTATATGTCTACTTAAAGGGTACTCTGAACTCTGTTCATTGTATAGATACAGGATACAATTTAGCGAGGATTGTCAAGTCACTTGATATATTTTGTTTTGTGTCTTGTGCATCTGAATAGTTTATTTTTTTAACGTTTATTTATTTTTGATGGGGGAGAGGGGAAGGGGCAGAGAGAGAGAGGGAGACACAGCATGTGAAGCAGGCTCTAGGTTTTGAGCTGTGGGCACAGAGCCCAATGCGGGGCTCCAATTCACGGACCGGGAGATCATGACCTGAGCCGAAGTTGCATCCGAATAGTTTATAACTCCCCTTGGGACTAAGCAGGGTATTTCCTCAGTGTTGCCCGGTGTGGCCCCCTAACCAGGAGCACGGGAATCAGCTTGGAGCTTGTTAGAAATGTAGGCTTGCTGGTCCCATGCAGACACACCATCAGAATCTGCATTTTGGCAAGATCCGCAGGTGAGATTCATGTGCACCTTGAGGTTTGAGAAGCTCTGGGCTTCAGTGTTGTTTACTGACAGAGATTCTCCTGTGATCCCAGCACGGTGGTCAGTATACAGGGCAGGGTCCATTTCCACTGTCCCCCAAGACCCCCTCCCCCTAGTGTGGACAATAACTCTGCTTATCCTTTTTGTATATTTTTGTGCATATTATATACTTTTCCAGTGTCCTGCACAGATATCCTTATTAGTAGCAAGTAGGAATAAGAACAAGAGGTATTTACCGAGCATTCATGGGCTAGATGACCTACATGTGTTATTTTGTTTAATTATTGTTGCATTCGTTTTTATCGGGCTGCCATAACAAAGTGCCACAGGCTGGGTAGCTCACACAACAAAAATTTATTTTCCCACAGCTCTGGAGGCCAGAAGTCCAAGATCTAGGGGTCAGCAGATTTGGTTTCTTCTGCAATCTCTCTCCTTGGCTTGCAGACAGCCATCTTCTCACTGTGTCTTCATACAGTCTTGCCTCTGTGTGTGTCCGGTGTCTCTCTGTGTGTTCAAATTTCCTCTTCTTATAAATCAGATTGGATTGGGGCCCACCCTAATGGCTTCATTTTAACTTGATTACCTCTTTAAAGACCTTATCTCAAAATGTGGTGACATTTTGAGGTATTAGGGGCTGGGACCCCAAAGTATAAATTTTGGAAGGATGCTGTTCAGATCATTACAGCTATAAAGTGGCTAATTATTGTCATCCCCATTTTACAGATGAAGAAACAGAGGCTTAAACAGTTCCTTAACTGATTAATGTCACACAGCTAGTGATGATGGAGCCAGCAGTGGAGTTTTTTGTTTACTCATGGATTTGTTTACTCATTTATGTAGCAAATATTTACTGGATATTTACCATGAGCTATGCATTGTAGTATGTGATAGGTATACAGAAACCACGGGTGTTGGTCTCATAAACTTTACATTTTCCTGGATTATTTTCTATCCTAGAGTCTATATGCTTACTCTCCTATGACTGCAGAGATCTGTTTTTTTGTGTAGTTTCACATCATTATTTATCACCAAATTTAAGTGAATAATATAGACACCTTCCAAACAAAACCAGGTTCTGAATCGACCCCGTAACCACCTACCTGGGACTGTACTTGTTTCCGGTCAGTCCTGGCCATTTCTCAGAGTGACCAACTCATCCCAGTTTGTCTGAGACTAGGACTTCCCTGGTTTCAGCAGTGAGAGTCCTGTGTCCCAGGAACCTCTTCCATGTCAGGCAAACCATCATAGTCGGTCACCCTGCTATTCCCCGACTTGTGCCCTGCTAGGACAGAGGATGAGGAAGGAGAAGATGTCACATGGTAGAACCCAGTTTCCAAATGGAGAAGGACCGATGGGCCAATGAAGCCTCAGTGTCACCCAGGCCGCCTCCTACTGGCCAAGTGGAAACCATCTGGGGCAGCCCACTCCCTCCTCAGATGGGAACTGAACCCAGGGGATACACGGACCATCTCAGCGTCGCTATTCTCGACGGAAGCATGGGCTCTGGGAATTACAACAAAGTAATCTCTTCAGGTTCGTCAGCTGAGGCCTCAGGAATTCCCGAGTTCCAAATTGCCCACAGCCCCCCTTGGATAATTTCAGTTTCGTTTCAGTCCACAGCACGTGTGGAACTCCAACAGCAGTGCGTTGTGGGGGCCGGGGATGTCCTCTCTGAGTCGGCCCTCTTGGAGACAACGGGGCCTGCTCTGCTGTCTGACGGTAGAGCCCTTGGAATGTGCGGAAGGCAGCTTCCGAAAGGCAGCCAAATCCTGTTGCGTAACTGATGGCCTCAGCACGGCCCTGACGATCTGCTCTGCCTCTTCCCTGGTGCTGGTGTATCTTCTGCTCACTGACCCTTTGAGACCCGTGTAGATGCGGCTTCTGGAAAGCCCCTGTGTCTGGCAGTGGCAGGCCTGCGTGCGGCAGAGGTGCTAAGCACCCTGTGGTCCAGCCTCTGCTTTTTGTCATCCTGTTCGGGTTTAGGGCTTCAGTGAAGGGGTCAGGGAGTAAAGAATGGTCGGGCAGCCTCTTAATTAAACCTAGCAAAACTCCTAAATATAAATTTCAGCTTTTCGACAGCAAAAGAATAGCCACAAGGAATGCTAGGTTATCTATTATTTTTTTGTTTTTAATTTTTTTTAACATTTATTTATTATTGAGGGACAGACCATTAGCAGGGGAGGGGCAGAGAGAGAGGGAGACACAGAATCGGAAGCAGGCTCAGGCTGCGAGCAGTCAGCACAGAACCAGACGTGGGGCTTGAACTCACAAACCGAGAATCATGACCTGAGCCGAAGTCGAACGCTCAACTGACCGAGCCACCCAGGCGCCCCGGTCATCTATTCTTTCAACAAATTCAAGGTTATAAGTGGAATTGGGACAGGCAGAAGAATTGGAACTGTCACAAAAATGGGGGTCTGCTATTATCTTTCATCCCTAGTTATGCTTCTTGCATTCCAAGTTAGTCAAGGAATTAACCAACTGATACGTGTTTAAGAGCCTACTGTGTGCAGTTGTGGTATGATAAAAAACATATTGAGTCTTTGTCTCAGATTCCTAAAACCCTTGGAATTCCCATAGTGATAGGAATGTCTTCTGTTAGTCACAAAGGGTCCCTTTTGACCACACCTGTGTTTTTTGCCAATGGAACTCTACAGGGTGGGACCTCGTGGTAACTTCAAGGTGGAGGTTGGTCCCCAGAAACACTGAAGTTTCAGCCCTACTCTCTGACCTTCAGGGAGAGAGGAAGGCTGGAGATGGGCTATAAAAAGTCTTGAACGAGGGGACCCAGGGGACTTCCAGGTTGGTGAGCATGCTGTTGTGTTGGGAGGGTGGTGTGTCCAAAGAAGCCTTCAAGTTCCATGCACTCTCCGCCCCCACACCTCGTACCTTACCTTATGAGTGTCTTCCATTCGGCTACTCCTGAGTTATATCCTTTGTAATAAACTGATAAATGTAAGCAGAGTGCTTTCCTGAATTCTAGGAGTTGTTCTAGCCAGTTGTGGAACTGGGGAAGGGGCTTGTGGGAACCTCTGAACTTGCAGCTAGCTAAGCATAAGCTTGGGTAGCCTGAGCACCCCATTCGTGGCTGGCATCTGCAATGGAGGCAGACTTGGGGGGCTGTGCCCTTAACTGGTGGGGTCTGACGCTAACTGCAGGAGTTAGTGTCAGAACTGAGTCGTTGGACACCCAGTTGGTGCTGAAGAATTGGAGCACCATGGGAAAACTCCCACACATTTGGTATCAGGAACCATCGTTCAGCAATGAACATACTAAGCACCAAGGAAGAGACACGAAAGCAATAGATGGCTTTTTGAGTTGACAATCAATTGGGAGTTCAGAGGCACATAAAAAAATGCACAATTCAAAGCCATTTTGATAAGTGCCCAACAAGTGAACTGCTATAACTCAATAGGTCTTCATTTGACCTTGGAGTCCCTTCTGACTTCCAGATGATTTCTGTTTCTATGTATTCTAACACGCTCAACTATAGGGCTATGAGAGAAGAGCAAGGGACAAGAGATGGCCCCTCCCTCCACATGGCCTCAGAGACCCTCAGTGTCACAGCCTGCCTCCCAAGGCCTGCCACACTGACCAGGCACAATGCTGTCATGGTGCGAGGGCCAGGGGCTAGCCATTGTTTGCTCATAGAGCATTTGAGTCTCCATGCCAAAATGAAGGCTGGGTTGCAAATGTTGGCAATGTCCTCTGGGAGACTAAGAAGCTTCCCCACATCAACGCTCAGGACATAGGCCTCAAGCAGTTTCCTCCCTGACATTTTATGCTTGGTTTTTATTTTTATTTTTTCCAAGTGGAAGAAGCATCACAGAGTCTCCTTGTCTAACTGGGAAAAGACTCTAATATTTCTTGTTGATCAGAACCTTCCAGAGAGACCTCTGAATTCCCACCTCCCAAAATACATTCATGGATCCAAAAGTGACAAAAAGCAGCAGACTCCAAGACTTTTGCGTAGGTGGTACAGTCACCTGTGCACCCAAGGCTGATTTGAAGACTGCTGGGGGCCTCTTGGCCAGAAGCACATCCCCCTCTTAGAGAATGATTCCTTTCTGTGGGACTCTGGGGACATTTCAGTCCTCAAACTCCCTTGAAAGTGGACCCTGGAAATATATAGCTTAGAATCTGGGAGCTTAGGGGTGACTTAGCCCAGCCCTCATTTTACAGTTCAGAATCAGGACTTGATCTGCCTGGGGTCTTGTACCCTAGACAGTGGCCAACCTAGCCTATTTCTAAGTATCATGAGGACTTGTTCAGCAATATTAGCTACCTCCTCAATCCAGGAACAGAGAATCATTTGCTAGCTATGAACACGACCCCTGGGGGATGATTCTAAAACCGCAGAGGGGCTAAGATGTCTGGAAGAAGGAATAGAGGAGAGAGCCCATGGAGGTGAGGGGTACCAAGTGGTTCTCCCACCCCGGGACCCAGCCTAGTGAGAAACTGACCACATTGCTCTAGGCGTCTGTCTTGCCTGTTCAGGCTCCTGTAACAAAGTTCTGCCCAAAGGCTGGGCGGCTTCAACACCAGAAACTTATTTTCTCCCATTTATGAAGGCTATATGTCCAGGAACAAGGTACAGGAAAATGTAGTTTCTGATGAGGCCTCTCTTCCTGGCTTGCCAGGGAAGGAGGGGAAGAAAAAAGGAGGTAAGGAGGAGAGAGAGAAAGAGAAAGAGAGAAATATACCTGGTGTCTCTTTTTTTTTTAAGTTTTGTTTAATTATTTAATCTTCTTTT
The DNA here is from genome assembly GCF_028018385.1 of Neofelis nebulosa. NCBI lineage: Eukaryota > Metazoa > Chordata > Mammalia > Carnivora > Felidae > Neofelis > Neofelis nebulosa. Next base: position 126,847,627 of record NC_080783.1, read on the forward strand.
AAAAAAATTCTTTGTTGTTATTTTTTAAAAATGTTTTTAATGTTTATTTATTTTTGAGAGACAGAGAGAGACAGAGCATGAGCAAGGGAGGGGCAGAGAGAGGGAGACACAGAATCCAAAGCGGGCTCCAGGCTCTGAGTTGTCAGCACAGAGCCTGAAACGGGGCTCGAACCCACGAACTGTGAGATCACGACCTGAGCCGAAGTTGAATGCTTAACAAACTGAGCCACCCAGGCGCCCCATTATTTTTTTTTCTTTTTGAATTAATTTATTTTGGAGGCACCTGGGTGGCTCAGTGGGTTGAGCATCTGACTTCAGCTCAGGTGACGATCTCACAGTTTGTGGGTTTGAGCCCCACGTCGGGCTCTGTGCTGACAGCTCAGAGCCTGGAGCCTGCTTTGGATTCTGTCTCTCCTCCCTCTCTCTGCCTGTCCCCCACTTGTTCGCGCATGCTCTCTCTGTCTCTCTTTTTTTCTCTCAAATAAATAAACATTTGTTAAAAATTTAAAAATCTTAAAAAAAATATTTTTCCTTTTTCCTTTTGTTGGTATCTCTTCCTTATAAGAACATCAGTCCTATCAGATCAGGGCCTGATGCTTTTGACCTCATTAAACCTTAATTACCTCCTTAAAGGCCCTATTTCCAAATATAGTCACAATTGAGGGTTAGGGCTTCAACACATAGATTTTGGGAGGACACAGTTCAGTTCATAACAAGGTTGTCATTTTGCCTTGGGGGAGGATCTCAAGTTATTAATAAGCCGTTCATCTCGGCAGTGACGAGTCTTTTAGCAAGAACTGAGTTTGCCATTCAAGGCCCTTTTACTTTTGGTTGACAAATTTTGCAGCTTCATGGAACTTAAAGCATTACCCATACCTCTCAGGAAGACACTAGACCACTCTTCCCTCAGGTGAGTCAGGTGCCTCTTTTCTCTGTACCCACGATACCCCGTGGACAGACATTTTATCTTTACTTTTTCCCGATGCACTGCCACAGTGACCTGTTTAACTCTCTCCTCCGCTAACGGGTAGATTTCTTGAGGGCAGGGCCTATGTCTCATCTCAGTCTGTTTATAGCCCCAGCACCCTGCTCAATGCCCATAACGCATTAGGTATTTGATAAACGTCTGGTGGATAAACAAAATGGCATCTTAAAGTTGTTGATACTGAGGCAGATTTATGTGCTCATGAAGCTTAAGCATCAGGGCCCCTCATTTGCTGGAGGACCTACCTGGCAATTTTGAAGTCACAAGTTAGTACTCTTTTCTTTAAAAAGATCCCACCCCTCAAAAAAATCTATATAAATTTTGGGCTCCACAAAACCTGGGTATGTTCCTGGGTTGCTAAGGTGAGGGGTGGCACTCTGCTGTATTTAATATTTTTTTCCCTTCCTTGTTTGCCACTGAAAAGGAGGGAAGCACCTCAAATACACGTCTCTTTCCAAGATGATTTTTGAGAGATATAATCTTGTCACTCGGCCATCTTTTGATCGAAGGAAATGAAAATACTCGAGCTGTGTGCCTGGCAGCATGGAATATACGGACTTCCAGAAATCCATTAATTAAAGATAAAATAAGATGCCCCGAGTACAATTCCCGGACAGTTTTCTTCCCACCAACTATTACTCATAATCTTGGTGGAGAGAGGAAGCAGCCACAAGGGTCAGACCTTGTACTTCAGGAGCTCGGTCATTTGTCTGGACCCTCCGCTTTGAGGGCAGTAGTCATCGACCCCTCAGACTCGCTCGATGGAAAGTCTAGCCAACCTGACCTCTTGTTAATGTCCCACGTTAGCCCACTTCTCTTTTTGCCTCCCTGTCACTGCCTTGGTCTCCAGCCTGGTTTTTGCAACTGGCGCTAACTGGTCTTTTCCCTTCCCTTCTTGCCCCCTTCAATCCATCCCTCACATGAGAGCCAGAGTGACCTTTTCAACAATTCCAAGCCGGTCAGGCAGCTCCCGTGCCCGGATCCCTCTATAGCTCCCTATTACACTCAAGATGGAGCTCAGATTGTGTGGTACACAAATCCCTCAGGACCTGGCCGCTGCTTACCTTCCCTTCCTGTCTCCCCCGCTCTTTGCTGGCATCTCACAGCTCATCTCAGTGAGTTACTTGTAATTCCTCGAAGGTGCCAAGCGCTCACTACCATCTGGGCTTTGGCACACGTAGGCTCTCTGCCTGGAGGCTGCTCCCTCTACTTTGCACTGACTCATCCCTTCCACGTTCAGTTTAGATTTGCGCCATCCAACACGAACGCTACAGGAGCCACATGTTAATTGTAAATTTTCTGGTAGCCACGTTGTAAGAAGCTGAAAGTACACAAACCTTCCGGCACAACCATAGCTTACGTGACGGAACAGCAAGTGCGGAATGGTAGTCCCACCAAAACACCCGAGCTGTGTTTGATGGGACACTATTTCCCACCGCTTCGGTTTTCAAGTTCAAATTCATTAAAATTAAGCACATTTGAACATTCATTTCCTCGGTCATGCTAGTCACACTTCGAGTGCTCGGGAATCCCGTGTGGCTAGTGGCCGCTGTACTGGACGGCACAACCTGGATGCCACTCTCTCGGGCATCCCCAGGTGCACTGGGTGCCCTCCCCGTGTTGCTACAGGATTTTGCGCTTCACCCCATCAGAGCACTTATTGCCCTGTGATATAGTTGCCTGCTTGCTTGTCTCTGCTTTTCTTCAGACTCCACGCCTCTTGCCAGTTGGATCTCTGTCTTATTCATCTTTGAATTTTCAGCACCCAGCAATCCTGGCCTCAAACGGCGGCTGGGTTTGTTTGTTTGAATGAGGTTCGAGGCCTGAACAGCAACAATCTTCTCTGGGCCTTCCAAGCACCACAAAATCTGCTCCCCGACTTGCTCTCACGTCTCACCTCCTACCACCCTCCCCTTGTTTGCCCTGCTGCAGCCACGCTGGCTCTTTGCCATTCCATGGAGGCCCCGTGTTTGTGCTGAGCTCAGGCACTCAGTGCCGTGTGCCCTGAGCCTGAACAGCCTTTCCCCGGCAGAGCCAATCAACTTTATTTGCTACCTTGTTGTATGTAAGCGCCTTGGTAAAGCTGCTTTTTCTGGCCAACCTTTCAAAAATAGGCCCCAGGGCACCTGGGTGGCTCAGCCAGTTAAGAGTCAGACTCAAGATTTCGGCTCAGGGAGTGATCTCACGGTACATGAGTTCAAGCCCCACATCAGGCTCATGCTGGCAGGGTGGATGGAGTCTGCTTGGGATTCTCTCTCTCCCTCTCTCTGCCCCTCTCTCTGCCTCTCCTCAGCTCGCTTTCTCTCTCCTTGTCTCTCTCTAAGTAAATAGACTTAAAAAAAAAAGAAAGGTGGGCAGTGCCTGAGTAGCTCAGTCAGTTAAGCGTCTCTAGATCTCATGGTACATTGAGTTCAAGCCCCACAGCAGGCTCTGAGCTGGCAGTGTGGAGCCTGCTTGGGATTCCCCAGCTCTCTCTCTCTCTCTCTCTCTCTCTCTCTCTCAAAATAAATAAATAAACTTAAAAAATAAAAAAAAAGGCGGGGGCACCTGGGTGGTTCAGTCAGTTAGGCATCTGACTTCAGCTCAGGTCATGATCTCACGGTTTGTGAATTCGAGTCCCGCATTGGGTGAGCACAAGCCCTGTTTCAGATGAGCCCTACTTCTCTCTCTCTCTCTCTGCTCCTCATGGGATTCTCTCTCTCCCCATCTCTCTCTGCCCCTCACTCACTTGCGCCCTCTCTCTCTCTCTCAAATAAAAAATAATGGGCTCCATTCTGCGAGTCATTTTCTAACTCCTGAACTTTATTTTTTATGACAGTGCCCATCACCACCTCGCATGTTATCAGCTTAATTAATCTGATGCTCCCGACCAGAGTGCAAGTTTCATGAGAACAGGTGCTTTCCGGTGTTGCTCAGTGATGCATTTCCAAAACCTAGAAGAGTCTCTGGCACCCCATAGGAGCTCAATAAATATTTAGGGACTGCAAGAAGGTTAGACTATTGTAGGGGAACTTAGGCAAAGGGAAAAGATAACTAGGCACACAGGAGCAGAGTTCCAGAAATTTCAATATTTCTCCCACTTCCAAGTTTCAAAATGTCTGTTAGAAAGTTACCTAACAACCAGCTTTTCCTTGGTTGATGGCTGTAGCAGTTGCTGTGGGAAAAAAAGGGAAATCATAAGTTCTAGGAGGCTGAGGGCTTCACAAGTATGTCTGAGTCTCTGCACCCAGAACCAAGGGACCCCTGATCCTCCACAGGCAGAAGGGCTGGATGGGTGGAATGTGATTGTTGGAAGCTTCCACTGCAGTTGGTAAAGGAGACCACCAGCTGGACTGATGGAAGAGATCCTGCAGGATGCATGGAACAGAAAGGCACCAGGTAGGGAAGCTTCTGGGGAAAGCAGGCAGAATGGATGTCAGGCTGCCCTCCTGAATGGCAATGAGGCCGATCAGAAAATGTAAGGTCTGGGACAAAGATCTAGGTCTCAGTCTGCATAGGGCAGTCTGGAACATGACTCAGTGATGTGGGGCAGGCCACTCACTCAACACTTTGTCATCACTTGTGAAATGGAGGTAAGTTGTATCTCCCAGGGTTGTTGTGAAGACGTGCCATGATCTCTGTGAAAGTGCTCCTCTGTGAGCTGTTAGTTCTCTGAGAAATACAGGTTATTAGCACTGTGGGCATTTTCTCCTGAGTTCTCTTGTCTGCCCACCCCACATGTTCAATCATTGAGTTTATTGGTTGTATATGACTCAGGGCTCTTGTAAACTTTTATTTTGTTGTAAAACTCAGGCCCTTTCCTCTTGACTGTCCCTCGGGGTTTACAAAAACAAATTCGATGTGGCCTTGGAGAACCACCATAATCTGTGATTTAAGGAGCTACGTTTGGCGTTTCAACAAATACCGTTTTCCAATGATTTCATATGTGAGTTCTTATCTCCCCGGATGCACCATAAGCTGCTTGTTGTTAAGAACACAGATTTCAGAGTCATTCAGTCCTGGGTTTAAATCTCAGCCTTATTTGCTGTGTAAGGCTTTGGGTAGATTATGCAATCTCTTTAAGCTTTAATCTCCTCATCTCCCACAATATTGACATCACGGTGCCATTTGTGAAGCATTGTCGTGAGAATTAAGAGATAATGCATCTAACATTCTTAACGCAGTACCTAGTACCCACTAAGAGCCCAATTAATTGTACTCCCTGGACAACAGCAGCTAGCAGTACGCTAGGCACTAGAATGGGTTTTCCCAAAATGCTTGATTGAGAACTAGAAGTAAAGCAAATGAAGCAAACAGTAACTCAAGGCCATTTTTGGCTTTAAGCTCCCAGCCTGTATCAATAGGAACGGAAAGAGTATGGCTTCCTGTCCCAGGCAGAGACTTAAGTGGTAACATAAATGTAATTGATTTTCTTGGGTAGACAACTGATAAATTTCACTTGAACTAGGGCAGTAGGTTTGGGTAGAGGAAGGGGAGATTGGTGATGTTAGTCCTGAGAGGCTCCCTTGGTGGTATGGTCATGGAACATGAACACAAGGCAGCATAGTTTTGAGGGTATTTTCCCGTTTTAAATCCTCTGCCCCATATTCAGACCACGTGTCTTGATTTTGTTCAAAGAATTTAATGGACACAAATGTAGATGTCTTATTGTACATCACCAAAAATGATTAGCATTTAATTTGGCTATCTATTTAATTTATCCCACTCAGTCAACAGTCTTTAAGCTACCGAGCTCTGTGCTACGTTCTTGAAATCTAACAGAAGACACAGTTCTCGACCTTATGTTCTGGTGCAGAAGTCAGACACACAACCAACTGTACCGAAATGCTAACTGTGCTGTTTTCACGGTTATGTACAGAATGACATGGGGTATATTTGCCCTACTTTTGTAACATTTAAAAAATAAAGCATACGTTGTTAGGTAGAATTATTTTTCCTCTTAGTCTTTGCAAGACCTCACACTTCTCTGTCTTGGCTTTCATCACGGTGTTGAGAAATCAGTTGTCAGGGTAAATATCATTCCTCTGTAGGTGATATCTTTGTACTGTGACTAGTCTTAACATCGTCTCTTTGTTAATCTGCGGTTTTACTTCACCTGTGTCTAGATTTGTATTTCTTTTACAAGGGATTCATGTAATTCCTTAATTGAACATTTGTGTCTTTTATCAGTTTTGGAAAATGAACTGCTATCATTTTGTCAAGTTTAAAAAGTTGTGGAAGTGCCTGGGTGGCTCAGTCAGTTGAGCCTCAGACTCCTGATTTTGGCTCGGGTCATGATCCCAGGGTCGTGAGATTGAGACTCACATCGGGCTCTGCAATGAGTATGGAGCCTGCTTCAGATTCTCTCTCTCTCTCTCTCTCTCTCTCTCTCTCTCCACCCCCCTTCAGCCCCTCCCCTGCTCTCTCTCTCTTTCTTTCTCAAAAGATAAAATAAAATAAAATAAAGTAAATCAAAAAGTTGTGGTAAAATATACAAAACAAAGTTTACATTTTTAACCATTTTTTAAAGTTTATTTATTTCTTTTGAAAGAGAAAGAGTGAGTGGGGGAGGGGCAGAGAGAGAGTAAGAGAAAGAGAATCCCAAGCAGGCTCCACACTGCCAACGCAGAGCCCAACTCTGAGCTGCGCCGAAATCAAAAGTCAGTTGCTTAACCGACCGAGCCACCCAGGCACCCCCATTTTAACCATTTTTAAGTGTATATTTCAGCAGCATTAAGTACATTCACATTGTTGCATGACCATAACCACCACCCAGCTCCAGAACATCTTTTATTTGTTAAAACTGAAATTCTGTACCCATTAAACCCTAACTCTTCCTTCCCCCAGCCCCTGACGATCACGATTCTACTTTCCGTCCCTATGAATGTGACTGCTCTAGGTACCTCATATAAGTGTGATCATGCAGTATTTGTCCTTCCAGGACTGCCTTATGTCACTTTGCATAATGTCCTCAAGTTCATTCATATTGTAGCATGTGTCAGAATTTCCTTCATTTTTAGGGCTAAATAATGTTCCATTGTCTGGATATGCCACATCTTATTTATCCATTCATCCATTGATGGGCACTTGGATTGTATTTCCATCTTTGGGCTACTGTGAATAATGCTTCTATGAACATGGGCAGACGGATATCTGTTTGAGTGCTTACTTTCAATTCCTTCACTATATACCCAGACGTGGAATTTCTGGATCATAGAATTCTATTTTTGATTTTTCAAGGAACCACCATACTATTTTCCATAGTGGCTGCACCATATTACATTTCTACCAGCAATGAGCAAAGATTCCAATTTTTCCACATTCTCCTCAACACTTGCTATTTTCTGTCTGGTTTGGTTTTCTTTTTTGAAAATAGCCATTCTAATGGGTCTGATGTGTTATCTTATTATGCTTTTGATTTGCATTTTCCAAATGATTAATGATATCGACCATCTTTTCATATGCTTATTGGCCATTTGTGCATCTTTGGACTAATGTCTATTTGAGTTCTTTGTCCATTTTCTAATAGTGGGTTGTTTTTTTGTTGCTGAGTTGTAGGAGTTCCTTATCTATTTTAGATATTAATTTTTTTTTTTTTTTAGTTTATGGTGTGTTTGACTTAAAATTATTTTTTTTAATTTTATTTTTTATTTTTTAAAATTTACATCCAAATTAGTCAGCATATAGTGCAACAGTGATTTCAGGAGTAGATTTCTTAATGCCCCTTACCCATTTAGCACACCACCCCCCACACAACCCCTCCAGTAACCCTCTGTTTGTTCTCCGTATTTATGAGTCTCTTCTGTTTTGTCCCCCTCCCTGTCCCCATATTATTTTTGTTTCCCTTCCCTTATGTTCATCTGTTTTGTCTCTTAAAGTCCTCATATGAGTGAAGTCATATGATTTTTGTCTTTCTCTGACTGACTAATTTCACTTAGCATAATACCCTCCAGTTCCATCCACGTAGTTGCAAATGGCAAGATTGCATTCTTTTTGATTGCCAAATAATACTCCATTGTGTGTGTGTATATATATATATATATATATATATATATATATATATACCACATCTTCTTTATCCATTCATCCTTCGATGGACATTTGGGCTCTTTCCATACTTTGGCTATTGTTGATAGTGCTGCTATAAACATGGGGGTGCATGTATCCCTTCGAAACAGCACACCTGTATCCTGTGGATAAATGCCTCGTAGTGTAATCGCTGGGTCATAGCTAGTTCTATTTTCAGTTTTTTAAGGAACCTCCATACTGTTTTCCAGAGTGGCTGCACCAGCTTGAATTCCCAGATATTCTTTATTGGATATATGATTGGCAAATATTTTCTCTTATTCCATGGGTTGCCTTTTTACTCTGTTGATAGTATCCTTGGATGCACAAAAGTTTAGAATTTTTAGATAGTCCAATTTGTTTTTTCTTTTGTTACCTGTTTTTGGTGTCATATCCATGAAATCATCGTCAAATCCTACGGCATGAAGATTTTCCCATGTGTTTTCCTCTAAGAGTTTTATACTTTTAGCTCTTCAGTTTAGGTTTTTGATACATTTTGAGTTAATTTTTGCATATGGTATAAGATAAGAGTCCAACTTCATTTTTTTGCGTGTGAAATATCCAGTTTGCCCAACACCACTTGTTGAAAAGAGCATTATCTCTTGTATTGTTGTCCCTCCTTTCTTCTTAGTCTCTCTTTTGGAAAGTTCAATAGACATGGAGTTTGGCCTTCATGTTCCTTAATCTTTGTCTCCATTATCTTTGTGATATTAAGTCTGTACACTTTCTTCAGCTTTGTTTTTCAATTTATGAATTCTTCTTCTGGGTCACTTTACTATTTAATCTGTCCACTGAGGTTTTTTTTAAACGAATTTATTTATTTTTGAGAGAGAGAGTGTGTGTGTGTGAGAGCAAGCAGGGGAGGGACAGAGACAGAGGGAGAAAAAGAATCCCAAGCAAACTCCATGGTATCAGCATAGAACCCGATGAGGGGCTCAAACTCACAAACCATGAGATAATGACCTGAGCTGAAATCAAGAGTTGGACGCTTAGCCCATTGAGCCACCCAGGTGCCCCTGTCCACTGAGTTTTAAACTCAGTTATTACATTTGTTTCATTTTTAGAATATCTCTTTAGTTCTTTTTCACATATGTATGGTCATTTTTAGTTTCTTATACTTTCAATTAATTCTCTTATTTTGTAAACATACTATACATACTTACTTAATATTCTGTAACCATTAATATCTATACTTAACAACTTGGAAGGTAATTTTTCCCTTATACATTATTTCTGTGTCTCTCACTCAGGGAATTTTATGTCCTCATGTATTTTGTGATTTTTGATTGTGAGCTAACATTCTTTGGAACTTTGTGGGAGTTCTTAGAGGTCTGAGTGGAGAGAATTTGTGGTTGTTTTGCCAGAGTACTACCAATATTGGACCTCTTTGACTAAATTTTTGATTTCTTTTTTTTTTTGGAACATAAAGGAAATCTGAATTTAGGCCCCCAACTTATCTGAGGTCTCACATGTGGTTAAAAATTCACAAAAGAGACTTTGGATCCTGTACCAAATACCACGACTGATATTATTATTTTTCACTATATTCTTTTGAGTGGTATCTGTTCATCTCTTCTAACTATTCACTGAGTGTGTAATCCTTTGTAACTTCTGGATAAATGTTTGGGTCTCTAATCTTACCCCTGAACTCACTTGGACTCCAGACTTATGGTGCTGCCTCCAAGTGGCCACTAAAACAAATGCTTTAGATAGTAATCTAGACATTGCTGTGTCTCAGCAAATGCTCTAGAATAGCCCCTTGCTATAACATTAACCCTCTTCTTTGGGGTTGAGCTGTGGTTTCACCTTTGACCTTTGAATATCTTTATTTTCTTGTGAAACAGAAGGCTTGTTAAATTTTACCTGGTGGTTTACAGCAGAAAGGTTTTTCAGATGTGAAACCCTCTGTAACACTATGTATTTCCATGGGCTTCCATAGTGCTAAATTCTGTGATGTTTCTAACCTGATCTTTGGTGGATGGTTTAGGTGTATTATGTTAATTCTCACAACAATTCTATGAGATAGTGTTACCATGATCATTATTACCATTTTACATATATATATATATGTACATATGTATATGTATATATGTATACATATATATACATATATATATATATTTATTTATTTATTTATTTAAAAGTAGGTTTTACACCCAGCACAGAGCCCAACATGGGGCCTGAACTCACCACCCTGAGATCAAGACCTGAGCTGAGATGAAGAGTCAATATTTAACCGACTGAGCCACCCAGGCACCCCTCATTATTCCCATTTTAGAGATGAAGAAACTGAGGCATAGAAAAGTTAAGCATTATGCCCAAGGTCACAAAGTCAATACATAGATATTTTGATCTGGGATTCTGCCTTCAGTGCACATGCACTTACCACTGCGGTCAATCACACTCAATTTCTGCTTTGTGCCCAGCTTCCTGCTTACAGTCAGAATGAGGAGGCAATGCATGCCCATATAGAACCTCTAGAAAACAGTATTAGAAAATAATATATACTCAAATTCTATGTTATGTGTACAGATTCTTAAGTACTATAGATGTTCACAGAAAGGATGATCAATGGGGATGTTTCCCACTGGTTTTGGACTTGAAACAGATCTTGAGAAATGGATTTGAGTAGACTAAGTAGGAGGAAAGGGAATGGGGAAGAAATTCCAAAGTGGAGGAAATATGAACCCCGTGTCAGAAGTAGAAATGAGCAGGGCACCTGGGTGGCTCAGTCGGTTAAGCGACTTCGGCTCAGGTCGTGATCTTGTAGTTCTTGAGTTCAAGTCCTGTGTTGGGCTCTGGGCTGACCACTCAGAGCCTGGAGCCTGGAGCCTGGAGCCTGCTTCGGATTCTGTGTCCCCCTCTCTCTCCACCCTACCCCTGCTTGTGCTCTGTCTCTCTCTGTCATTCAGAAATGAATAAATATTTAAAAAAAAAAAAAAGAAGTAGAAATGAGCATGGTAATACGTGTTTGAAATTCCTGGCCTATGAAGTAGGTCTTCTTCAGGAAGAGATGGACAATTCAGTTGGAGAGGTATGGAGGAGCCTAAAAGCCAGAAAAAGAAAAAGAACTGTAGAGGTACTAAGTAGAAATTGAGTTTAAGGAAGTATGCCTTGTAACGGCATACTGGATGGAAGTTCTCAAAAGCTGTGAAGGGTGTGACATTTTACCCTACCCACAATGAAAAAAGTTAGCCCCTTGCAAAGATGCTGGCAGAAGACACCAGACTCCTGAGCAGAGACAAATGACTTTCTTAGCCATGGCACAGAGAGCAGCATGAGTTTCAGTTGTACATCCATTCTCTTTGCTCCTCAGGTCCCATAGAGGTGATGCAGAGTGAATGCTATATACGCCATGACTGAGGAACCCCAAGCCTGAGGAACTCAAATCTTTTACAGTGGTCTTCAAGAACCCTTGCCTGACTTTTGTCTGGGGGCAGGGGGGCAGATATTATCTTTATTATGCTAGACGATACACAAACCCATTCTCTGCTCTAGAGGGAGACAGTCGGAAAATCAAGCCATCTGTACCTCTTGAGGCTTGCAAGAAAGGAAGCAACATGAGAAACCCATGAAAAATTGGTTCCTAGCAGAAATCATCTGAAAAATAACAATCTGGGTACAAAGAGTTTGGGATATTTCGTGTAAGTTCTATGAGATCAGGACTCTTACCTGTTGCTATTAATGTTGATCCCTCCCGCCCACCAAAGTCACACGTTGAAACTCTAATCTCCAATGTGTGATCAGAAGATCTGATCAGAAGATGATGATCTCTCTCCGCCACGTGAGGATACAGAAGGAGGCCATGTGCAAACCAAAAAGACCGTCTTCAACAGACGCTGAATCTGTTGGCACCCTGATCTTGGGCTTGCCAGCCTCCAGAACTGTGAGAAATAAATGTTTGCAATTTAAGCCCCTCGGTCTATGGTAATTTGTTAAAGCAGTCCGCGTTGACTGACTGTTGTCAGTCTTGTTCACTGTACAAGTCCTACAGATAAATATATAATAGGACTTCAATATTTACTGTCTAATAAATATTTAGTGTCTAATAGTTTTTTAGTGTTTATTATATGCCAGTTTATTATATGTTTATTATATGCCAATACTTATCACTGGACAAGTGTTAACTCATTTAATCCTCATAACAACAGGTAGTTTTATCATCCCATTTTACAGATGGGATATACACATAATACACGTAGATACACACATGTAGAACTAGTAAACAAATTCAGCAACCTTGAAGGCTATGAGATCAATATATAAAAATCAGTTGTATTTCTATACGCTAACAATGAGCAATCCAAAAATGAAATGAAGAAAACAATTCCAACGGTGTGTGAGAGGCTTAGTTAAGTGTCCGACTTTGACTCAGGTCATGATCTCACAGTCGGGGTGAGTTTGGGCCCCGCGTCGGGCTCTGTGCTGACAGCTCGGAGCCTGGAGCCCGCTTCGGATTCTGTGTCTCCCTTTCTCTCTGTTCCTCCCCCACTCACACTCTGTCTGTCTCTCAAAAATAAATAAAGATGAAAAACCATTGAAAAAACAATTCCATGTACAATACCATCAAAAATATTAAAATACTTAGGGATGGATTATTGTTAATATGGCATTACTTCACTTCAAACCTACTAGAATGGCTAGTTCCAAAAAGAAAGCCAAAACCAAGCAGAACAACAGAAGGTAACAAGTGTTGGTGAGGACAGGGAGAAATCGAAACTCTTGTGCGCTGTTGGTGGGAATGCAAAATGGTGCAGCAGCTATGGAAAACTGTATAGTGGTTCTTCAAAAATTCAAAACGGAATTACCCTATGATCCAATAATTTCACTTCTGGATATAAACCCCCCAAGAACTGAAAGTAGGAACTCAAACAAATATTTGTACACCCATGGTCATGGCAGTATTATTTACAATAACCTAAAGGCGGAAGCAACTCAAACATCCATCGACAGATGGATAAAAAAGGTGTGGTACATACATGTAATGGAATATTTTCAGTCTTAAAAAGGAAGGAAATTCTGACACAAGTTACAACATGGATGAAATTTTAGGACATTGTGCTGAGTGAAATAAACCAGTCATAGAAGGAAAAAGGCTCTATGATTCCACTTATATGAGGTACCTAGAGTAGTCAAATTCATGGATGCAGAAAGTAGAATGGTGATTGCTAGAGGAGAGAAAAGTTATTGTTCAGTGGTTATGAATTTCAGTTTTAGAAGATGAAAAGAATTCTGAAAATGGATAGTGATGTACAAAAATGTGAATAACCAAGTGTGGTCTCGCCATCAGTGGAATATTATGCAGCCATTAAAAAGGAAGTGTGAATACATGCTATAACATGGATGAACCTTGAAAACATAATACTAAGTGAAAGAATTCAGACATGAAAGATCACGTATTCTATTATTCCATTTAAAGAAATGTCCAGAATAGTCAACTCTATAGAGACAGAATAAAGATTAATAGTTAAATAGTTAATAATAGTTAACTAGTTAATAATAGTTAATAATAAAGTTGCAAGGGAATAGGGGAAGGAGGGAATTGAGAAGTACATGATTTCTTTTTAGGGAGTTGGAAATGTTCAGGAATGAGATAGTGGTGATGGTGTACAACATGGTGAATATACAGAAAGTTACTACATTATTTACTTTAAAATTGGTAAAATGCTAGATTTTATGTTATGTGGATTTGAGCTCCATTTTTATTTTTATTTTTTAAAATTTTTTTTAACGTTTATTTATTTTTGAGACAGAGAGAGACAGAGCATGAATGGGGGAGGGTCAGAGAGAGGGAGACACAGAATCTGAAACAGGCTTCAGGCTCTGAGCTGTCAGCACAGAGACCAATGCAGGGCCCGAACCCACGAACCGTGAGATCATGACCTGAGCCGAAGTGGGATGCTTCACCAATTGAGCCACCCAGGTGCCCTTGAGCTCCGTTTTTAAAAAGGAATGAATCAAAAATGAATGAATTCCCTTCAGGTTTCACATCTGGGTAACTAAGAGAATAATTTCATTGACAAAGATAAGTTAGGAACGGGACCCTGATATTTGAGGAAAAATGGCAAATTTGCCTTTTTAATTTTTTTTTGGCTAAATAGTCAATGTTATCAAAATGCGGCAAATTATCTGCAGGAAAACAAATACAAAATGTATAATTTTCAAATTTACTAAAAAATAATTTATTGTCAAGTTAGCTAACATACAGTATATACAGTGTGCTCTTGGCTTTGGGACTAGATTCTTATGATTCATTACTTACATACAACACCCAGTGATCATCCCAACAAGTGCCCTCCTTAATACCTATCTCCCATTTTTCCCACCCTCTACTCCCACCCCAACCATCAACCCTCAGTTTATTCTCCGTATTTAAGAGTCTCTTACGGTTTGCCTCCCTCTTTGTAACTTATTTTTCCTTCCTTTCCCCTATGGTCTCCTGTTAAGTTTCTCAAATTCCACATTTGAGTGAAAACATATGATATCTGTCTTTCTCTGACTTGTTTCACTTAGCATAATACCCTCCAGTTCCATCCATGTTGTTGCAAATGGCAAGATTTCATTCTTTCTCATTGCCAAGTAGTATTCCATTGTATATACAAACCACATCTTTATCCATTCATCAGTTGATGGATATTTGGGCTGCTATAAACATTGGGGTACATGTGCCCCTACGAATCAGCCCTCCTATATCCTTTGGATAAATTCCTAGTAGCGCTATTGCTGGGTCATAGGGTAGTTCTATTTTTAATTTTTTCAGGAACCTCCACACTGTTTTCCAGAGTGGCTGCACCAATTTGCATTCCCGCCAGCAGTGTAAGAGAGTTTCCCTTTCTCCACATCCTTCCCATCATCTATTGTTTCTTGTGCTGTTAATTTTAGCCACTCTGACCAGTGTGAGGTGGTATCTCAATGTGGTTTTGATTTGTATTTCCCTGATCGTGAGTGATGTTGAGCACTTTTCATGTGTGCATTAGCCATCTGGATGTCTTCTTTGGAAAAGTGTCTATTCATGTCTTCTGCCCATGTCTTCACTGGATTTTTTTTTTCAGCTGTTGAGTTTGGTAAGTTCTTTATAGATTTTGGATACTAACTCTTTATCTGATATATAAATATATAAAAAGTGTTTATATATTTGCAAATATCTTCTCCCATTCCATTGGTTGCCTTTTAGTTTTGTTGATTGTTTCCTTTCCTGTGCATAAGCTTTTTATCTTGATGAGCTCCCAATTGTTCATTTTTGCTTTTATTCTCCTTGCCTTTGGAGACGTGTCAAGTAAGAAGTTGCTGCAGCTGAGATCAAAGAGGTTGTTGCCTTTAACATGCTGACTTCAAATTGAAGACTCCACATGTGGTTGGATATTATGACCTTTGACAGATGTCTAAGGGTTCAGGGCTGGAAATAAGATTTGGGAACCTTCAGCATAGAATATGGTAAAGACTGGGAGAAGGAAGTACTCCCCAAGAAAACAGTCCCTTCTTTGTAGACCATAGTCTATTCTCTCTAAGAAGGCCCAATGCTTTAAAATAAACAAACCCTGGGGCACTTAGGTGGCTCAGTGGGTTGCGCGTCTGACTTCCTCAGGTCATGATCTCACAGCTTGTGAGTTCGAGCCCCGCGTCGGGGTCTGCACTGACAGATCTGATCCTGGAGCCTGCTTCGGATTCTGTGTCTCCCTCTCTCTCTGCCCCTCCCCTGTTCATGCTCTCTCTCTCTCTCTCTCTCAAAAATAAATAAACATAAATAAATAAATAAATAAATAAATAAATAAATAAAATAAACAAATCCTATCACCTTCTGAAATGGCCCACTCTGGGTTGGCAGGATGAATGGTAATGTGAGAAAAGGCATAATTCTATTTTTATTTGAAGCTTTCCAATCTGCACTAGGACCTCTTCCCCACTCCTTCTCAAGGCTGGGCCTGGTCTTTCAACGAGGAAAATCTACTTTTCTTTTCCTCAGAGCACTGAGACACCAAGAAATGACCGTGTTTACATTTCGATGAGCCCTTTCCAGCGGGAGTTTTTTTTTTTTTAATGTTTATTTATTTTTGAGACAGAGAGAGACAGAGCATGAACGGGGGAGGGGCAGAGACAGAGGGAGACAGAATCGGAAGCGGGCTCCAGGCTCTGAGCCATCAGCCCAGAGCCGGACACGGGGCTCGAACTCACTGACCGCGAGATCGTGACCTGAGCTGAAGTCGGATGCTTAACCGACTGAGCCACCCAGGCACCCCTCCAGTGGGAGTTTTAAGTAGAAGAGTGATTTTATCTAATTATGTTTCTCAGAGATCCCACTGGTTATTGTGTAGAGAATAGATGGGAGAAGGAATTCAGTTTGAGAGCAGTGTAGTTTTTTTCCTTTTGGCAGTGAATCTCCTTGGAAATGATATTCTTCAGTTTTTCTTCAAAATCAAATTCGTCTCTGATTTTAAACTTAAAAATGTATGTATACCTGAGTTCACCTAGAACTTTATTTAGGTTTTTTTCCCTCTCTCTCTCTTTCTTTCTAAATTTTAGATAAATTAAATAAATTTCTTTCTATTTATTTTTGAGATAAAGAGGGAGTGCACGTTGGGGAGGGGCAGAGAGGGAAACAGAGGATTCAAGGCTCTACACTGACAGCACAGAGCCCAACTCGGGGCTTGAACCCATGATCATGAGATCATGACCTGAGCTGAAGTCCAATGCTTAACCAACTGAGCCACCCAGGCGCCTTTCTCTCTCTCTCTCTCTCCCTTCCTCCCTTTCTTCCTTTCTTCCTTTCTTTCCTCCCTCATCCCCGCTCCCTCCCTTCCTTCTTTCTTTATTTCTTTTATTCATCAGTAAACACACACACACACACACACACACACACACACACACACACATTAAAAACTACATTTAACAGTTAGGTTACCAAGGAACTCATACCTCTGCTGTGGGTGTGTTTAGCAGAATTTCTTTGGAAACTTTCTAGATATTATAACCCAGTGGGGGAACCTACCAACAGACTTTTGATTTCATTTTCCCACTGCATTCCAAATGACGGTTTTTATGTTTTCTTTGATAAGGAGAAAACTGAGTTTGTGAAGGGCTAGACACACAGCTATGTAGTTAGTCACCTGGCATTTCAGAGGGCTGGTTGCAATTCTCCAAGGGCAAATCCCAGAAATAAACAGAAATCTGCAGGTAATACTTTGGTAAGATATTGTGGCAGTCAATACTGTTCTATCTATGCAGGTCTGGTTAGCTCACCTGTAGGAATATTCAGAGAATTTCCCTAGAGAACTAGGAGTTTTAAAGGATGCTCTCAGAGCTGCTTTAAAAACCAGAAAAATTTTAATGTATTCTTTCATTTTCCATGGTTCCTGAAAGAAATACACATCGTAAATTTCAAATCTAAGAACTGGTCCGGTTGAGGACAAAGGTGTCTGGCGTCGTAAGTTTGTGCATGAGAGACGCGCTCCCTGTACAAGTCACAGACGAAGGCATTTGTATGGCTGTGTTGTGTGATGTCTGCACTGCTTTAAATCAGATTTTCCCACCCTCGGATGATGGTTCCAAAACTCTGCTTCCCTCTTCAAACTTGCTACACAACCCTCGACTTCCTCTCCCAAAGGTGCCTGGTATTTCATCAAAGTAATGGAGACCACCAGGTGGTTTCCTGCAGGTTCTGCCTCTTATTCAGCACTGTCCTTCTCCCCACGAGGAAGGGAGGCACACAGCCTCTTCTCCTTTATGTAACCTCTGTGCAGCGTCCCCAAGTTTAAGGGCTAGGTAAAGAAGGGAATGTGAGTGGTAACATAAACCTCTTCCACTAAAATTCACATCTTGCTTTTCTACTCCAACCGTTTCTTCTGAAGGCAGTAGCCACTTTCCTGTCTCTCTGAACATTAACTCGTTGAATTTCCCAACCTCTACCGGACCCAGTTTTAGTGCAGTCCCTTACAGCTTCTTGAGATTCTCCTTTTTCTTGGTCTCTTTTGAGCTCCTCTCTTCTTGGCGTCTTAGGTTCTCAGGACCTTTCGTGCGTCCCTTTTCTCCTGCCCATCCACTGGAGGCTGGGTTCCTCGGAGGTTCTGCCTTAGCTCATTGCTTTTCTCTCTGTGTCCCCCTCCCGGTTATCTCATTTATTCATGTGACTCTGACCATCTCGTCCGTGTGGATGCCTGCTAAGCATCTCCACTTGGAGATTCCATAGGCACCTCAAACCCAAATTGCCTCCTCCTCTTTCATTTTGCCTGCAAATTATCTGCTAATTTCAATTGTCCTGTCACTGTACCAGTCAGGATTCTGTTGGGGGTGCTCATAGACGATTTCAGATCCCCTATATGGACCTTGAGCTAAGAATAAGAATGGAAAGCTCTGAGCTCATATTTCCTTCTCTAAGTTCTCCAACGTACTTAGAAGCAACCAATCACTCCCAGCATAGTCAGCGTTGTCACTAAAATATCTTATGGCAGCAAACACTTGTTCACTCAAACCTTTACCTTTTATGGCAGAGGTTGGCCAACTAAGCCTCCTGGACCAAATCTGGCTTGCTGTCTGTTTTTGTAAATAAAGTTTGATCAGAACACAGCCACACCCCTTCATATACTTACTGTCTGATGGCTGCTTTTGAGCTACAGCCAGAGTTGAGTAGCTGTGGCTCACAAAGCCTAAAGTATTTACTATCTGTCCCTTTTCAGAAAAAGTTGGCCAACCCTTTTTCTATAGTCATTTGATTAAAGGTGGCACAGTACAATTTGTGTATCTGTTTTGCCACCGCACGCTACATGGTACCAGTGTCCTCTTTACCACTGGAAACAGGGCAATCATGAACATATTTAAATCAAACAAAATCAGAGAATGAATTCCAGATACCCCAAAACCTATTCGGAGACCCCTAGACCCCTGTAATCGTGTCCAGCACCAAATTGTCTAATGTTGGAGTTCAATCAGAGAAGCAAAACCACTCGAAATTTGACCTCTCACCATTGTGAGATGCGGTTAAATGGTCTCTGGGAGATAGTTCTCTGTGTCAGGTTTGCAGGGTGGGCAGTCAGGAGAAGAAGGAGGATGTAAAGTGGGGAAGAAGAGCAGGGACGGGCTGGAGCCCACAACCTCCAGCTGAAGGCCCGTGAAGATGGACTGGAATTGTATCACTTTCTCATCACCTCTAGCTTCTATGGGAGGAGCTGGCATACTTTGCTGTGGAGCTAAATACTCCCCTGGCTCAGGAGTCAGAAAAGCGGGAGGAAGATGCCGGAGGAGGCAGAGCACTTGCAGGACCGGCTCTGGCCCCACGCCCAGGAGCTGAGCCCACAGATAATGACAACACTCGTGAGTTCCATCAATGCCTCCTGCTTCTGTACCAACCTTGCATGCGTGAAACCATGGCTGCTGCTTCCCCTCTACTTCCCAAAGCTCACGTGAAATGTCTCTTTGGCCCACCCTTGCCAGAAACATACAAAGAAGAGAGTTCTGGGAAATAGTCATCGTAACCAAGCCAACAGACTACAAATCACCACAATCACCTTCCCAACTATTACATTTTTAATTGAATTATTTTAAATTGTAATTAAATTACTTAAAATTTCTGAGTAAATTCTACTTTCTGTCTCTCCACGTACCTCTAGTGGTTACCTAGTCTCAAGTAACGGTGAGCTATTCACTAAACTTCTATTTTTGTAAATAATTTATTTGTCTTTTAATTTACATCCAAGTTAGTTAGCATATAGTGCAACAATGATTTCAGGAGCAGATTCCTTAATGCCCTTACCCATTTAGCCCATTCCCCCCTCCCAAAACCCCTCCAGCAACCCTCAGTTTGTTCTCTATATTTAACAGTCTGTTATGTCTTGTCCCCCTCCCTGTTTTTATATTATTTTTGCTTCCCTTCCCTTATGTTCATCTGTTTTGTATCTTAAAGTCCTCATATGAGTGAAGTCATATGATTTTTGTCTTTCTGTGACTAATTTCACTTAGCATAATATCCTCCAGTTTCATCCACGTAGTTGCAAATGGCAAGATTTCATTCTTTTTGATTGCCGAGTAATACTCCATTGTATATATATACCACACCTTCTTTATCCATTCATCCATCGATGGACATTTGGGCTCTTTCCATACTTGGCTATTGTTGATAGCGCTGCTATAAACATGGGGGTGCATGTGCCCCTTAGAAACAGCACAACTGTATCCCTTGGATAAATACCCAGTAGTACAATTGCTGGGTCATAGGGTAGTTCTATTTTTATTATTTTTTATTAAAAAAATTTTTTTAACATTTATTTATTATTGAGAGGGCACAAGTGGGGGAGGTGCAGAGAGAGAGGGAGACACAGAATCCGAAGCAGGCTCCAGGCTCTGAGCTGTCAGCACAGAGGCCAACGTGGGGCTCGACCTCACAAACTGCAAGATCATGACCTGAGCCGAAGTCAGACACTTAACCGACTGAGCCACCCAGGACCCTGGTAGTTCTATTTGTAACTTTTCGAGGAAACTCCATACTGTTTCCCAGAGTGGCTGCACCAGTTTGCACTTAAAGTTCTATTTTTTTTTTTAGTTTATTTATTTATTTTGAGAGAGAAAGCATGAGTGGGGGAGGGGGAGAGGGAGAGGGAGAGAGAGGGAGAATCCCAAGCAAGCTCCCACTGTTAGCACAGAGCCCGACGCGGGGCTCAAACTCACGAACAGCGAGATCATGACCTGAGCTGAAGTCCGGCACTTAACTGACTGAGCTACCTAGGTGCCTCTCACTGAACTTCTAAACTTCTAAAGCTAGGTATCTGAATTCATTTCTCTTCATCCTCACCATTCGTCACTCACCAAATCTTGCTCGTTTTAGGTCCTAAATGTATTTCTAATATGTATGTTCTTCAGCGGTGAACTAGCATTTCCCTAGTCCAGACTTTCCTTATCTTCTGGCTTTCTGCTGTCACTGTCTAACCAATCTGCCTGCCTTTCATTTAGTCCTGCTGAAATCCATCCTTCTTTCTCTGCTGCCTCAAGCACAAATTGAATCACATCCTATATTCTCCCATATACTACTCCAGAGTGTTATAATTGGTAGGAACAGGGGGATGTTGTGTATCGTTATGAGTAGCTTTCTAGCTTTTCTGTGTTCGTAGGTGGGCTTTTTTGGTGGTAAAATTTAAATAACATAAAACGTAGCATTTTTTATGCCACGTAACATTGAACCATTTTTAAGCCTACAGGTCAGTAGCATGGAGTATACTTACATTGTCATGAAACTGTTACCACCATCCGTCTCCAGAATTTTTTTTACCTTTCCACACTGAAAGTCTGTACCTGTAAAATACTAACGCTTCCTCCTTCCTCCCCCCAGCTCCCGGCAGCCTTCATTCTACTTTCTATCAATGAATTTGACTATTGACTCTTCTCCTCATACTTCATGTAAGTGCAATCATACACTCTTTGTTTTTTTTATGACTGGCTTACTTCACTCAGCATAATATCCTCAAGCTTCATCCACGGTGTCGTGCATGTCACCATTCCCTTCCTTTCAGGGACCAAATAATATTCTGTTGTGTGCACACACCACATTTTGCTTATTCATTTTTCTGTCAGTGGACATTTGTATTGTTTCCATCATTTGGCTACTGTGGGTAGTGCCGCCGTGAACATGGGTGTATGAACATCTCTGATGTTTCTGATTTCAGTTCTTTGGGGTTATACCCAAAAGTGGCATTTCTGGATTTTAGAGTAATTCTATTTTTAATTTTTCGAGGAACTGCCATGCTGTTTCCCACATTTCCACCAGCAGCGGACTTCCTAACTTCTCCACACCCTCACTACCCTTGTTCTTTTCTGGTTACTTCATTTGTCTGCCTTTTTCTGTTGGTTTTAATAATAGCCATCCTAAGGGATGTGAACTGGTATCTACTTGTGGTTTTGATTTGCATTTCTCTCATGGTTAGTGACATTGAGCTTCTTTTCATGTGCTTGTTGGCCATCTATTTATCTTCTTTGGAGAAATGACTATTCAACTCAGTTTGCCCATTTTTAATCTGGTTGTTTTTGTTGTTGTTGTTGGGATGTAGGAGACTATATATAGGTATATGTGTGTGTGTGTATATATATGTACGTATGAACATATATGTATATACATAATTTATTAACCTCTTATCAGATATGTGATTTGCAATGGTTTTCTCCAGTTCCATGGTTGCCTTTTTACCCTATTGGTAGTGTCTTCTGATGCACAAAAGTTGAAAATTTTTTTAAAGTTTTAAATTTTGATATACTCCAATTTACCTATTTTTTTCTCTTGTTGCCTTCACTTTTGATATCGTATTCAAGAAACCACTGCCACATCCAATGTCACGAAGCTCTTCCCTGTGTTTTCTTCTAAGAGTTTTGTAGTTTTAGCTTTTATGTTTAGCTCTTTGATCCATTTTGAGTTCATTTTGTGTATAGTATAAGGTAGGGATAACTTTATTCCTTTATATGTGAATATCCAGTTTTCCCAACACCGTTTGTTGAAAAGACTGTCCTTTCCTCATTGAATGGTCTTCAAACCTTTGTTAAAAATCATTTGACCAGGGGCACCTGGGTGGCTCATTCGCTTAAGCCACCGACTCTTGATTTCGGCTCAGTTCATGATCTCACACTTTGCGAGATGAAGACCATTACGGGGTTCCTGTGTGGAGTCTGCTTATGATTCCCTCTCTCCCTCTCTCTCTGCCCCTCCCTTGCTCTCGCTCTCTCTCTCTCACAATAAATAAACATTTAAAAAGTCATTTGACCATATATGTGGTTTATTTCTGGACAGTCTATTCTATCCTATCTATCTATATATTTGCTTTATGTCAGTACCACATTGTTTCTATTACTGTAACTGTGTAATAGCTTTTGAAATCAGGAAATGTGATGCCTCCAGCATTTTTTTCTGTTTTTTTTATTTTCAACATTGTTTTGGCTATTTGGGATTGTAGTTCCTAGGGTTTTTTTTTTTTAAAGAAAATAAATATTAATTTCATTATAATAAAACATGAAAAGACAAATTTAATAAAATATCATCTACCCAAACAACTCCCTACATAAACAAAGCAAAACTTGTCAATGGTTCCTCACTTTGTGCTGAATAAAGTCCAAACTCCTTAGCAGGCCATTGAAGGTTCTCCACATCTTATTTTCTATAGATTTATCCTCCCTTGTCTCACCCTCTCCCCACCTTCCACCTTGTACTTCTTTAATAATTTCTGAACTAATGTCTAATTGCTTGTGCTTCTTATCACAGCCCATCTCCATGTACCTTTGCTTATACTGTTCCATCTGCCAAGAACATCCTTCCTACTTTTTGGAAGTGAGTCCCCGTTATTCTTCCTGGAGGAATTAGGTTATATGCTATCTTCTTCAAGAAGCTTTTCCCAAACCCCCATGTTGGGCTATGACCCTCTCTTCTAAGTTCTGATGGTCCCCAGTCTGTGTTGTTTGGTTAAGACATTTTATCATACAGCACTTGTTTCTAAGCTTTTTAGGATCAGTGGCTAAACACAATTTTTAACACCTAGATTACATTTGTTAAAATTAACAGAACCAAAAGGAATTATGGCGAATGTCTGTCACTAAGGGCAGGATATCACTGCCATTGGCAAAGGGAGACCCAAGTGGGACAGATTTTCTCACATTCGTCCTGAGGATCAGGCTCATTGGGGTGTAGAATATATGAAATTTTGTGGGGGAATAGAAGTATCAGATTACTTTCATATCATAGATTGGGAAACTTCTGTTGCCAAATCACTACGCAGGGCATCTATTTGAAAAAGCATATAAAGTTCACGTCATTCCAAAGGCTACTAGGCAAAAATCCAATTCCTCTGTGGTGTAGTTGTCCTTTCCTGGCGGAATGCCAGAGGTCCTGGGAACCTTTTTATTCTTCAGTGCATTTAGATGGAAACATGTTTTCCTCAACCTTACTTCTTTAATTCTTTTTTTTTTAATTTTTTTAAGGTTTTATTTATTTTTGAGACAGAGAGAGAGCATGAACGGGGGAGGGGCAGAGACAGAGGGAGACACAGAATTGGAAGCAGGCTCCAGGCTCTGAGCCATCAGCCCAGAGCCCGATGCGGGGCTCGAACTCACGGACTGCGAAATCGTGACCTGAGTTGAAGTCGGACGCTTAACCGACTGAGCCACCCAGGCGCCCCTTTTACTTCTTTAATTCTTGACAATGTTTCTCCAAATGCATTCTAATGATTGCAGAAATTGCAATTATTTTGTAAACAATATGGTTCTAAACCCAAAGGAGATTCTGTGTGCTTGGTTTCTGGGACTTCAAAGAACAAATGCATTTACGGCAAAATACGTAATAGTTGGTGCCCACTACGCAGGGCCAGATGCTGAGAGCAGGCCGATTCAGCAGCCACAACAAGAGACACACACTCATCAGGAACTTCCTGCTCTTGCCTTACTCAGAACCATTAGTCATACACAGACATGGTGTGTCCAAGCAATGAACTTGTTAACGGAAAGACCACAATATGTGTAGACATGTGAAGGGTGTGGGTGATGAACTTCCCAATTCCAGTCTTTCTACTGTATTTGGTTGAGAGCAAGGAGTTGCTGGGGCAGCATGTAGTTTTCTGCACAGTATCTTGTCCATAATACGTACTTGATAAATGTTTGATACAGCACCTAATTCCAGAAGAACAAATTGTGTTTTTCGGTGAGCTTTCTGTAGTTTTTTGCATATCACAGGAAGGGTACTTTTAATGGCTGGTATCATCTGTGACATCATCCTGATGTGCTCAGTTTTGTAATGCAACCATTCTTTTAAAATTGTGTAAATGCCGTATGAGCTTACAAACATCAAAGGAGTGATCTTTAATTTTAAATGCTTAGGTATTTAAGGAGAGGACGAATAAGAGGCCCCATTGTTGTAGTAAGGGCGTGGAGCTAGGGGAATCCCCTTGAATAGTGGATAGTAATTAAAATGGTCCAGCAAAAAAAGATCACATCTATTTTGGGGCACCTGGCTGGCTCAGTGGTAGAGTATGAGACTCTTGATCTTGGGGTCATGAGCTTGAGCCTCACCTTGGGCGTAGAGTTAAAAAAAAAGTCACATCTGTTTTAATCTTGGTTCCCATGGACCCTATGTG
This sequence comes from Neofelis nebulosa, assembly GCF_028018385.1. Taxonomy (NCBI): domain Eukaryota; kingdom Metazoa; phylum Chordata; class Mammalia; order Carnivora; family Felidae; genus Neofelis; species Neofelis nebulosa. The sequence goes on from NC_080783.1 coordinate 126,872,743, forward strand.
TCTAATGTTGCTAATTATATTGTTTTAATTTTCCTTAAAGTTTCTTCATTCCAGATTAGGTATGTCTCGCTTAGTTTCGGTAAACTAGGATTGTTTCCCTTAGAAACATAATATTTTTATTCCTCAGCATTTACAAATGAGTTCAAACTACCTTCTTTCTAATTCTTTAAAAATCATGTGTCAGGAGCGCCTGGGTGGCTGTCGGTTGAGAGTCTGACTTCAGCTCAAGTCATGATCTCACAGTCCATGAGTTCAAGCCCCGCGTTGGGCTCTGTGCTGACAGCTCGGAGCCTGGAGCCTGCTTCAGATTCTGTGTCTCCCCTTTCTCTCTGCCCCTCCCCTGCTCATGCACTGTCTCTCTCTGTCTCAAAAATAAATAAAAACATTTTTAAAAAATCACATGTCAGAAAGGGAAGATTCCTCTTAAAGGAGAACTCTCTGGCATCCGAGGACAGCTTATGCCAGGGACAATTTTCAAAGTACTGTTTAGACTTTAAGCCTTTTTGGTCTCAGTTACCCAAATAGGGAAGTTTCCCCCTTTAAACAACAATGCTGCTATGAATTTGTTTTTTCTGTCATGATAGCCGTTTACATCCCTGCCTCCATGACTGGATGATGAGTGCTGATGTCAGATTACCTTCAGGTGCTCAGGAAGCCTTCACTGTGCACCTGCAGGGAGCTCAGCGCCATGCTAGGAGCTATTCATTCATTCCGCGCAGGACATTTACTGAGCACCTACCCTCTGCTGGACATGGGAATACAAAATAGAAGGGATCGTTCCTGGGTTCGAATTGCTCAGAGCCCAGGCGAGGAGAGAGCTGATGAACACGAAAGCATACAGCAATCCAAGCAGTCCTGTGCCAGAGGTAAGTGCCCAGGGTAACCCAAGAGGAAACGATTACTCTAGTGTTGAGAAAGAAGAACTCTATGATGATACTTGACCCCAGGCCCTGAAGAATGAGTGAAATTTTACCAAAGAAGACTTAGGTGAGAAGAGTGAGGAAATGAGTTTGGGTGGATAGGGTGGTTGTAGGAAAACTTGAAAACCAGGGGGAGGAATTTGGACCTGAATTAGTGGGTAATAGGAAGAAATCAACCATAGGCAGAGGAGCAGAAGGACAGCATGAGCGGTGAGCTGTTCAAGGAACATTCCTCAGGCATGACATGCCAGAGACAAGAGAGGCTGGCTTGGAGGCACCCAGGTAGTTCTTGAAGATGCCAGTCACTTGGATGGTGATAAAGCCTAGGGCTGAGGTAGTGGCAGAAAGAATGAAGACGAAAGGAAGGTGACCCAGTGGAAAGGGACATGGTGGGAGACAAATGAATGTCTGTTGAGAGACTGATGGAATATTTAAATGGGTAACTGACAGCACTGGATGTATATAATAGGAGTGAACATAAAACATGGCTAGCACTCTGAAGATTTGAACCAAGGTGACAAAAGAACAGTTTATCATTTCATTGACAGGGATGAGGAGTCTGAGAGATGAAGTGCATTCAAAGAAAAAGAAATTAACTAGTCATTATAAATGCCTGAAGGGTAGAGCTTTGCTTCCCTCTCCTGAACACAGCACTTAGTATACAGCAATTTATCAGCAGGGGTTAATAGGAAGTTAATAATGCAGGTAAATAGGGGAAACAAGGGCATGGCTCTCAGCCTCTCTGGGGTCCTTAAGATGGCTTGTGCTGGGGATACTTCTCAAAGTGCTGCTTGGGCCCTTAGCCTCTCTGTCCTTGGTTTCCTCATCTGAAAAATGGAGGAGTTGACTGGTGGCTAGCTAACATCCTTCCAGTGTTAATAATCAGTGACTCTGTTCTTTTGGCTGATATTGGTGTTCTTTCTGCTACAGAACAACTTAGAAAATGAGCCTCAACTTCTCAGGCTTATCCCTTCCCTCTGAAGTGAGCAAAGGAAACTGATGTATGAGGTAGAGAGAGAATCCAAAGGACTTCTGAGCTGAAGGGTTATTTCTCGGTTTGAAGGATCCCATTGCCAAAAATGGAAGTGGTGTTTGGAGTGTTGTTTTTGCCATGTCCCCTGGACTTAAATGGAGCTAAATTCTCTTGCAAAGATGGAGAGGAGAGGAGGGGGTGCCTTGGCTGGAAGCTGGCTGCTAATCTATGCACTGGAGGTCCAAGTTCAAATATGCTTTCAGGAAAGCTTCAGTTCAATTTTTCTCCATGCACAATGGGGCTGTTGTGCGTTCAGAAGCTGGGAGAAGGCAGCTGGATTTCTAGAGCCCAATGGCCAGCATCTTTTTGATTTCTTTCTGATTCTCTTATTTGGAGACACATCTTTTTGATTCTCTTCCTTTGGGACACATTGGTCTTGAGAATAAAATACTAGTCAGTCATTATTATGAAGGCAAGAAAACAAGAAGCACATCCTGAATGGGAGTTATCAGGTCATCATTAGCACTTGGCCTCAGTGAATCATTCAGCAATATGCAAATAATGACTTTCAGTAGAACAAGGAGCATCAAACACTTTGACCTCACCTTAATTATTTGCCCTGCCTATGCTGACCATTTTAGGTAGGTGAGTTCCTGGACTGCTGGGTTCTTTTCCTGTGTTCATTGAATTTTGTAAACTACTCCATACAGGAATGTGTTGGAGTGCCCATCTGGTTTCCAAAGTCCAAAAGGATTTCTGTGCCTACTGCTTACAGGATCTAATCAGGTCTAATCAGAGGGCTCTGGCCCTCTTTCTGGGAAAATTTCAAAAATGATAAATTGTTTTTTTCTGCTAAAACTCTGTGTGACAGATTTTGTGTGTGTGTGTGATTTCTCTTTAAACAGATGAAATGTAAGGGATTGGCACAAAAGGAAACTGAAATTTAGAGCTAGGGTAGGTGGATGCCTTTAGATACAATGATAATAATAGTTGATGTTTATTCAACTGGTCTACTCTGTGCCTGGCTCTGATAGAGATATCTTATGAGTTTAATTCATTTAATCCTCAGAGTGAGTCTATCAAATAGATATTATCATCTTTATCAGCCTAAATATGAGGAAACTGAGGCACAGAAAGATGAAACCACAAAGCTGATTGGTAGTTGAGCCAGGCTCCCAAATGTGGTACGTAGAGCCACACACTATACTAGTTTCCTGTGAGGAGGGTGTTGCCTGAACTTTCATGCCTCTTGGCTTTACATTGTGTTATGTTCTGGATACACATGTGTTGTATGTGTTGTGTTTTAGTTCTGGGTACAGTTATTGACTATTCAATGTCTTTATACTCTGCTTCCCAGTCATAAGATGAGCAGGAAGTAATAGAAGAGTAAATAGGGGTGGAGAGCAGGGAAGAAGTTGTGACATTGAGTCCATACACTCACGCACACGGATGCATACACACACACTCGCACATGCGCACACAGACACACACACACTCACAAGCCGACCCACTTATTTATTTTATACTTACATCCCTCATGTGCTCTCACAAGCTCCTTTCCTGCCAGGTTATACATAGTCCTTCCCTGAGGGATCAGCCCTTTCCAGTCCAGGTCGTGGGAAGGGGCAGGAAGGCGATCACTTCCCTTCCAAGGGCCTGCCGGAAAACCATGTTTGGACAGGGTCATGTATAAGAATGGGTCAATAAGAATAGTAGCTGTGAAGGCCAAACCTCTGTGGGTGAGAAGTGCAATGCCAGCTCTTAGAACATGGAAGGAAATCAGGCCCGTCCTTCGCAGCTCTGCATTGACAGAAGCAAACACAGGTTCTGACACATCCCCAACATGTGCCCGCAACCCAGGACCCCACGATTAATACCTTGGGACACATTCTGTGATATGCTGTCATGTACTCTATAGTTTCTTGTGCCCTGGATTTAAAAGCAACCCCAGCTCTTACAACCATACAATCAAATCCTGTGTCATTACAATGAACGAGGTTAAATTAATATCGAAAGATACCCATGGGATGTTTCTTAGGTGAAATACTCTTGCAGCGCTGTATGCATGGTATGATCCCACTTGTGTAACAAAGATTAAAATACAGGCATAATAACAATCATAAAAATGCACAATAATAATATCCATATAGTGTTTATTATATACCAGTCATTATTCTAAGTGTTTACCTTTATTAACTTACTAGTCTTCAAAACAATCCTATAAAATGGATACTAATATCTCAATTTTATATGAAGAACTCAAAGAAGGAGAAGTTAGGTCACTTGCTCAAGATTGCCGAACTAAATGGCAAAGCCAGAATTCAAACCTAGGCATTCTAACTCCAGAATCTCTATTATTAACCAGTATGCTGTACTATAGGCATGTAGGCATGGAACAATTCTAGACAAACACACAGCAAATGCTAAAAAAGTTTAGCTAAGAGTTGTGGAAACGGTGGGTAGGATAAGGGACAGGACAAGAGCATTTATTTTTATGATACGCACCTTTGTATTTTGGGGGCATTATTCTTAAACTATCTTACTATTTGTTTAGTTTTAAGAATCCTTTAATGGCTGCAGACAACCATTAAGTCTGTGGTAAACCAGTCAAGGGAAAAGATCAAAGAGATTCTTTTCTAGGAAGAGAGAATTGAGACCTGGGTTGGCTACAAGTAGAAAGAAAAGAGCAGGATTTGACTAAAAGAGAGTAGGGAGAGTGGGGTGCCTGGGTGGCTCAGTTGGTTGAGCATCCAACTCTTGATTTTGGCTCAGGTCATGATCTCCCAGTTCATGGGATCAAGCCCCATGTCAGGCTCTGTGCTAAGAGCATAGGGCCTGCTTGGGATTCTCTCTCTACCTCTCTTTCTGCCCCTCCCCTGCTCCTGCATGGTCACACACACTCTCTCTCTCTCAAAATAAATAAATAAAATTAAAATGAAAGAAGAGGGAGATATGAGGTACTTGGAGTAGAAATGGAAACTGTGATGGTGCCTGCTTGGGTTGGGGGTGGGGAGAATGGAGAGTTAGTGTTTAATGGGTACAGTTTCAGTTTTATGGGACAAAAAGAGAGGTGTAGGGCTGGACGGTGGTGGTTGGACAACATGAATGCATCTGAAAGCACTGAACTGTGCACTTAAAAATTGGTTAAGATGGTAAATTATACACACACACACACACACACACATTTATTTATTTATTTATTTATGAGAGAGAGAGAGAGAGAGAGAGCATGAGAGGGGGAGGAGCAGAGAGAGAGAGAGAGAGAGAGACAGAATCTGAAGCAGGCTCCAGGCTCTGAGCTGTCAGCACAGAGCCTGATGCAGGGCTCGAACTCATGAACTGTTGATCATGACTAGAGCCAAAGTCAGAAGCTTAACTGACTGAGCCATCCAGGCACCCCAAAGATGGTAAATTTTATGTTAAGTGTATGTTGCTATAGTAAAAAAGAAATTGAAGAGGAGAAAAAAGGAGAGAGAGAGTAGGGAAGAAGAGGACAGAGGAGCCAGGGGAGGCAACAAAGATGGGAAAGGAGCTGAAATCGGTGCATGAAGTGTGCTGAGGACCTTGGATACCTAACACTGCCAACATTAAGGACCTACACTTAAATACAAAGTCTCAGTGGGAGGAAAATTTACGTTCTCCATGTACATATACGAAGTATTTTGCACACCTTATAAACTAGTGTAAGTAAGTGTAAATTGGTATAAGTAAGTGTCCTTTTAGGGAATGGTTAGAGGGTCCCCGGGAGAATTCCAATCATAACTCACTTTCTTGTCTCCATCCTGAGACTGGGTATTCTGGTTTGGAGGAAAGGTTGCTGTTTTAAAGCAGAAGTGGGCTCCCTGTCTCTGAAAAATGCAGATACAGATAGAGCCTCTCTTCTGTGGAGCATTATGGATAAACAGGGTCACCCACAAGCACACCAGCATGGGAAGGCAGCAACCGGGTTTAGCCATTCGGACACCTTGCTGGCTTGCTGATTGGCCTCTGTGAGGTGGCCCCATCCCAGCAGATCCCAGTAGCTCCTTTGCCAGGTCTGCTATCAGCTCACCCACCTTTGCCCTTGAGCGAGAGCCAAGGTCTCTGGAGGAAGGAGTGTGCTATTACCTTTCATTTCGGGGCCTTCCCAGCACGCACTGAGGTCAGGCAGCACTCAGCACTGAGTGGCTCCCAGGGTCTCGTGCATGGAACATTGCCACTGGAAAGACCAAGTCTCTGGAAAACACAGCCTTTGAAGGACTGTCAGTCAGGGCCAATAGTTGCCGTCCTCACTTGGGACTTCTCTGACAATTTTGGTTTTTTTGGAGTATAAATGAGATTTTCTTAGTTTCTCCTAGGCTTGGATGGACTCCACTTTAGAACACAGCATGTTTTTCATTTGGGCAAGTATGAAGAGGTACCACCTTCCTGTCTCTTTCTTGTGGTCACTGTTTCATCTGCATATAGTAAATATAGCTATATTTTCTGAGTGAATATTATGTGCCAGGAATCATACTTGCATACTTCTCACGAAAAAAGGCTGCAATAGGGAATATCACCACCATTTTATAAATGGATGAATCTGATCATCAGAGAAGAGATAATTGAGAGCTTGATCCAGGGCCACTTACTTGTGGCTGAGGTGGGATTGGAACCCAGGTCTGTGTCAACTCCAAAGCTGGTAAACGTATACATTACGTTTGTGCGTTCTACATTATGCTAGATTGCCCTTCCAAGCGCAAATAGGATCTATTTTCTATTCACGTCGCTCCCTAATAGGTGACCAGAGCTGTGGCATAAGCACAGAGCTCTACCTTGTCGGATCTAAGGTCTCAGATTCTCCTCTACCTTACTAGGTACAAAAGGCATTTGCATATGGAAACTTTGGCAGCTACATTTCCTCAGCTACTGAGCACCATGAGGTCCCAGAAGTGGGTTACTATATCCCCAAAGTGCCTCATTTATGCTGAGGGTGTAACTCTAGCGCTAAGAAGGATTTGCTCTAATTGTGTTCAGAGGCCTGCGGAAGGAGCCAAACTAATCCACTTCTCTCCCACTGCAAGGCCAATGGCAGTCTCTCCGAGCTCATCACTGCCCACAAGGGTGGTAGGTTACTACTGTTTCAGTGCTTTTGGCTAGGTCTCTGAGGAAGAATCATCGATTATCAGGGCCGATTGGTATCTGAGGATTGCTTCTCTGCTGATGGTGTCTCCTCACGGCGAGGCCATTCTGTACAGTTTGTTAGGGCTGGCCTCAATTTCCAGTGTCTCTTGTACATGATCTTAATGATAGTCTGTGCTACTTGGATTCAAGCTCTCAATCTTTACGCAAGTTTATAACTCCTTTGTAAAAATACGACTCAGGATGGTTCTGTTAAAGAGGTGATTTTCTAAAGCTGGTTGACCTTTGCATGACTATACCCTGCAACGGATGGAATTTTATTACTCATGAAAATGTGTCTTTAAAGGCAGTGTTTTTTATACTCACACACACACGCCCCACACTAAAAAAAATATATTTTAGACTTTTAATTCCAGGCAAGATGGCATAAGAAGATCCAGATTTGCTTTCCCGGCTAAAACAAGTAATAAACAGTGTTTGGACACTGTCAGGCCCTGAAGACGGTACTCCCCGAAAGGGAGAAAAAGATGATGTTAGCCCCACAGTCACCCAGATTACTTCTGGAAGAGTGTCTAGGTTGCGAAGCAGAGCGGAAGGAGCGAGGCAGAGCCTGGTGATTGAGGAAATGGACACGGGAGTCTGGCGAGCTGAGGTGGCCAGAGTCTGCAGAGAGAAAGGGCTGGACACCACACAGGGTCTCCTCCTAGTTGTCAGCTGAGTGCTGGTCAGCACACGCATGCAAGGAAACTGTCTGCAGCTGGACAGAAGCATCAAAAGGCAGCAGAGGACAGGACCATAATAGTTCATGTTCCCCCCAGCCAGGGTGGAAAACTTCACAATTAATGGGATTTGGGGTAGAGATCTCATAAAGATACCACCTCGGTTGTAGGACAGAATTAGCCCTAGACTAAAGGCAGCTCTGGTCTCACCAAACAATGTTTGAAGCAAGCCTGGAAAGGGTAAAACTGTTTCCAAGTAACTTAACCATGCTCCAGAACAGAACTCAAGAATATTTGCAGGAATACAAAAATATCTAGCACTAACAAGGTAAAATTCACAAAGCCCGGTGGCATCCAGTCAAAAAAATTACCTGTCATGTGAAGAGCCAGAATATGATCAAGAATGAGGTGTAAAATAACAATATAGTGAAAGCTTTATCACATTTATAGAAGTAAAATGTATGGCAATAGCACAAAGTCCAGGAAGGGGGGTGGAAATGGATGTATACTGCTTTATGGGCTTATGCTTTGTGTGAAATGGTATAATACTGGAAAGGAGACTATGCTACAAACTCATGGTTATAAAATAATAGTTACAGCTAATGAGTCAACAAAAGGGGATAAAATGGAATCATTACAAATATTAATATAGAAACAGAGCAAGGATGTCCCCTCCCACTCTTCTATTTCAACATTGTACTGGAAGTCCTAGCTAATGCAATAAACCAAAAGGAAATAAAAGGTATACAGATTGGGAAGGAGGAAATAGAACTGACGGTTTTCTTAAGATGCCATGATTTTCTATGTATAAAATTCCAAAGAATCAATGAAAAGCTCCTGGGATTAATTTAATACTATAGCAAGTTTGCAGGATACAAGGTCAATATGCAAAAGTAAAATGGTTTTATTTGTAAAACAGCAATAAACAATTGGAATTTGAAATTAAAAGCACAATGTCATTTACATTAGCATTATTATGTAAATATGAAATACTTGCATATAAATCTAATTAAATACACATGAATTTATGTGAGGAAAATGGCAAAACTCTGATGAAAGAAATCAAAGAACTAAATAAATGGAGAGATATTCCATGTCCACGTAGGAAGACTCAATATTGTCAAGACATCAGTTCTTCCTATCTAGAGCTATAGATTCAACACAATCCCAGTCAAAACCCCAGTGTTTTTTTATGGGTATCAACAAAATAGTTCTAAAGCTTATGTGGGGAGGCAAATGACCCAGAATAGCCAACACAGCATTGAAGGAGAATAAAATTGGAGTACTGATGATACCTGGCTTCCAGTAAAGCTACAGTAATCAAAACATTGTGGTATTGGTGAAAGAGTAGACAGATCAGTGGAAGAGCATAGAGAGCCCCAAAATAGACCCATATAGATACAGTCAACTGATCTTTAACAAAGGAGCAAAGGCAGTACAATGGAAAAAAGATAGTCTTTTTGACAAATGGAGCTGGAATGATTGGACATCCCTGTGAAATAGTAAATTTAGACATAGATTGTGTGCCCTTTACAGAAATTAACTTAAAATGGACCATAGACCTCAATGTGAAATGCAAAATTATAAAACGACCAGAAGATAACATAGAAGGGAATCTAGATGACTTTGGGTATGTCGATGACTTTTTAGAACAACATCAAAGGCACAATCCATGAAATAATAATTCATTTATTTCTGGGCCTCATTAAGTTGAAATTTTTCTCTACAAGGTCCATTGCCAAAAAAATGTGAAGATGAGCCACACAGGGAGAAAATATTTGCAAAAGGCAAATCTGATAAAGGACTATTACTCAAAATATACAAAGAACTTTTAAAACTCAGCAGTAAGAAAATGAAAAACCAGATTTAACAATGGGCCAATGACTTGAATAGACACCTCACCAATGAAAATATGCAAATTTTCGAATAAGCATATGAAAAGTACCCCCCCCATGTTATCAGGGAAATGCAAATTAAAACAACAATGAGAGACCACTACACACACCTGGTAGAATGGCCCAAATCCAAAGCACTGACATCGCTAAATGCTGGCAAGGATGTGGAGAAACAGGAACTCTCATTCATCGCTGGTGGGAATGCAAAATGGTACAGTCACTTTGGAAGACATTTGGTGGTTCCTGACAAAACAAAACGTAATCTTACCATATGATACAGCAATCACACTCATTGGTAGTTATCTAAGTGAGTTAAAAAAAAACTTATATCTATACAAAAACCTGCACATGGATTTTTATAACAGCTTTTTTCTTTTTTTTTTTTTTTTTTTTTACGTTTATTTAGTTTTTTGAGACAGAGAAAGACACAGCATGAACGGGGGAGGGGCAGAGAGAGAGGGAGACACAGAATCGGAAGCAGGCCCCAGGCTCTGAGCCATCAGCCCAGAGCCCGACGCGGGGCTCGAACTCACGGACCGCGAGATCGTGACCTGAGCTGAAGTCGGACGCTTAACCGACTGAGCCACCCAGGCGCCCCTATAGCAGCTTTTTTCATAATCGCCAAAACTTGCAAGCAACCAGGATGACTTTTAATAGCTAAATGAATAATAAACTGTGGCACATCCAGACAATAGAATGCTACTGAGCATGAAAGATAAATGAACTATTAAGCCATGGAAAAACATGGAGGAACCTAAAATGAAAGAACCTACTAAGTGAAAGAAGCCAATCTGAAAAGGCTTCGTACTATATTGTTCCAACTATATGACATTGTGGAGAAGGCAAAACTGGAAAAAGCAAACAAACAAAAACCACTGGGTTGCCAGAAGTTGAGGGGGAGGGTGGGAATAATAGGTAGAGTACAGAGGATTTTTAGGACAGTGGAACTATTTTGTGTGATACTATAGTGATAGATACATGTCTATACACATATGTCAAAACCCATAGAATGTACAACACCAAGAGTGAACCCTAATGTAAAGTATGGACTTGAGTGATAATGATGTGTCCATATAGGTTCCTTGATTATAACCACTTGGTGCAGGTTGTTGATAGTAGTGAGGCTGTGTGTATGTGGGGCAGAGGGTATGTGGAAACTTTCTGTACTTGTCACTCAGTTTTGCTGTGAATTTAAAATTGCTGTAAGAAATAAAATCCTTTTTTAAAAAAAATTCTAACAGGGGCGCCTGGGTGGCTCAGTCAGTTAATCATCCGACTTCAGCTCAGGTCATGATCTCACCTCTCATGAGTTCAAGCCTCGTGTCAGGCTCTGTGCTGACAACTCAGAGCCTGGGGCCTGTTTCCAGTTCTGTGTCTCCCTCTCTCTCTGCTCCTCTCCTGCTCACACTCTGTCTCTTTCTCTCAAAAATAAATAAACCTTAAAAAATACAAAAAAAAAATTCTAACAAATACTCAGTCCAAAAGAAGGCATACAAAGAGGAAAAAGGAAACCCAAAACAAATGGAACAAATACAAACTAAATAGCAAGACAGTAGATTTAAATCCAACTATATTGATAATTACATAAAATACTAGTTAAGGCAGAGATGTCCAAATCACATAAGAACCACAAGATTCAACTATATGTTGTTTCAAAGAAATCTACTTTAAATATAAATGCATAAATAGGATAAAAGTAACAGGATGGAAAACAATATACCATGGTAACACTAATCAAAAGAAAGCTGAAGAGGCTCTATTAATATCAAAGTTGATTTCAGAGCAAAGAATATTGTTAAGGATAAAAAGAGTTATTTCATAGTGATAAAAGGATCAATTCATCAAGAGGACACATTAACCCTAATTATGTATGTGTTAATAAAGTTTCAAAATAAATGAAACAAAAATTGATAGAACTGTAAGAGGAAACAGACAAATCTACAATTATATTGGAATTTAACATCTCTCACTCAATAATTATTAGAACACATAGACAGAAGTCAGCAAGTATATTGAAAAATTGAATAACAACCATCATTTAACTGGGCCTAACTTGGTATTCATAGAACTATCCGTGCAGCAACAGAAAACATATTCTTTTCAAGTACACAAAGAACATTTACCAATAAAACATGAAATAAGTCCCAATGTACTCAAAAGGATTTAAATTATACAAATGGTTTTCTAGCCACATGGAATTAAATTAGAAATAAATAATATAAAAATATTAAGAAATTTCCCAAATATTTGGAAATTAACACACTTATAAATAATCTGTTACGTCACAGAAGATATAAAAAAGCAAATTAGAAAAGTATTTTGAAATAAATAAAAATAAAAATATAACATCAAAATTTGTGGACCCAGCCAAAGCAGTGCTTAGAGGGACATTTATAGCACTAAACATTACTAGAAAAGTCAAATCAATGACTTCAGCCTCTACCTTAAGAAAGCTAGAAAGAGATAAGCAAACTAAACCCAGAGCAAGCAGAAGAAAGAAAATAATAAAGGCTACAGCAGAAATCAATGAAATAGAAAACAGAAAAATGATAGAGAAAAATCAATGAAATCAATGCTGGTTCTTTGAAAATATCGATGAAATTGACAAACTTTGTAAAAAGAGAAGACGGAATTGCTAAAGTGGAGGACATTACTGCAGCTCCCGTACAAACTGAAAGGATAATAATAAGTGGATGTTATTTATAACTTTGCTGATAAATTCAACAATTTAGAAGAAACAAAAAAATTTTTTAAAGACACAGACTGTCAAAGCTAAATAAATTGAATTTCTTGTTAAAAAAAAATCCTCCCATAAAGAAAACTCTGGGGCCAGATGGCTTCACTAGTAAATCGCATCAAACTTTAAGGATAAAATATCAATTCCACCAGAACTCTTCCAAGAAAATTGAAGAGAATACTTCCCAACTCAGTTTATAAAACCAGTATTGATTTCATATCAGTATCTTTCATGAAATAGATGCCCCAAAAAATCCTTAAAATTTTTAGTAAATTAAATCTAACAACACATAAAAAGGATAACACATATGTCCGAGTGGAATTTATTCTAGAAATAGGATGTTGGTTTACCATTCAAAACCTAACCCATAATTTGTATATTAACAGACTAAGAAAAAATAAAAACCATATAATTACATCAATATGTAAAATCATATGTAAACTCTGAACACTGTAAACTATAAAACATTGCTGGAGAAAATGTGAAAAGGCCTACTAAAATGGAGAGATAGATCATGTTTGTGGATTGTAAGGTTCTGTGTTTTTGAGATGGCAATTCTCTCCCACGCTTATCTATACAATACCAATCAAGCTTCCAGAGGCTTTTTTGAAGAAATTAAAAAGCTGATTTTGAAATGTGTATGAAAATCCAACAGACCTAGAATAGCCAAATAAACTTTGAAAAAGAACAAAGTTGGGACTCCAACACTACTTAGATTTCAAGACTGACTGTGAAACCACAGCAATCAAGACAGTGTGGCATTGGTATAAAAATAGGCAAATAGATTGATGGAACAGAATATATAGAGTCCAGAAATAGACTCACATGCATATGGTCAATTGATTTCAAGAAAGATGTCAAGGCAACTGAATGGGGAAAGGACAATCTTGTTAACCAGTGGTGCTGGAACAATTAGATACCCATATGAAATACAATGAACTTCAACTCTTCATGCCATATGCAAAAATTAACTTGAAATGGTTCATAGACTTGAATATCAGGCTAAAAGTATAAAATTTCTAGGAGAAAACACAGGCAAAAACCTTAGTGGCCTTGAGCTTGGCAAAGATTTCTTAAATATGACACAAAACCCACAAACTATACAAGCAAAAATAAGTAAACTGGATATCCAAGCAAAAAAAAAAAAAAAAAAAAAAAAAAAAAAAATATATATATATATATATGTAGTAAATCATTTTCTCTTCAAAAGGCATTATTTAAATAATGAAATGGTAAGCCACAAACTGGGAGACAATATTTGCAGAACATATATCTGACAAAAGACTTGTAACAAAATATGTAAAGAACTCTAACAACTCCTTCAGAAGATGAGTAATCCAATTAAAAATGGACAAAAGATTTTTTTTTTAAGAGAGAGAATGCGAGTGGGGAAGGGCAGAGGGAAAGGGAAAGAGAGGGAATCTTAAGCAGTCTCCATGCTCAGCAAGGAGCCCAACGCGGGGCGGGGGTCGATCCCATGACCGTGTCATCATGACCTGAATGGAAATCAAGTGTCGGATGCTCAACCGACTGAGCCACCCACGTGCCCCAAAAATGGACAAAAAGTTTAACAGTAATTTCACCAAAGAAGATGTATAAATGTCAAATTAAACATGTGAAAAGATGCTCAATCTCATTGGTCACTGGGAATATGCAAATTAAAACAATGAGATACGACCATGTAACCACTGGAATCACTAAAACTAATGTAAATTGACTATTCCAAGCATTGGCAAGGGTCCATTTAGAGAAACTGGAACTTGCCTTCACTACCAGTGGGAATGTAAAATGGTGCAATCGTTTTCCAATGTGTTTTGGCCGTTTCCGAAAAAGCTAAATATACACCTACCGTATGATTCAGTCTTTCCATAACCAGGTGTTTACCCAAGAATACATATCGTCCACACAAAGGCTTGAATGTGAGTGTTTATGGATGGCACTTTTAAATGTAGTAGCCCCAAACTGGAAACAATCTAGATGCCCATCAATAGGTGAATGCATAAGTAATTTGTGATAGATTCACTCAGTGGAATCCTATCCAGCAATATCAGTGAATGAACTATTGAGGCGCACAGCTACATGGCCGAATGTTAACATAAGCAGGCTGATTGCAAGAAGCCATGTAAAAAAAGTGTGCGCATTTTTTTGTAGATACCATTTCTACACTTTTCTAGAAAGTACAGACTATAATGACACAGAGCAAAACCAGTAGTTAGTGGGAAGGAGTGGGGAGGAGTGGGGAAGAAGGAGAAGAAGGGATCACAAAGAGGCATGAGGAAAGTTTGGGGGGCAGTGGATATGATGTCTTTTTTAAAAAATAGAATATATTTGGGGGGATTCATTAATTTTTTTAAATTAATCTCTATGCCCAATGTGGGGCTTGAACTCATAATCCTGAGATCGAGAGTCACATGCTCTACCAACTGAGCCAGCCAGGCACCCTGGATATGTTATCTTGATTGTGGTGATGGTTTCACCTGTGTATACATATGCCAAAATTTATCAGATGGTGTGCTTTAAATATGTGAAGTTTAAAAGGGTGACTGCGTGGCTCAGTCGGTTAAGTGTCCAACTTCAGCTCAGGTCATGATCTCACGACCTGTGAGTTTGAGCCCCGCGTTAAGCTCTGTGCTGACTCAGAGCCTGGAGGCTGCTTCAGATTCTGTGTGTCCTTCTCTCTCTGCTCTTCCCCCGTTCACGCTCTCTCTCTCTCTCTCTCTCTCTCAAAAATAAATAAACATTAAAAAAATTTTTTTTAAATATGTGAAGTTTATTGCATGTGAATTATATACTTCAATAAGGGTGTAAAACAAAAGGAATTAATTTTAGAGTACTACCCACCATACACTCAAACATATACCTGATGAAAAAAATTAGTCTTGCTATGTGCCCTGTCATCTGATACACCCATTCCATTTCATTCCACTCCATTGAAAATACACTCTGATCGTGATCTACTAAGCTGATTTCATAATTCACTAATAGGTTGATGCCTGTAGTTTGAAAAACATTGCATGGCTTGAGTCCAAAACAGTCCCTCAGTTACATTGACAAGCCCCCTCCCCCTCGTGTTAGTTTCTATGTCTTTATCACCAATGGTCATCTCCCCTTCTGTTAATGCGGTGACAAAATTTAGAGCCTTAAAGTAAAAGACCTTATCTTTCAAATTCTTGCATTGGCGCCTGAGATCGACCCTTACCCTTTGCTACCATCTCCCCACTGACTTGTTTGGAGATTGTTAATTTTGTGATCTCATAATGAAGATTCTTCTGTGATGACTCTAGGAACACTATGGGGGCCTTTTGGGGGACAGCGAGATGGCAGCGACTGGCCACAGGGTTACTCTGGTTGCCAAGGCGTCTGGACATCACTAACATAACAGCTACTGTTAGCTATCATTTCCCTCATAAAGGAAAGCAAGGTGGCTCTGACACTGAACCTGCTCTTTGTGATGACTTATTTAGCTTCCTTGAAGAATTTACTTTTAGTTGTTGTTTTATCTATGCACAAAGAGGGCCATATGGAAAGTGGTTCCTCTTTCCTAACACACAGTGCGTTAACAGTGGTAAGTACCTATGTCTGTGCCCAGCAGGGTCCAGCAGAGAAGAGGAAAAGGCTAGAGAATAAAAATGATGGAAGAAACCTAGGCTTGGGGTGGTTTCAGTTCTGCTATGAATTAGAGCTCCTGTATGCGACTTTGTATTGATGTATCTGTCAGTCTGTCTTCAATGACACATCTTTCTGTGTCACAGGAAGCGGTGTCATTTGCAAATTCAGTTCCTTTTATGTCCATAAAGATTTTAATAAATGAATTCGGAACCAGGGGGAGATGAAACTCAGGCAGAAGTTGTAAGTTGTGATTCTGTCCCCAGCATTTTTCTAGACAGTAGCCAGAGACAAGTAACAGAGAGCCGCCCTTATTTCCCAAGACCTCAGCCTTCCCAAGGCTCCAGAAGAACCAGCGTGGCATACGCCCAAACCAAGCTGCGTGGCATACTCAGGGGACACAGGACTGTAAAGGAGAGCTTCAATTCCTAGGCTCAGCAGAGTGGCCTAGGTCTCAGTTGATATAGCTCCAAAAATCTAAGATCTAGATTCCGTTCAGATAAGTAGCAGCCGGAGGCTGTAAGTTCAGAATTTGAACAGTCTTGGGGGCGGGGAGTCAGAGTATAATGACGCTATTGTTTCTGGGCAAATAGATTTCGGTATCAGGTTCACACCTTCCTTATTTAGAACCCGGAGAGAGCACGATACAGTGACAAATACGTGGTCGTGGTATCAGGCAAACCTTGGTTCAGATCATGTCTCTGCTGCCTGCCAGCCTTGTGACCTTGGGAAAATCATTTAACCTCTCTGAACTTCAGATTTCTCGTTTAGAGCAGTAGTTCTCCACTAGGAGGGATTTTGCCCCCACCCCCACCCCGGGAATATTTGGTGACATTTAGGACAAGGGGTGAGAAGTGCTTAGTGGAAACGGCGGAGGATACTGTTCAACATCCTGCAATGCACAGATAGCACCCCCACAGCAAAGAACTATCTGGCCCCAAATGTCCATAGAGCTGAGGTTGAGAAAATCTTAGTTTAGGGATAACATATGCAAAATGTCTGGCATAAAACAGGTAGGCGCTGCCTCAGTGGTAGCTATCATTACCAAATCATGCATTCAGTGTGGCTAGTTGAAAACCAGATTGTAGGGAAGCAAGGATCATGCAAGTCTATCTGAGGTTCAGGAAAAGTCCCCAGTGGTGGTACCAGAGGCCCACTGAACCAGTTATGGACGTTGTGGCAAACAGGTTCAAGGTGGTGGCTCTGGAACCAGTCTGCCCACGTCCAAAGTCTGCCTCTGCCATGCACTGCACGTATAACCTTGGGCAAGTCACTTAACCACAGTCTTAGCCCCACTTAACCGGGGATAATAACGATATACCTGCCTCACAAAGGATGGGTCTGCATAGATAGCAACCTGCTCACCTAATATTTTCTCTTGTTACAAGGGGAATAAATACAGAGCCAGTGCCCAGAGGAGCCCTGGTTTTAATAAGAAACTCTGAATTTTTTGATAGGAAGTATGGAGAGGAACATAAGCCAAACATAAAATGGGTAATTGACACAGCAATAGAAAGTTCATCAACCCACTAAGGACCCACTATGAGCGGCTGGGCAAGGTGCCAGATGTTTATAAATATCGTCTCACTGAATCCCCTCGACAGCTCTTTGGAACGGCTTCTATTAACCTATTTTGATCTTTTTTTACCGACATGGAAATAGGCTCTAAGCAATTAAAGTACTTTGCCCAAACTCTCCCAGCCATAGGGGTAGAGCTGGGGTTTGGAATCTAGGGATGCCTCCAGCCTGTGTTTTGGTGAGCCAAAATTCACAAACGCTTAACTCGGGGCAATTCCAGGATGTACAACATTCAACCAGCTGGGATTCTCTGTATACAGGAAAGGAAGCAAAATGTAAAGCCAGGCATCTATCTCTAGTACTGGCTGGGACTGATGACCCAGGGCATGTAGGGACGAGGAAAGAGGAGCAGGACACCAGTGACAGGTGCAGTCCTTGCTTTTCTCCAGGGATAACTGCTACATCCAGAGAGCCACCTTGCATCACCACTGCAGCCTGAAGCCGCTTCTGGGAACATTTCCTGGTAACGGCTTAGGTCTGGCAGGTTGGGTTACTCAGCATTGGTGCTTCCTGCCACGAGGAGATATTTTCTAGAGGAGTCCTGAGATGCCCCTCCCCTCACTAAATCTTTCATGAGGCTAGTGCTGTGTGTGTGTGTGTGTGTGTGTGTGTGCACAAGTGCACGTGTGTGTTTTCTGTGTGTATAGTGGGATGACAGGATAGCCTGGGACTGAGGAGCCAGCAGAACCAGGAAAAGGTTCCTGGTAGAAGCTGTGGCCCTTCCTCTAAACAAACAGCTGTGTTTGGAGAAAGACGGAAATTGTGCCTAAAAATAGCCAAGAGGCCTGAGTATATCCCAAGACTGGCAGTACTAAGGGGTCTCACACACTGACGCTCAGGACCGAGGCTGTGAAGTAGGTGCTGTTTTGTGGACCTCTGCTTTTCCTGAGGGTCCCCTTCACTCTGTCTGGTGCCGGAAGGCATCGCACCTGCTCGCTCCCAGAGAGCCATCTGGGCAGACCTCCCCAGCCGCTCGCCAAACTCTGGGCCCCGTTCACTCAGCAGAAGCTGAGGAGGAGCAAAGCACAGGCCACAGGGCCTCATATCATCCTGTGCCCTGTGTGTTCTGCGGAGGGCTGTGTTCTTCCCCCGGGCAGAAATGCTCTCCCAAGTTCACTAACCTGGTTGTTTAAATATAGGAGAGGAAACAGATGCTGGCTGGGCGGAAGTCCCTTGAAGACGGGGTTTTGGCGGTGGCTTGCTAGAGCTGATAAGGACACGGGGTGTGCTCCCAGATGGGCCTCTGCCAATTCGCTTTTGGGTCTTTCTGAGGCTGCCCTGAGCCACCACCATCAGAACATGGCTCCTCTCCAAGCTCCTCCTCATGGCTGACATGGAGAGGAGGGTTATTTTTAAACTGATCTTTGTGACTTCCTCTTGGCCTTCCTCCTTGCTCTCCTCTCTCCGAGGCCCTAAGAGCAGCTTCCTGGCCAAGCCAACTAGAACTCCAGTGATGGGGATGTGTGCAGGGTCCTGGGAGGCAAGGGCTGGCTGTGCAGGGCAGGGACCCAGCCCAGGGGGGTGCCAGGGCAGGCGGGAATACTGGGGGTACAGGATACACCCAGCAGGGGTCATGTGGAACCCACAGTTCCTGGACTCTCCAGGGCCACGTAGATGGGTACCAATGCCCTGAGCCAGGGCATCACCCCGCTGATCCCACCAGGGGACTGACCCTTCCTGGGCTGGGCTGGGCTGGGCTGACCAGGCCAGCGCACCCCTGCAGTCTGCGGGGAATGCCCCTCCAGCGGCCCTTGGCGCGCAGAGTTCTGGCAGAGTGCGTCTGGCCGGCTGTACCACCAGCGTCCTCAAATTGTGTCGTGGCTGAATCATAGTGACAGCCCCACCCCAGCATCCCCCGTGGAAAAGGAGGGGAGCTTTGCTGCTGGCATGGGGACCTCTGGGGGTTGCCTGGGAACCACATCCCTGCACAGATGCCCTGGGGCTCTGTGGCTGCTGTCCCTGGCTCCCTCTAGCTCCCACACCCACAGCCAGGCAGCTCAGGTACAGCCACGGAGCCCAGCAGCTGCCCCACAGTGGGCCTGTTGCCTCTGGCCCAAGCCACACTTCCTCCCAGGGGGCTCCTTCCTCATGGCTGCTGGGAGGAGACTGACAGCACTCCCACCCGCCACCAGGAAACCCACAGCACCTGCCCTCTCCCTACTTCTTGGCCTGGCCCCACAGCCAGGACCTGAAAACACCTCTCAGCTGGTGACTCCTTCATCCAAGAAGCAGGGCTGAGGACAGGCATGTAACAGTTTGGGAAACTGATGGTTCCTCTCCAAGACACAGGGGAGCCGAGGCTCAGTCCTTCCTCGAGGGGACTCCTGGTTCTGCAGCCCCTTGTGAAACCAGGCGGGAAGAGCCAGGCTGTGTCCCATGGGCCAGCATCCATGTGATGCTCAGAAAGGCCTTTCCAGGTGAGAGTCTGGGTCGAGAACTAGGCCTTCACTCTGGGTTAGAGTCTGGGTCAAGAACTAGGCCTTGACTCTGGAGATTCCCTCTTTCGGGGAAGAGAGGCCCCCGGGGGCATCTGTCTGTTGAATTCAGAATTCTAGACGCTCAACCTCCGTCACTCATCTGTGGAGACTGGCAAAACCCAGCCCCCGGGGCTGAGGCGGGCCGGGCAGCATGGTGGCTGGGCCAGTGACCGCCGAGGGGGACGCTGGCTCCACGTTCACAAACAGGGCCATCCTGGGAAAGCTGCTTCACCTTCCTAAATATCAACTTCCCCACCCTGCGAACAACAGATGTGATGAAAATGATGGACGCTATGATACGGCCATGGCAAGGGTCAAGCGAGATAGGGCACTAGGCGTCGTGCCCAGAAAAGCCCACGGGAGGGCTGTCACTGTACCGCTGCACGGGAAAGCCCCCAGCGTGGCTCCTGGCACACGGTCCGCGATGGATACTTGTTACTGTTTTCCCTTCCTTTCTTCCTCCTCAACCTGACTTGAGGGGAGGTGACATGGAAAAGTGTGTGTGTGTGTGTGTGTGTGTGCACGCACGTGCCCGCCCACACTGCACACACACTCGCGGTGTGTGGGACCGGTGCCGGGTGCTCGTCACTTATTACACCTGCTGCCTCTGTGGGCCCTTGGTGTCACCTGTGGAACAGGGCGTTGGACCCATTGGTTTCCAAGATCCATCCACGAAAGGGTGGATCCACGAAAGGGTGGGCATGTGGTCTCTTCATTCCGCTACCACCCAGCAGAGTTGGGGCCTTCCTTCCACCACAGCCTAGTGGCCTGTTTGCCCTTCTCTGATGCATGTGCCCTCAAGTCCGTGCATCTTCCTCCCACGGCCTCTCCTCCCGCGTCCCCACACCCCCACCCCAGCCAGCAGCTGCCCTGGCCTCCCTGCAGATGTTTCCAGTTTACAGATTGCATGGAGGGTACGTTGGTCATTTGTTCCATTTGCTCAGAAACAACAGCCAGCATTATGGGCAGGAAATGCAGAGGTCGTGCCAAACTGCAGGAGGACACAGAACGCCCTAGTCATGGGCACTGGGCGCGCTGGGGGTGGGGGGAGGGAAGGAGCGCAAGCTGGCTTGTCTCGCCGTGACCTGGAGCTCTGTTGTCGCGGTCACTGAAGCAAGGTCCGGCTCCCCTCCGGGAATGGCCCGAGCGGCCCGTTGGCTCATCGTGGAGGGACAAGGACAGAGCGAGATGCTATCTTGGATGCTGGGAGCAATTGGGGCTTGGCTCCGCAGCCCGGCCCTGAGGCTGAACCTCGACCAAGAACAAATTCTATTTCTTTGTTCCTGCAAAATCAGGAAAGATTGCAGGGGTAATGAAAGATTAGATGATGTTTGGTGTTGAAGGTCGAGAGCAAACACAAATAAATGTAATGCAAACTAAATTGTGGGCCTCACGGGCCCCGGATGTTTGCCATGCAGCTATTCTGGCCGGAGCCGGCTGTGTGTTCAGCAACCCTCACACCCTGCTCAGGCGGGGGCCCCTTCATAGCAGCAAGTAGTGCCAGAATGAATGGCACACGAGAAATGGGCACTATGATTATTGCTCAGCGTCATCTGGCTCTCGAGACCCAGGCTGGAAGAGTTTCGCTTGCAGCAAATTGGGAGCCCAAGCGGCTTTCAGGGGGTAGTGAGCTGGCAGGCTGCCTTTCCCCAGGCCCAGAGGAGTCATGGGTGGGACTGCTGGTGAACCCACCGGGCAGGCCTGCTGATGCTTTCCTGGGTAAGCAGGTGCCACCTCCAGTGTGGACAAACCACTCAGAATGGCATAAGCAAGGGACTTCCTGGCAAGTGTGAAGAAGGGAGAGAGAGGTATTGTAGCTTCTGGAAATCTCCTTTGCACACTTCTCATTTCTGAAGCCTGGGACACATCAGGCAGAATTGGAACTGAGAAGAGCCCCTTCAGTGAGAGACTGAGCATCCGTGCTGGAGAAACACAGGATGCACGGGGCACATCCTTAATGGATTCCCAATAACCCTGTATCTCACAGTTTGTGGCAGGGTGGTAG
Source organism: Neofelis nebulosa (assembly GCF_028018385.1). Lineage (NCBI taxonomy): Eukaryota > Metazoa > Chordata > Mammalia > Carnivora > Felidae > Neofelis > Neofelis nebulosa. Next base: position 126,894,753 of record NC_080783.1, read on the forward strand.
GTATGGAATGTGGGGTTTTTTTAATGTTTCTTTTCTTTTCTTTTTTTTTTTTTTGAGAGAGACAGAGAGACAGAGCACGAGCTGGGGGAGGGCAGAGAGAGAGGGAGACACAGAATCTGAAGCAGGCTCCAGGCTCTGAGCTGTCAGCACGGAGCCTGACATGGGGCTCGAACCCATGAACTGTGAGATCATGACCTGAGCCGAAGTCAGATGCTTAACTGACTGGGCCACCCAGGCACCCCAGTAGGTATGGAATGTTCTAATTCAGGGTTTATCAGGTACCTCCTAAGTGGAGCTCCCGTCTGGGTGCCGGAGATGCCCTGACAGTAAAACAGCTCCCCCCACCCCACGTTCCAGAGCCCTCACACACACTGGGGCAGAGAGTAGAGAGCCAGCACCATGGACCAGTTTCCGTGACACCTGCTGTGCCTATGTCACTTCACTTGGTCTTCACTCAAGTGTCTTTGTTACCTATCAAAGGGGCAATTGGAGACACAGAGAATAAACAATTTGTGCAACATCATCCATGTAGAAACAGAACTGACAACAAGAAAGACGGGTGTAGTTTGAAGCACATGGCTGGCACTGATAGCACGCAGGCAGGAGCACAGTGGAAAGGGCCTGCTCCCATGTGAAGAGGCATCTGGCTGTGGCTGAACACCATTGGGCACATCTGGGGTGCTCTGGTGTGGAAAGGCACTGTCGGTGTGGGACAATGTAACTTGCAGCACCCACCATTCCCCCGTTAGCGAGGACTGACAGGAAGACCGTCAGGAGTCAAGCACGGTGAAAGACCAACCCACCCGTGGGCTTGGTTGGAGGCTCCCAGGCTGTGTGGCTGGGGATTCAGAGAGTTGTGGACCAGGATGACCAAAGAGCCAGCAAAACAGAACAGGCATACAGCCCCTCCAACAAGTCACTGAGAGAATCAGCCCTGACGAATCACAGGAACTGGGGAGGGCATTTTTATGGATTCCCAACCGTAAAGGTCCCTAACCATTTCCTGGCTGCTTCTCCAGGTCTGACCTTGAACTAGCCACTCTGGGCATCAGTTTCCCACAGTGCTCCATCCCTCCCCAAATCCCCGTGTCCTGGGACCCCTACACTGAGCACAGCGATCCGGGGCCAGTCCCCCGACTTCCTGAGTCCTGTTACATCATGTGTCAGAATGAAGTGGTCAGCCAGGGCCAGAGGGGGCTCTGGGTCCTGCAGACAGAGCAGTGATGAGTAAGGAGGGGATGAACTAGTTGTGATGTGAAGGGGAAATGAGCAGAGTGAGACAATGAAAAATACGTGTGTGAGCGTGTGTGTACATGTGTGTGTGTGTGTGTGAGAGAGAGGACACACCTTAGATCTACCACAGAGATGAGAGAATGACACAGGCCGTTGCACGTACAAATGCGGAAACCACAAAATGCAATGCAAATATCAGACATTCTCTCCGAAGGTCCCTTTCACTAGAGCTAACTGGTCACACTCTATTTTCTATCTGTACTGGTTTGAGACTGAAGTTAGATGCCAAGAAAACTATTTCTGCTGAGGAGGAGGGCTCCCTGTGTGCCTCCTGATTCCTCACTGGACGTTGAGAGGTGCGGTCAGCACTCTTGCGGGGCGAGGAGAAGACAGGCTCGAGACTAACATGTTATATGTGCCGCGAGGATTTATCCCAGGTCTCGTTTGGGCCGGGTTCTATTTTAGGCTCTAGGTACTTTGGGGAGAAGGGGAGTGGGAAGGAGATCTAAAGAGGAGGAAGGCATCATTTCTTACAGAGTTTGCTTAAGGAGTTTACTAGCTAGTGGGAGAACAGTCATATAAATAAAATCACTACAAATGGTGTAATACAGGCTCGAATAGAGAAACATGTCAGCTGGCTTGAGCGTACAGAGGAGGAAGCTATTAACTCAGTCTGGTAGTGACTTCAATCCTGTGTGGAAGTGGGTGGGGTGTACATAAATAAAAGAAAAAGTGTACCTGGGAGAATCATAATATTAGACCCTGTACAGCACCATTCCTAAGGGAGTGTTTACTAGATAGCATTTGCTGGAGAGCGATGCTTCAAGAGTTGTACTGATAGCTTTTCTCCAAGAGCTCAACTAACCCCAGGGAGCATTTTCAGCCCCATCATTTTTTTTTCCCTTTTGTCCAAACTGATTCTAAAATAATTGCGGGGGCGCCTGGGTGGCTCAGTCAGTTAAGTGTCCGACTTCTGCTCAGGTCATGATCTCGCGGTTCACGAGTTTGACCCCCGCGTCGGGGTCTGTGCTGACAGCTCAGAGCGTGGAGCCTGTTTCGGATCCTCTGTCTCCCTCTCTCTCTGTCCATCCATCCATCCCTCTCTCTCTCACACACAAAAAATAAATAGACATTTAAAAAGTAAGTGAAAATAAAATAGGATTGTGGACCACCTGTTGAGGAAAAGAACCTCACTCCAAGTCACGGAGGGACTGGCGAGCATCTTTGTACAACAGCCTGGAATAATCACCCTGCAGACCTGCCTCCGAAATGAACACCAGTGCTCCTTCTAATGTTCTACGTGTTTATTATTAATACTTAGCCCACTTCCAAAAAGGATGGGAGGTCGCTCCCAGTAAACGAACAGGGTGTGACAGAATCACTCTCACACGGGGAGCCCAGGGATGACGTGGGACCTCAAGATGCCCCGGGAAACCACAGCCAAGCATGGTCACGGAGACAATACCAGCTCCAGCCTCTTCGCTGCCCCTGCACACCTGAGTTACACAAAGCTCCCCCAGTAGGCAGTTACACAAAGCAAGCTAGTTTATTAAGAAAAGCCCCCTCCTGGCTAGCACTCAACTCCTCAGTGAAATTTACCCTAAGAAACTTTCTACAAGGAACAGGGCAGCAGACCATCCCCCTCGGTCATGATGAAATGCTGAGACATACTCCTGATGACAGCTTTCTATATTTACCTTTAATAAGCAGCGGAGAGAATCAGGTTATCTGGGAAGGCGTTTAGCAAGGAAAGAACGTAATATGGTTTCACGACGCTGCTGTCTGATCACGGGCTGGGTGCAAGACAGGCACACGGAGAATGCAGAAGAAGAGAGGTCGGCTGCCCACAGCGGTCCCAAACCGCCGTCTTCTAAGCGGAGCTGGCGGGGGGTGGGAGCCAGACGGTTGGTGGGATAGCACACTGCCCCTGATAGCTGGCCTGACCTAGGACACGAGACTTACCCCACTGGGACACTGAAGAATTTCTGCCTCAGATGACAAACTGGGTTTTGGCATAACTGATACTGTATTCTTCTCGTGGGGTTCAGTGGGAAGAGCCAAGGCTTTGAAGCCAAGACAGATTTGGGTCCGGGCCACGGCCCTGTCGTTCACTGGCTTTGTTGCTCAGGTGGCTCACTGGCCAAGTCACTCAGGTGTCACCGCGCCTTAGTTTCCTCCTCTGTACAATGGATCCAACAGCACTTACCTCCAGGATGGCTATAGAATCGGAAGCGACACCTGGCAAAGTGCCCAGCCCGTGGTGGTTGGCGTTGTCTCCATGGTGGCTGTCATGAGAATAAACACGAAAGGCCTTGTGGAGTAGGAGGGGGAAGACACACGTCAGCAGGAGAGGGAGGTTGCTCATCTCCTGCCATGGCAGGAGGGTTTGCACCCAATTCGTTAAGGAGTGGCGCCACATTTGTTAGGTGGAAGGTTAAAAAAAAAAAAAAAAAAAAGAGGGGTGGGGGGCAGGATACGGCCCCACTGTAAACATTTAGGATCAGAGTTCATTCCTGCACGTTCTGGTGTGTAGATAAAGGGCTTAGGGGTTGACATCAGGATGTACAGTTGGCTTCTGAGTCCTGCCCGCTTTGGGACTTGGGGGTGACACCCCGCGTGGGTGATTAGAAGAAGCCGGGGGCTGGGGTGCCTGGGTGGCTCAGTCGGTTAAGCGTCCAACTTCAGCTCAGGTCATGATCTCATGGTCTGTGAGTTCGAGCCCCGCGTCGGGCTCTGTGCTGACAGCTTGGAGCCTGGAGCCTGCTTCGGATTCTGTGTCTCCCTCTCTCTGACCCTCCCCCGTTCATGCTCTGTCTCTGTCTCAAAAATAAATAAACGTTAAAAAAAAAAAAAGAAGAAGAAGAAGAAGCCGGGGGCTGAGTTGCAAAGACACCCAGAATGTTTTGAGAAATCACGGGACAGGAGGCTCACCAGCAAAGGCCAGCAAAACTGCCCACAGAAGGGAGACGACTGGTCAGAGCCTGGCAGGTGCCAAGGGAGGGACCGGTGATATAAGGTACTGCGGGGAGCGAAACATCCCAGCGGGACCTCACCTGACAAGCCCTCTCCCCGTCTTCACTGTCCTCTCCTGAGGTGAGGAGGCCGGTGAGAGGCTCCTGTCCCCGAGTCCCCTCTGATGTTGGTACAGGGACAGTCCTGAGCAGACCTCTCCAGCCTCCGGGCCTCAGTTTCTTCTGCTGTGAGCAGAGATGAGTAAGACGGGCGTCTCGGGTGGTGGTTTTGCTAACTGAGTGAAGCAGAGTGTGTGAGCGGCGTGGTGCACCCTACAGAAAAACACAGATACTGTTTTTCTTGGAATACTCACAAGCTTGAATAAGTAGAAGCAGCTTCTCAACCTTCTTGAGTCAAGAGCATTGAATTTAGTGCGGCCCAGAAATATTCCATGGGATCAGGTTGAACTTAGGCAGTTGGCAATCTATCCCTGTCTCCTTTGCCCTTCATTCTTGATTCCTTCGTGTTCGGCACCATCTGAGGTCGCTCTAAGCAGCGCTGAAAGGGGGTGCCACCAACTCCTCCCAGCTTCTCGTTTTCTCGCTCAGCCTATAGTCTGGGAGGCAGTGGGAACGTGCTGCCACCTGGTGGTCACTGCTGAGCACAGAGCCCCTGCCGACGCTCGGGAATAAGCCTTGTGGACACTTGAAGCTGGTGCGGGGAAGCCTCTGCCCTCGCTAAGACTCTTGTAGTATGAGCATCTCCTTGCTTTCTGAGTGCCTAGAACCTGGAACAAGTTCAGAGTTAGCTGAACCCTTCCCTGGACTCTCCATTAGGGCCTGGAGGCCTCCTGACACACGAGGTGCCGCGGGGTGTCTGGAGGGTGGGGCGTGCACCCCCAAGGAGTTTCCCTTTGTTGAGCAGGATTTCCTGTTGCTCCGAGTGAAGGGACCTTGACCTCCCTCTGCCCCTTGTACTGGTTCTGAGTATCCCGAACTCGGGCCACAGTTCCTGGCTCCTTGGCCAAGCCGGTGTGGCTCAGGTCAATGGGTCCTAGTAGGAAGCCCCCTGGGGACAGTGCCTCCAGATCAGCCCCTAGAGGAAGGCTTCTGGAAAGGCCCAGTCTCCTCCTCCTGTGTTGACTGAGAGCAGGGAAGGGAGGGGTGCTGGGAGAGGCCACCTTCTTGGCCACCTCACTCTTTTTAAGCCTCCACTGCTGGCTAGCAAGCAAGAAGCTTTACAAAAATATAAGGTTTTGGGGAAGTGGTGATGGGGCCAAGAGGAAGCGGACAAACTGATTTTGTGCAATTCTGCAGGCAGCGGTGGAGTCCATGTGAGCCAACCTCAGGCGGGAGCCCCCACCTCCCAGCTGCCTGACATCCTGTCTCAGCAGCCTCCTGGACCAGTTTCTAGGACTCCAGAAGGTGCCCCCCCCCCCCGCCGCCCGGGCTCCTGCTCCGACAGCATCTTGCTGTGAGTGCAGGGTGGTTGCTGGGGCTTCTCAGGCTTGTCTGAGAAGCTGCAAAGGAGCAGAAGAACATCTGTCTGACCAGCCTCTCCTGACATTAAGCAGAACCCCAAGGGCAAGGTTGCAGCCCTGTGGCTGAGCTGTGTCCAGTGGTGTCGGGCCAGGGTTTGGGACAGGTGAGGCCTTTCCCTAGGACTCAGATGCTTTTCCTGTGGTTCAGGTTGATGGATTCCTTCCCCGATCCTTGCCTCTTCCATGGAGTCCATGTTCTTTTAATAAAACCGAAACAGACATGGTCCTTCTTTTAGATGGGGAAATTCCCTGAGCCACATCTCACTTATAATTTATTATTTAAAAAAATTTTGGTCGGGGGGGGAGGAAATGGGTGGCTCAGTCAGTTAGATGTCCGACTTCAGCTCATGTCATGACCGGTTTGTGAGTTCGAGCCCCGCATCAGGCTCAGAACCTGGAGTCTGCTTCAGATTCTGTGTCTCCCTCTCTCTCTGTCCCTCCCCTGCTCACACTCTGTCTCTCACTCTTTCTCAAAAATAACTATTAAAAAATGTAAAAAAAAATTTTTTTTGGCACACTGGTCCAACAAAAGGTTTTCTTTCTATTCCAGATCTCCCCCTGAAGCCCTGCCAAGTGCCCTGCTCATTCTTTCACCTGTCCGTAATTCAGAGCAGGTACCAGACCTACACTATGCTGGTGCTCTGTTCCCATGATCTTGGTCGCCTCTTTCTTTTCCATGCATTGAGGCTAGAACCTCCCAATGATAATATGGCAACGTCAAGTTCAGGGACACCTTGTACTTGTGAAAGCTTCACGTGGCTATTCCCTTGCCCACTCATTTACCGTAGCCAGGAGCCTGGGTTTGAATGCCAGCTCTGCCACTTTCTAGCTGCGCAATCCTGGGCAAGTTACTTCACCTTTCTTTTCTTCTTTCTTTCTTTTTTTAATGTTTACTTAATTTTGAGACAGAGAGAGACAGAGCGTGAGCAGGGGAGAGGCAGAAAGAGAGGGAGACACAGAATCCGAAACAGGCTCCAGGCTCTGAGCTGTCAGCACAGAGCCCGACGCGGGGCTTGAACTCGCGAATCACGAGATCACGACCTGAACCAAAGTGGGATGCTTAACCTACTGAGCCACCCAGACGCCCCAAATTACTTCTCCTTTCTGAGCCTCAGTTTGTTCAGCTGTGATTACAGTAAACATTTCATCAGAGAGCATTGAATGAGACCATGAAAGTAAAACCCTCACCGTGGCAGGTGGTATGAGGGAACATACTCAACCGGTCCTAGCTGATTCTATACTTAGTGCCAAGCTGATGCCCTCTGGTTCACTGAGGAGCTTTCCTATTCATTCATTTAACAGAAATATACTTGAGCACCTGCAACCTGCCAGCCATGGTGGTGGGGCTAGAAATGATGAGTGGAGACTCCTATGCTCCAGGGGCGTAGATAGCAGGGGAGGGGCTTATAAACACAGCATGGTGAGGGGATGTCTGGGAAATTCTCTTCAGGGTCCTGTTCGAGAATAGTCTTGAAGGAAAAGTGCTTGTGTTCTAGGTGGACACAGGGAGAAGGGCTTTCTAAGCTGGGCACATGTGGGGGAGGAAGAGAAATCATGGTGGTGCTTGTGGTTTTGGAGAAGAGGGGGATCCAGGCACCAGGAGGCTGCAGGGGGCTGGGACACCCCACCTCGAAGGGTCTCGTTCGTCATTCCAAAGGGGCCGGACTTGATCCTGAGGGCCGCATAAAGGCTGTGGGGAGACTTGCTTCTGGGGATGGCTCAGGGAGCTGAGACGACGTGTCCATGAGAGATGAGGGAAGTTACCCAAGAGCAGCTGTGCGGCATGTCGGGGGGGGGGGGGGGGACAAGATGACCATCTGTCCTGGCCTCTCTGTCTTCTTTTCCAGCCTGCTCTCTCTTCTTTTCCAGGTTGCCTTCTGGCACTCGGTCTGGAGTGAGAAGTTGGCTCAGGGCCCAATACTAGGCAAAAATGCTAAGTAATGTGGAAACCTCTCTCCTCATCCCTCCAGTCACCCCCCTGAGCACGGATGGGTTCAGCCTTCCCTTGGTTCCTGGACAGGAAATGTCCAGAAAATTCAGGAGACACAATTCCCAGGTGGGAAGAGGGGTCTAGGTCAAGGTGTCTCAAGTGCGGCCCCAGCCGCACTTTTCCCCCTAGACTATTCTCTCCCAGGCTATTCTGCACCCACCACTCTGCTCTTGATACAGGTGCGGGGACACAAAGCCCTCTCCGTGGCTTCTCTAACACAGCCGAGATGGGCTGGTTAGAAAAGGACTCTCTCAGGTCCTAAAGGAGGGTGAAAGGGGTAAAGATCAGGTTTCCAGCTCTAGCTGTGGAATCCATCCCCAAAACCTTGCCCACTTTCTGTGGCTGGATCCGTGGCTCAGGTACTTTCCTGGCCTCTGCCACCTTCTCCCTCCCCCAGCTTCTGGCTCATAATGACACAGCCCCCCTCACACCTCTCTCTCTAAATGTGGAAGCTGTCTGTTGCCTGACCAGCTCTCGAATGCGGAGCAAGGCAGACCTGGGTGGCCAAGCACCCCCCTGGAAACCGCTCCCTTACTATACATTCGCCCCAACGTAGCAATATGACTGATCCTTACCCCAGAGTGTCTTGCTCTCACATATTGGCTGTTTGGTCCTACTGGGTGGCAAGGGGCCAGCAGAGAGGGTACCTTTTTTTTTTTTTTTTTTTTTTTTACACCCTGTCACCAAAATTCAACCATTGCTTTAGGGCGAGAGCAACTTCTTTCGGTAGCACACAGCCTCCTAGAAATTGCTCTCTGTGACTTCCTCCCCTGAAGCAGAGATAAAGAAAGCAGTTGCAGTAGATACTCTTGTGAGAAGCTGCACAGGAGGCTGGCGAAGCTTCTCAAGTTCCCACGGTGCAGGGATGTGGGCATGGTTACCACTGGAAAACGCTGGAAAGGCGGCGATGCTTACTGCTGGAGAGGGCCGCCGCCCCTTAATGTCTGGGGGGTTGGGCCAGGGTGAAGTGGCAAGTCCAGGAGGCATGGGCAAGGTTATTCAGACTTGGGCCAACTTGAGATGGGGGGAGGGGGTGTGGGGGGAGCAGAGGGTGACGTGGAAATGCCACGGCCCCGAGGCGTCTCACTGGTGCCCTGGCAAGGATGTGAGCAACGCTGTTGTCGGTGTTGAATTTTAGTTCTGGCTGCGCGTAGATTGGGGTTATTTAAGGCAAATATTATAAACCTTCCAATCCACTGTGTGAGCTCAGGTCCACCCATCCCTTCTTGCTGGGTCTCTAAATAACCCCAGTGGGCAGGACTGGACCTTAAATAACAACTGCATTTGAGTGTCTGATTTCCAGAAGCTTCAGACCAGGTGATGAGCAACTTTCAGGGAAGCAGTTTGGTTCCTCTTTTCATGCGGGTGGGGGTGGGTGAGTGGGAGGGGTATGCTGTGTGATTATGTACACGCGTGGCCCTTTCTCTCCTTTCTGCCTGGCCGGTCATCCTGTTGTCCTGTTGTTCCTCAAAGAGATTTGTCACAGCGGTGGTTGCTGGTGTGAGGGCATGTGAGACATTGGTGGGCGTGTGGGCTGACAGGGGGAAATGTGGAGTCAGCAGATGTGATGCTTGTGGGAGGTGCTGAGTGTTTTTGCCCTTCTGAGCAGGGGATCTTAGCTTGTCCTTTGACAATGGGTCTCTCTCTCTCTCATATGAGGGAGACCGACAGTGCAAGTGGGGGAGGGACAGAGAGAGAGGGAGACACAGAATCCGAAGCAGGCTCCAGGCTCCGAGCTGTCAGCACAGAGCCCGACGCGGGGCTCGAACTCACCGACTGCAAGATCATGACCTGAGCCAAAGTCAGACGCTTAACCCACTGAGCCAGGAGCCTGGGTAAAGGATCTTTGATGCAAAAGCTGGGTCCCAGCTGGCCTCAGTGCTTGCTGTCTGCACTGTCTTAGTCTGTTCAAGCTACTGTAACAGAATACTGCAGACTGGGTGGTTTATAAGCCATAGACATTCTGCTCTGGAGGCTGGGAGGTTCAAGATCAAGACACCGGCAGATTTGGTGTCCGGCGAGAGCTAGCTTCCTGGTTCATGAATGGCAGAGGGAGTGAAGGAGCTCTTTGGGGTGTCTCTTATAAGACACTAATCCCATGCCTGAGGGCTCTATCCCTAAGACCTAGGCACCTCCTAAAGACCCCACCTCCTAATACCATCACTTTGAGGATCAGATCTCAACATATACATTTTGCGGGGACACAAACAGTCAGTCTATAACATACGCTAAAAAAAAAAAAACAAAAAAAAACCCAATAAATTCTGGCTAAGGCTGCCACCACAATCTATTTCTTGTTCCCCTGTGGCTCCCGTTTGCTTCCTTGTCACGGGATCTTTCTGCTAAGTCAGCAGAAAGCCAGAATAGAAGAGTCTGTGTTTCCACTGCTCTCCCACCCGGTACTATACTCCTATCCAGTCCCCCCGTGAATGAATTCAGAACCTTCTCCCTGACATTCACACCCCTCCTCTTCTCTTTCCATCTTCTGGCTGAATGTCCCTGGTCTCTGCTTCCTCTTGGCCCATCTTACTTCCTGAAACACCCCTGAAGAGGGCTGCTTATCTCGATGGAGCTCAAGTGGCCCCCTGGGGGCAGGAGGCAGAGGTCTTGAGCGTGTCTGTCTGGGGAACTAAGAGCCGCAGCACTTTCAGATTCAGCCCACAGAGAACTGTCCTCCACGCTTCTGGGAGCCCAGGGATGTGTGGCCCACAAAGAGGCAAGAAGTGATTGCCCCTAGATGGGCTCTCTCTAAGAAAAGGTGGGGGCGTCTCCAAGGGAGTGTCCCATCGGAGAAGAGAAGGAATGAGCGAGTTGTGAGTTTCAGACTGCTGCTGCTGCCCCTGAACCTCAAGTGAGGTGCCTGGCAAGAGCTCGACTCACCGGGCTGCACGGATCCCGTCAGCACGCCTGCTACTAGGGAGGCTCCTTGGCGAGAGTAAGATGGCTGTCAACAGCACTGCCCTGTTGTTGGCCAACGTGACCTACATCACTGTGGAGATTCTCATCGGGCTCTGTGCCATAGTGGGCAATGTGCTGGTCATCTGGGTGGTCAAGCTGAACCCCAGCCTGCAGACCACCACCTTCTATTTCATTGTCTCCCTGGCCCTGGCTGACATTGCTGTTGGGGTGCTGGTCATGCCTTTGGCCATTGTCATCAGCCTGGGTATCACAATCCACTTTTATAACTGCCTCTTCATGACCTGCCTACTGCTGATCTTCACCCATGCCTCCATCATGTCCTTGCTAGCCATTGCTGTGGACCGATACCTGCGGGTCAAGCTCACAGTCAGGTAAGAGGGGAGGTGTGATGGGGGCGCCTGGGGCACGGGGCTACAAAATTCAGATCCCAGACGATTTTTCAGTGAAAACAAATCCAGACTGAACTTGAAAGAGGACACTACATTTCTTTGCACCATTTGGTGTGTGAGGGGCTTAACGACGCTGAGCTGGGACTCTGGAACAGAGGAATGCTCGATCATTCTCCACTGACTGTGGGCGTGTATGCTCGGGCCCCTGGGGCAGCTAAGGATGATGAAAGCTTGATGCATCTTTAATTAGTAAAAACTGTTCCTGAGTTTTAGAAATGTTGGAAACCTACCAGATAAAATAAGGAGCGAACAGAAAAGAATAGGCAGGGATAAATGGATGGTTCTGTTCTTTGCAGATGTAGGTTATTTTAAAGTTACTTTAACTTTGCTTCCTCTTCCATGTAGAGACGGGGATCAAAACGTTCTCCACTGCAGAAAGCAGTAACAACCTTTCCTGTGACCATGTGAATAGAATAGGCCCACCAGTGGAGACATCTCATTCCCCAAGAGTCCTGAATAGCAATTGTCTCATATTCCTCCTGTCTGGTCTTGGGGAAGAGACGTGGGGAGAAACCTGCAAATCTGCAAACAAGCCAGGGGTCAAAGCCCAGATCTTGAGCTCTGAGCTGGGGCAAGTTGTTTAACTTTCTCAGCTTTGGTTCCTCGTCTTTCCACGGTGGTTAACTTTGGAACTCTGAACTCAGACTTACCTCGTTTCCATTTTTACCTCTGCCGCTTCCAGCTCATGCAGGTTACTTGCCCGTTTCTTTTTTTCACCTATAAAGTGGGGACAGTAACTGCAACTTCCTCATGAAATTCCATAGGTCGGGGCACCCTGGGTGGCTCAGTCGGTTAAGCATCTGACTCTTGGTTTTGTCTCAGGTCATGATCTCACAGTTTGTGAGTCAGAGCCCCCCATCAGGCTCTGTGCTGCCAGCTGCGGAGCCGGCTTGGGATTCTCTGTCTCCCTCTCTCTCTGCTCCTCCTTCGCTTGCACTCTTTCTCTCTCAAAATAAATAAACTTAAAAAAAAATATCTTTCTAAAAGAACGAAATGCCTGCCCAGTCTGTGCTCGATCAATGGTAGCTCAAATGACTGTTATCCTCACCCATCACTAGCAATGAAATGGACATTATCATAGAGATAGCTTTTGTTTGTTGTGAGTTTTTTTTCATTTTATTTTTTTTAATGTTTATTTATCTTTGAGAGAGACACAGAGCACAAGTGGGGGAAGGGTCAAAGAGAGAGGGAGAGGGGCGCCTGGGTGGCGCAGTCGGTTAAGCGTCCGACTTCAGCCAGGTCACGATCTCGCGGTCTGTGAGTTCGAGCCCCGCGTCAGGCTCTGGGCTGATGGCTCGGAGCCTGGAGCCTGTTTCTGATTCTGTGTCTCCCTCTCTCTCTGCCCCTCCCCCGTTCATGCTCTGTCTCTCTCTGTCCCAAAAATAAATAAAAAATGTTGAAAAAAAAAAATTTTTAAAAAAAAAAAGAGAGAGGGAGACACAGAATCCAAAGCAGGCTCCAGGCTCCGAGCTGTCAGCACAGTCTGACGCGGGGCTCTAACCCACGAACTGTTGAGATCATGACCTGAGCCGAAGTCGGACGCTTAACCGACTAAGCCACCCAGGTGCCCCTGTTGTGAAATTTAATTGAGCTAAAGTCTCCTGAGGACACAGTCGGTGCTTAACACAATCAGTTTCCTTCTCATAGTCTGTGTGGAATGTTGTCAGGAAGGATGCTGGAAGGAGAGATGGTGACTCTTGTTGGATGAGTCGTTTTAGGTCCTGGAAGCACTTGAACCTGAACTCTACAACTCCACAGACCCATGTGACTCAAACACCAAGTGTGGATGCCATTGCAAAGAGAGAAGCAGGGGCAGGCACGGGTGGGGGGGAGTGTGGGAGAGGCAAAGTGTAATTCCTGGACCAAACAAAACATGGCCAGAAACGCGCTTTGAGGAGATAATTTCTCACGAAGTAGGCGATGCCAGGAGACTTAGAAAACTCTTATCCTCCCAGGAATCAAAGAGTTCTTGAGCTGCGAGTGTGGCAACATATTTCTAATCCATTCTAGATGGTATTTCTTTTTTTTTTTTAATTTTCTTTTTAACATTTTATTATTTATTTTTGAGACAGAGAGAGAGAGAGAGCATGAACAGGGGAGGGTCAGAGAAAGAGGGAGACACAGAACCTGAAACAGGCTTCAGGCTCTGAGCTGTCAGCACAGAGCCCGACGTGGGGCTCGAACCCACAGACCATGAGATCATGACCTGAGCCGAAGTTGGCCATTTAACCGACTGAGCCACCCAGGCGCCCCGTGGTATTTCTTGAAAAAAACAAAAAACAAAAAAGAAGTCCCTGGAGAAATTTGCAGGAATGCCAGCACTCTCCAGCCTCATCTTCCCCTCCCCCACTCCTTTAGCAATTCCTACTGTAAACTCACCCATTCTCTTCCATTCAAACAGATACAGGAGGATCACCACTCAAAGAAGAATATGGTTGGCCCTGGGCCTTTGCTGGCTGGTGTCATTCCTGGTGGGACTGACCCCCATGTTTGGCTGGAACATGAAACTGACCTCCGAGTACTACAGAAATGTCACCTCCCTTTCATGCCAGTTCCGTTCTGTCATGACGATGGACTACATGGTCTACTTCAGCTTCTTCACGTGGATTTTAATCCCCCTGGTTATTATGTGTGCCATCTATCTTGACATATTCTATGTCATCCGGAACAAACTCAATCAGAGCTTCTCGAGCTCCAAAGAGACAGGCACGTTTTACGGACGGGAGTTCAAGACGGCCAAGTCTCTGTTTCTGGTTCTCTTCCTGTTTGCTTTGTCCTGGCTGCCTTTATCCATCATCAACTGTATCACCTACTTCCATGGTGAGGTGCCGCAAATTATACTTTACTTGGGAATTTTGCTCTCCCATGCTAACTCCATGATGAACCCTATTGTCTATGCTTACAAAATAAAGAAGTTCAAGGAAACCTACGTTTTGATCTTCAAAACCTGTATGATCTGCCAGTCCTCTGATTCCTTGGACCCAAGCACCGATCAGACTTCTGAGTAGTTATCCATGAAAGACCCCTCTTCACCCCATTGACCTTTGGATTCGGCATCAGTAAACACTTGAAGAACCACCCATCTGAGCCAAAGGCTTTCATGTCCTTAATTCCTTCTACTGAGTGGGGAGCATTTGACTGGCTGCCCCCAGTGGTACCTCCCCTAACACCCCCTTTCTATTATCCAATTTTTTCCTTGTCTTTCTTTGATTCTATGTTCCGGATGACTGACTTGAAGAAAGCGTTCTACTGTTACTACTGCCTCCTGTTTGGGAAGGAGGAGAAGTCAAGGTATCTGAAGGATGCTTTGTTGACTTACTGATGAAAGGTCCCGATCTGGATGTGTGTGATGGTGACTCAGTTCCTTTCTGTCGTGGAACCAAGCAGAGACATCTACACCATCAGATGCCAGGGAGATGGTGGGAGCAGAGTTTAACAAAGGGGGATTTAAACTGCTGAATTCACCAGTATTTGAATAAATGTATTTGAGTAAATAAAAGATGACGGCTAACTGTTGTGTAGTTCTCTGCTGGGGGTCAGGGTCATTTGGGGTTGCAGACCCCAGCTGGCTGCTCGTGGCACTCAACCTGCTTGCCATGTTCACCTGTTTGGACTCTGGGGCCCTCACTTCTTGTCTAGAATACCCTGTTCTTTTTTCCTGGGCTGATCGGAGCATTTGCCAACTTTATGAACCATTCATCAATTGTTAGAGAAGGGTCAAAAGAGGCAAAAAAAAAAAAAAGAGAGAGAGAGAGAGAGAGACAGGATAGCTATTCTTTGCTGAGCACTTTCTATGCACTACGTACTTTGCATACATTTGTCTGGACACCCTCTGGGGTAGGTCCCACCATTACTATCCTCTTCGCTGTGCAGAAGAAAATGGAAGAACAGAGAGGTTAAATAACTTGTCTATAGTCAAACAGTTAACAAGTAGTAGAGCCAGGATTGAAACTCAGCCCTGCCTTCGGAGATCCCAAGCTCCTCTCCACCTATTCTCAGACACGAAGAGGGGCTTGTAACTTCTCCAAAGTCCAAACTGTCAAGTTCATCTAAGGTACAATCAGCAGACACATGGATACAAACTACAGCTTGTATGCTCGAGCACGGCCGTACTTAGGTACGCCAGGCGGGGACAGAGTTCCAGCCACACCTTTCAAACACTGAGCGTGGCTCTAGAGATTGAAGGGCACATCTCTGGTGTGGTCTGTGCACACTTGCAGCTGTGGACTTTCCCCAGACAATGAATATATAAACTTGATGAGAGCAGCAAGATGGGATTTCAATTAAACCACTTCCAAGAGGATAAGTATACCAAAAATGGTTTATTATTATCATCATTAGTATTAGTTCTTAGCCGGTTCTGAAAGTTTATCCCGACCGCAATCTTGGGCCAGGGCATGATAACCATATTTATCTAGTTAACATTTCATTTCAGTAAAGCCCCGCTTGTCTCCCCCATCACCCCAGGAAGAAGAACACTGTCTGGGAAGTTGAAAAACTTCCGTCTACTTTCCTAACCCCAAACTGAGCTGGTCACCCACCCACCCACTTCCCTGCACCGCTCACAATCTATCTTAAAGGCAAATGGCTGGACCACGGCGCCACTGTCCCCAGAAGTGTGGGAGGCTACCTTCAGCCCAGCAGCCTCCCCTTCAACATTTGGGGATCTATTTTCTTTAAAAATCCAAGCGCCGGCCCCAAAACCTCCACCAAATTTCCCCCTTAATGGCGTCCCTTGTTTGATTTAAGGCTTTCCCCCCTGAATTAGTTTTTGTGCTGAGTTAAAACGCCCCTCCAGGATGAGGCCCCGGGTTTACTGTGGGATTTTCTGGTGACCCTGTTGCATTCTGCTGGCCAGAAACCACCTCCGCCCCGTCGGACCCTTGAAGGAAGGGCTGATCAGTTTTCAGTCCCAGACACAGGCGCTTCATAATTTACAATCTGTAACATTGCAGTAGCACACTTCACACCTACTGTTTTTGAAACTTGAGGGGCGCCTGGGTGGCTCAGTCGGTTAAGCGGCCGACTTTGGCTCAGGTCATGATCTCACGGTCCGTGAGTTTGAGCCCCGCATCGGGCTCTGTGCTGACAGCTCAGAGCCTGGACCCTGTTTCAGATTCTGTGTCTCCCTCTCTCTGACCCTCCCCTGTTCATGCTCTGTCTCTCCTTGTCTCAAAAATAAATAAAACGTTAAAAAAAATAAAAAAAAAAAAAAAAGAAAGAAACTTCGTTTAAGGGGACTACTTCCCTCAAAACAAAGCAGCAATCTGTCCTGGGTCATCACTGTGGGAAGATGAGTTTTCTGAGTTTCAGAAAAAACAAACTTTTCTCCTTTCTTCTCCCTTTCTCCTCCTCGCCACTCCCCCGCTCTGAAGTCCACTGCTTAGCAGATCCACTGAGGGTTTGCAGGGAGTTCAATTTTTTTAAAATAATTTTTCTATGTTTATTTATTTTTGAAAGCGAGAGAGAGAGAGAGAGAGAGGGCACGAGCACAAGTGGGGGAGGGGCAGAGAGAGAGAGAGAGAGAGAGAGAGGAAGACAGAATCCAAAGCAGGCTCTAGACTCTGAGCTGTCAGCACAGACCCCGATGTGGGGCTCAAACTCATGAACCTCGAGATCATGACCTGAGCTAAGTCGGATGCTTAACCGACCGGGCCACCCAGGCGCCCCAGGAGTTGCTTTTTTTTTTTATGTTTTGTTTTGCTTTGTTTCAGTGAAATGGGAATGTCCTGAGCTAAGATGTTCCACCAGCCCAGAAGAAGCCCTTACAATGAGAATGCCTGTTAGAGAGGACTCAGAAAAGATGAACTAAGAATCCCTGGTGAGGGGCTCGGGTAGAAGTGGTGAGGTCCACCCTGGTTTCAGATTTAGAGATTAGTGTCACCGGCGCTTCCTCCAGGCTGTCTCCTGGCTAGCTCCCTTCAGCTGAACAGTTGAGGGTGGCTGTTGGGCTTTTGTTCGCAAGGAATAAGGAAAAAAAGACTACCCAGACAAGACCAAAGTTTGCTTCCTCCTCCTCCATATGAATTCGTTGGAATGAAGGTAGGCGCTGAGTAGCTGGGTTTATTAACCCATTTATTATTATTATTATTATTATTAAGTCAACTGTGGAAATAAGCTAGGACCAGATGGGAACAGGCAAAAGCTATCCCAAGCTTGCAGTAGCCAGGGAGTCAGTCACTGCTACTTGGATTTCGGCAGAGACTTAAAGGCGTGCAGAGGAGGGGGGCAGGCTCTACAGGGGAAACTGGGAGGCTTTAGTTGTGCCCTGCCTAGAGGCTGCTGGCCTGGGGAAGCTGCGGGTGGGCTAAGTAGCAGCGGGCATCCTGTGGGATTGGTTAGGAGAGTGTATTTGGCTTTCTCTGGTTGGTCCCAAGTTGGAAGCAGGACAAGAATTTGGGAAGCTGTCAGTTATCCCTGGCCATTTGGGGTTGATGGTCACGGGGATTATCAATTGGCATTCTGGACTTCTGCTAGAGATTACGGTCTGACTTCCTACCAACTGGACTTCTGGCAGGCCAGCTTCCCCGGCCATTTACTGTAGATAAGATGCTGGTTTCCCCAGCCAGAAATTCTGTCCAGAGGTCTATTGTCATATGTGATCGGGCCATTGCCCACTGGTGTATTCAGTTTCTTACAACCAGATGCGTATTTTCTAGAGAAACTCTGCCCTTTGATGCCACGCTGGGTGTGGTGGGAATGGGAAAACAGGCTGCCTCTTGCCCTGACCACTCAGGTGATATGTGTAGGTCACGTCCCCTTGTAAAACATAAAGTATCTATAATTTTGCAGTGTTGTTACTGTTGAGGAAGAAGAAGAGTGTGATGGAAAGAACTGTGTGTGTGTGTGTGTGTGTGTGTGTGTGTGTGTGTGTTTTCCTCCGGATTTAGCATCAGATTATCATGGCTGTACTTGGGCATGTGAACTTGGGGCAGTTTCCTAAAACTGAACCTTGTAATATCTGAGTTTATTTGTTTGTTTGTTTGTTTGTTTTACTTTTTATTATGGAACACTTCAGGCACACAAAAGTGGAGAGACCAGAAAAATGACCCCTCCGATATCTATTATGCTGCTTTAATAATGGTCCACTTACAGCCAATCTTGTTCCCTCTATGCCCCTACCCACCCGCTTGCCCTACCCTGACTATCTTGAAATTTGGGGACATCAATTTATTTCCTCTGCAAACATTTCGGGTTTTATTTCTAAAAGGTAGTTTTTAAATGATCAGTGGGCTTCTGCTTTTTACCCATTCATCTTCTTAGTTTGCCCATCTAAGGAGCAAAAATTAATTCTACCCTTATGAGGCACCGGGAGAACTAACTGCACCACCTGGAAGTCAGGATACTGATAAGACACATCCGTCCATTCTCTATAACTCCGGGCCTCTCATTTGCTTTAGAACGTCACCTTTTCATGACTTGCGCACTTCACTGACGTCTGGGCACAATCCATTTCTCCTTCCGTTGGTGCTTTTCTTTGGTTTCACGGCACCTTCTCCGAGCCATTCCCAGTGCACGATTTGCATGCAGCTTTCTCAGAAATAATACTGATTTTAAAAAATATGACCACACAAATTATCAATTGCTATCTAATTTTCATTGGTTTTCTTGATCACACAGGCCAGCCCTGATTCGGCTGAAGAGGGAACAACAGCATGAATGCCGGGAGCCATTGGAGAGGCTGGTTCTTGACGATGTCAGGATCCCCTCTGAAACAACGTAACCATAATTTCTTAGCATTATCAACTATGGAGCCACTGTCTACACTTTTCTCAACTGTTTGCTTCAATCAGGATCCAAATGAGTTCCATATATTGTGATTTGTCATTATTTCTCTTAAGCCCCTTTTAAACTATAGATTCCTCCTTCCTTTCTTCCTTTTTTTTTTTTTTTCCTCCACCTTGCGGTTTGTGTGTTGAACTCGTAGAGGTTTGATGAGGTGTAAATGAGGCAATATGGGTAACACAACCAACATGGTGCAGGTGAAACTCGGCCTAGAGCTGGCCAACATGCTGACTTCGTGTGGATGAGAGGTCCCCCTCCCTCACAAGAGGACATGATTGAACACCCTGGACGCTCATCCACCTCTGGCCATTGATGGGAAGTGTTGGCTCTGGGGTGTGATAAGTAGTGCTCGGTCTAAATTCACCTGGGAGGTGGTTCCACAATTCAAACCCTAAAAGTCATTGGTCGGGGGGCACCTGGATAGCTCTGTCAGTTATGCTTCTGACTTCAGCTCAGGTCATGATCTCGTGGATCATGGGTTCGAGCCCTGTGTCAGGCTCTCCGCTGCCAGCACAGAGCCCGCTTCAGATCCTTGGTATCCCTCTGTCTGCCACTCTGCCTCGAGTGCACATGCGTGCTCTCTCTCTCGCGCTCGCTCGCTCGCTCAAAAATAAATAAAAATCAAAATCAGTGGTCAGGCCAGGAGTCCCAAAAGGAACCAAGAGAAGCTTCTACCTCTGCATGGACAGATACCCTTGGTTTGCCCCAGCTCTGCCCGGAAAGCTCTCAAGAGTTCTGGAGGCTGCGGCCCTGCCTGCTGACACTCAGACACTCACACCGACACCACTCCATGCTCCAGACACCAGGCACAGCTCATAACAGCTTCGTGCTTTGCCCCTGACCCCGCTCCCTGGGTGAGGCTTCATGGTCCACGCGGGAGTCAGGGGAGGTAATTTCCTTACTGGTCTTCCTCTCAACTAGACAAGAACGTGCCTCTGAGCGTGTCGTCCTCTGGCAATAACCCGGTCCACTGGCGGGACAGGGCACAGTTGGACACCTGAATGTGTGTCCGTGCTGATGTGTGTGCCTGTGCCGGTCTACGTATGTATAAGGCTTTGTTGTAGCAGGGTGGACTTATCCAGGAGGGGACTCTCCGTTGCTGTTTTGGGGGTGCCAGAAGCCCACAATTTTTTTTCAGTTGCCCGTATTGTTATAAAAGTAAGTTTATGTCCATGAATGGCATCCCTCTCAGGAGGTACCCTTGTGCAGTACACAACCTGGATAGCTATACATAGTAGCACTGCTTGGATTGACTGGTCATTTTGCCCTGGTCTCTTCAAACAGGATCAAACCGGCTTAAGCTCAAAGATATCTGTTTCCTTTAAACAGATCCAGGATTCCTGAAACCCTGGGGGTATCTTACCATTCCAGGTGAAGGTTCACTTCCTTCCAGTCATGGGGCTCTTCATTCTGCTTCTCTTGACTGTCTTTTCAGGTAAGATATGGGGAAAGAACATCTGCAGCCTCCAAACTTCCCAGACACCTTGCATTTCCTTCTCCCCTCCTGCTTAGTAGCTCGAACCACCCAAGAAGTGGGATGGGAAAATAAAAGGAGAAAAGAGATCCTGTCCAAATTCATCCTTGCTCTTTGCTCTGCTAAGAGGGTTGTGAGGAATTTGAAAGCCTCAGCGAAAATGTGGGCCTCTGTACTCTCTCTTTCAGTGTAAGGTCCCCTTCCCTCCCCCTTCTCTTCCTCAAAGTGTTTGAGCACATGGACGAGGCCGGGACTTTCCACTGTCTGCCGGTGCCTGAGCCTGAAGGTGGGACTCGGGGGACCAGTCCTGGCTCTGCTGCCCCCCACCCCACCCCCGGCGTGCTGACCTTGATGGCTGTTGTGCCTCTCCCTGGGTCAGAGTCCAGCCCTGTAAGCTGAGCACCACCCCATCTTCCTTGTGGGTTTGATAGGAAAACAAGATATCAAGTCACATCAGTTGACATCAGCGACGTGAACCTGCCGTGCGGGCTGGTTGTTGGTGGCATCTGAGGGGACCTAGCTGAGAAATGCCTGCTGCTCCCATCTCTGCTCCTTGTTCAGATACTTCCCCAGCCACCTTCTAGGGGGACACAGAGTACATGACTTCCTCACTACGCAACACGCTGAGATGATGGGGCTGCCCGCGCAGGTCTTGTCCGGAGGGAATAGGAAGCTCTCGGCTCCTAAGAACAGAACGTGACTCCCTCTGTTCCCAGCCCTCTGCAGCCCGCAGAAGCCTCCACACCTTCTCGGTTTCTTCCTGAGGGGTCCACAGTGGCATGGACACAGGGGATCTGCTAACAGTGATCCTCGGGCTCTTCCAGCCCCCCAACAAGCAATGGGGAGAGGCCTCCTAAGTTCTTGATCCCCCGGCCTCAGGCCAGGAGACAGGACTTCTCCAGGGTTGCTACATTAGCTTGCTAGGCCCGCCGTAACAAACACCACAGACTGGCTGGCTTCAGCCAGCCAGAGGTTGGCTCAGAGGTCCAGTCCAGAGCTGGACTCAGAGGTCCAGCCAACCACAGAGGTTAATTTCTTCACATTTCCAGAGGCTGGATAGTCCAAGATCAAGGTGTGGGCAGGTTTGCCTTCTGCTGAGACCTCTCTCTTTGGCTTGCAGAGGGCTGCCTTCTCACTGTGTCCTCACAGGACTTTCCCTCGACCTGTTGTCTGTGTCCTAAACTCCTTTTTCTTTTTTTAATTTTTTTAATGTTTTATTTATTTTTGAGAGAGAGAGAGAGAGAAAGACAGAGTGTGCAAGCAGGGAGGGGCAGAGACAGAGGGAGACACAGAACCCGAAGCAGGCTCGAGGCTCTGAGCCATCAGCACACAACTTTGCTGATAGTGGGACTTGAACTCACGAACCGTGAGATCATGACCTGAGCCGAAGTCGGATGCTCAACTGACTGAGCCACCCAGGCGCCCCCTAAACTCCTTTTTCATAAGGACACCAGTCAGGTTGCATTAGGGCCCATTCTTAATGACCCCCTTTTAACTTAATTAACTCCTTAAAGGCTCAATCTGTCACACTCTGAGGTACTAGAGTTAACACTTCAATGTGTGAGTTTTAGCGGGACCTCTTTCTGCCCAAAGCAGTTGCTAACCCAGAACAAGCAAAATAAAAAATCAGCCCCCAGTGCTTAAACTGATTTTGCTCCAGTGTGGCGGGAGCTGCAACATGTTTAAAAGGACCGTGGTGTGTGTGTGTGTGTGTGTGCATGCGTGTCATGCCCTGAGGGACACAGGAAGCCAGCTCATCATCACTCTGTCCTGCCTGACCAAGGAGGATACAGGCTGGTACCCGTGTGGCATCCAGTGGGACTTTGCCAGGGACGACTTGGATTTTACAGAGCTGGTTGTGACTGACGACAGAGGAGGCCTCGCCAGTGATTTTTGGTCTGGGAAAGGTAGGGACCCTGTCAGGGGTCTAGTCAGGGGTAACCCGCAGTTGTGCATGTTTGTTGGTGTGGTACATACTCGCTGAGGCCAGTGAGCACCAGCTCAGGCCCCCCTTAGGTTCCTTGGGGTACCCTGGTATCTCCTTCTCTCCAAGGTAGGGTCGTTGCTGATGGTGCCGGGGATTAACTTGGAATTTGGGGAAGAGGAGGGTGGGTGGGCGCAGGGGTGCTCTTGGAACCTCCCTTCCCTCGCAGCGATCTGGCCCATGGCATTTGGAGAGGCTCCCGGGGGCTAACAGGTGGGAGAGCTTCGTGTTGCTGGCCAGGAAAGGCTCAGAGGTTCTCATTACACGTCTGTGCTCTGTGGCCAACCTAGTAGGTCTAGAATCTTGAAGATCCATTTCTTGAGAGGTGAGTGAAGCTGTAAAACATGACCCAGGTGTCTGGAAGAGGACCTTCAAAGACCGTCCGCTAACTAGTTTCCTCATCCACAGGCGTAACTATCACGGCCAAACTGGTTAGGAGTGCAGTTTACACGGGGAGGCCACTGGGTGGGTGTAGGTTGAACTTGAGCCTGTGGTGGGAGGAGGTCTGGCTAAGCCGGTCAACTGCTCCTTTGGGCCAGGGCTGAGACACAACTCTCCAGATGCTCACCCAAATTCTTCTGTCCAATGCTGAAAACCTCTTTTTAAATCAGAAAGCCTCTGCTCAGGCAAAAAGCTTATGGAAAGTACCAGCCTTCCTCTTTTTCCTTCTGTGGCTTCTCAGTGTTTCCATTTCTAGAAGGAATGCTTTCTATCATAATCCAGAACACAATGCCAGTAGAAAAACAGACCGAGGACTTAAGGGAAGCTATAGGAAGCCTCCTGGGGCTAGAGAATCTTGCTCACACTTGACCAACTAGTAATTTGTTTAGGAAGCATCTTATTGAATGTGTGGCATCCTTCACACCTAAAATGTTTCTACTGCACTGTTTTAGGCTCGGGATGAAAGAGGCCTCGCCTAAATGTGCTCCTTAGTTTCAGTGAAACAAAGACCCCTGCCCCTCCCCAACGAGATTTGCCAGAGACGGCAGTGTGGGTGGGCCATGGCAGAACTTCCCCCATTGGGTTTCAGTGGCTGCCACGAGCACAGTGTGGCAATGATGCCACCTATCCATCCGTTCCTTAAGGATTGGACTGGCCCTCTTGTGCCTCTGGTATCATAGCCTTCAGCCTGGGACTCTCTAACCATGGGCCACATCTAGTCCACACAGAGCTTTGGTGCACCTCTGGAAAGGTGGCCCTTCCTCGAGGTGCCTGGAGCCCAGTGGCAGGGCATATGGCTTGGCCAGCAGAGGGTGGGCTGGATTTCAGCTCCTACCTGTTCCCTCCAGCCTGTGCCCTGTGCAGGGCGCATTTATACAGCTATGCCCCGTGCCTCTGCTCGACCCAGCAGAGTTGCCCAGAGCACTCGTTCTCTGGGGATTGAATGACGGGCAGAGACGCGGAGATGCCGAAGGCAAAGGGCAGGCCTGGGGCTGGCCTCACTTGACCCCCAACCAGTCCTTTCTGCTGCAGACCTATCAGGCGACAGGAACCGGAGCTGCAGGGCTTCCAATGTGGCTCACAAGGCCAATCCCTCCAGGTGAGTCAGACCTTGGGGAGGACAGACCGGTGTTGGGGGGTTGGGGGGGAGGCAGGCGAGGATAACACAGTGTGGCAACTGATTTGCACCTGCTGCTCTTTAGCTGCATGTCGTTGGTTCTTGTTCTCCACCTGAACTGTGTAGCTTCAATGTGACCACGTGGTTTCTTTCAGAACAATATAGTTTAGGACTCTTGAACGTAAATAGCAAAAATGCCCTCTCATGATGTTAATTGAAAAGGAGGATCTACCCTAAGGGGAGAGCAATGTTGCATGCATGAAGGGTGAGACATGGCACCCTCAGCAATGGTCCGGAATGTCTTTGGGACTTTGTCTCTGTCTCTGATCCACTGCTCTCATGTGTGTTTGCTTCCTCTCTCTCTCTCTCTGCACTGCCCTTTTCTGTTTCGTTGCAGCCACTTCTAGCTCCGGAGTTTATGTCTCCCCTGTTCAAGAGCCCATCCAGTCTGAACACTGGATCCTCCTGCTCTGGGTCCATGTTAGTTTCTGAGGCAAGGGCTCAGCCCCGCTTGGTCAGACCACCAGCCCGGGTCCAAACAGGCGTGGGCTGGAGAACACGGGCACTCTGAAGGGACTTGGTGGCCAGGAGCTACTGGGACTAGGTGGGGTGCGGGCAGGGCAGAGGGACAGATCCCAGGAATGGGGATCCTGAGCACAGGAATGAAAGGTGGTTTCTTTTCAGTCGACATGAAGTCTGTCTGCGATTCCTTCCGGGATGTCCATTCTCATAATCTGCATACTGATCACAGGCTTGGGGATAATCTCTATAATTAGTCACTTGTCCAAAAGGCGGAGAAGCCAGAGGAATAGAAGGGGTAAGTGGCCATTGGGGGTGGGGATTAAGGAAAATGAAAGGGCCAAGGAAAAACTTTCACACGAGTGAACGTGCCCCTCATCTGTTGCCTGGACCCATGGAGGCCAATGCAGTCAGCCCATAGACAGGGGTAGATTCTGCTTCATGGTGACAAAGGCCCCGTGAGATGTCACAGAGAGGACACAGTAGCCTTGGTAAGTGGAGGTATGTGTAGACTAGGGAGGAGGGAGGCCCGGAGATGGTCACACCACGGGTCCCAGTGTGTGCGAGGGCCACCTGCCCCCCCAGCACACAAGCTTTGGGAGGCAGCCTTACTCTTTGAAACTTTTTGTTCATCTGGAGGGACTTACCAAAGGACCTCTGGGGCCACTGGGTAAGCAGACATAGAAAAGTCTCCTTGAGAAGGGTCAGGAGCAGAAGAGGACAGGCCCATGGCCTCAACTGTAGTCTTAAGCCAAGGGAGGAATAGCCCTTAAGCTTTGTGTCTCCTGCCCTTGGGCAATTACAGGTAAAGGCCCAGCTAGAAGCCAGAGAACCAGTCAAGCTCCTTCTATGATCCCCACACCTCTGGTAAGTTCCTTCCTTGGCTCTTCCTGGGCCCTGCGCCCCACAGCCACCTGACTGAGGGATCTCCCTTCCTAGACAGAGAACAGGAAGTTTGTTCAGCAGGGACTGTGTGGATCTGGGCACCTTTCCTTTGGGGCAGCATCAGAAAAACCAAAATTCTTAAGGCAACCGTGTGGTGGTTCTGCTAACCCCTCAAGTGGACACAGGCTAGAAAGAACATCGTATACAAGTGCCACTGCTTGGCCAGTAGGGTTTCTTTATTTTAATTTTCTTTAGATTTATGCTCAGAAGACACAGAAGTACCTTGGGCAGTGGAGAGACTGTAGGCATAGGTACAAAATAGACTCCCCCCTCCTGTGGGTGTGGAAGTGCAGAAAAACATTTCAGAGAATGATGGAAAACACAGGCGCGCACACGCACACACGTGCACGTGTGGCAACACCTGCTACGGAAGCACAAGGGTAACGCCAGAGGAATCTGAGAGTCACAGTTAAGGCTGTGAGGTCTCCTAGTCTCTCTGTGATAACGTGGCCCCAGGTGGAGCAGGAGCCCTAAGAAATCAAAGCCATGGCTCCATTTTGTCCTCTTAGAGCTTTGGGAACCACGGAGGTGAAGAATATAGACAAGACAACATCTTTCTCAGTTCTACCCAAGACTGTTCCCTTCGGGGCCCAATTGTATTCTAGGTTTTTTGCTAAGACAGACAACGTCACCGCCTTAAGGCATGATCTTGGGTAACTGGTCGTTTCTCTGGGCCTGTTTTCTTCTCTAGCGATTGAGGACTCCATTCTCATACTCCCCACGAGCTTTTAATTCATACATTCATTCATTCTTTCAAGCACAAGGACCGTGCTAGATGCTGGGGATACAAAGATGAGCGAAAGACATAGCATCTGTCTTCATGGCACTTATAAGGTAGAGTGGGAGGAAGACAAACTATCACACAGATGAAAAATGTGTCCGCTAGCATAAGGACGGTATGGGAGAAGCACATGGTGTCGTGGAAGTTGAGGCAGCGGAATCCAACCCCCTTCCCTTGTAGCCAGGGGCGGTGCAACCTGTTTTAGCCCCAGCCTGCTTCCCCACACTCAGCCAATTGAAACATGGAAGCTGGAATCAAGCGCCCTTCTGGCTTTGACGTTCCTGGGCTTTGAAGGGGTCCGGTTGCATTATATCACCGAAGCTCGGTGGGAGGTGAATGCAGGCCCCATGTGCCAAGCATCCCTACTGACTGACCAATGGGCTTTGAAGCAATGACAGCTGATTTCTTCCCTGAAGACATACTTTGGTGTTTAGGCCCCGTAAAGCCACCAGGAGAGAGTTTGCAACTTCTGTGGCAGAAACCACTCGGCACAGGTAGGCAACACATCTCAACTCCATTTCCTTTGTCTATTCCCCACAAAGTAGAGGACTCTTTGAAGCCCTCCTCCTGGTGTCCTGGCTCCAAAGAAAATGGCTCATCCTGAACAGACATGACTGAAGATCTCTTTCATTTAGTTTATAAATAAAGTGATGCTGCCATAGTCACCATGACGACCGGCCCACACCTTGGGGATGGATTGTGATCTCTCAGGTGTTCCGAAGGCCACCCCCCCCCCCCCCCCCCAGGTTGCCGGCGCTGGCTTGCAGCTAGGTAAGAACAGTATTAGCCACGGGAGCTGTGCTGGGCCATGACAGAGCAAGGCTGCCCCCGCGGTCGACAACATCTCAAGATCTTAGTTTCTAGGGGCGCCTGGGTGGCGCAGTCGGTTAAGCGTCCGACTTCAGCCAGGTCACGATCTCGCGGTCCGTGAGTTCGAGCCCCGCGTCAGGCTCTGGGCTGATGGCTCGGAGCCTGGAGCCTGTTTCCGATTCTGTGTCTCCCTCTCTCTCTGCCCCTCCCCCGTTCATGCTCTGTCTCTCTCTGTCCCAAAAATAAATAAAAAACATTGAAAAAAAAAAAAATTAAAAAAAAGATCTTAGTTTCCATACCCTCGGCTAGCTGCCAGGTGAAGAGAGGGCAGCATCTTGGTCAGGGGATCAGGAGATCCCTTGTGTTTTATTGGTTCACCCATGAACTCCTCACTGGTGTTGAATAAACTCTGAGGCACGACTAACGTCTCCTGGGATATCACTGGAAATGGATTTCTGGGAAAGTTTAAACTATGACATTGCAATATCAGCTTCTACATTGGTATTACACCCTGTCCTACCCCCATGAGGCGAAATCAGCATTTCTCAGATCTTCTTGGTGAAAAGGTGGTCCTCTGTGGGAAACCGCCACCAGACTGAACGGATGCTGCCCTTGACCGGTGAGAAGCCGAGGCGTGGTGGGTGAAATATTCGGTCAAACCAGGAAACACAAATCAAGACCAAGGCATTGGCAGCCGTGGGTGCAAGTGAAGCTATACCGTCATTAACGACAGAATTACCTAAGCTCTCAGCAACACCTGCACGTCTGCACCTTCTCTCCCCATATAAAGTCTTTTCCTACAATTTCAGGGGGTTCCCAGGGGCTCCCCATCACCGCCTCTGCTGCCCTCATAAAAACCCCGCTCTTCTGGTATCTTGCAGTAGGGTGCCGGCCAGTGTCAGCGCTCAGGGTAATCAGCAGTTCTGAGGTCAGTGTGGGGCAGGGGCAGGGAGAATGGCTCGTGCCACGATTCTGCACGTGCCCCGCACATTTAGGTCCAGGCTTTCACGGTGTCTTCCACCCAAACCCCTCTGTCGGTGGGGAGCTCAACGCTACCCAGAAGCCCGATGGGAAGGGGCAGGGGTGTGGGGGACCATCCGTTTCCTGCCATCCTCCCTGTGTCCTTGTGGCCAGACCCCCTCCCTCCCAGAGTCTCAGAGCAAACAGCGGCAAAAGTGTTGCCTTTTCCCTCATCTACAAAACAACTCAAGGCCCTCCTCCGTGGCCACGTTCAAGCACGAGCCTGCCGATTCTACAAATAGCAATCCAGTCTGGGCCCCGTGGGGCCATCTTACTGCATGAGGCAAGACAGCAGGCATCAATCTTCCATGACAGATGAAGACATCTATCGCTATTCTTGGAAGATGTATACTTATGAATCTGGAGAGCCATTTTCCTGAGAATCCTACAGGTTGGCTCTGATTCCATGAACCAGGGTTCTAGAGCCTTTTTTTCCCTCCCGTCCCTGGCACTGACCTTTTGAATCTCTGGTCAATTACTTAATGGCTCATTTCATCCAGCAAGACCAGGTGCACACCAGTTTTCACGACAGGGAGACAAAACCCAAAACTTTGTAAACGTATGGCTCTGCTACTAAAAATGGGGAAGCTTCAAGAAAAAAGCAAGAGCAATTAATGTGATACTTCATGTCCAAGTGGGTGGCCCTGGGACAATGCTTACTCCTCCTCTTGGAGCCATGTAAAAAGCACTGGCTCTCGACTGGAAAGCTGAGGTGGCTTCTAGCTTCACAGGTCTGTAGAATTGTTTGCTGTCAGCCCCGAGTCTGGGAATGGGTGACAGCTAGAGAGACCTCCCTGAGGTGCTCCCCACAGCCAACGACAGAAGGGCCTCGACTGCCCTCCCGGGGCTGGCCACTCTGCTGTGCTGTGGCCTCTGCACAAGACTCGTCCCCCAACCGTCTTTCTCCCCGGTTTGTTTGCTCCCAAACTGGGCCCGCTCTTCCACTGCCTTCTCAAAATCCAGCTGTCAATGGATGCTAGGGTGGCTCAGGTGAAGCGTTCGACTTCGTGGTTTGTGCGTTCGAGCCCTGAATCAGGCTCTATACGCTGACAGCGTGGAGCCTGCTTCAGATCCTCTGTCTCCCTTGCTCTCTGCCCCTCCCTCTCTCTCTTTCTTAAAAATAAATAAACACTTATTTTAGGGGTGCCTGGGTGGCTCAGTCGGTTAAGTGTCCGGCTTCAGCTCAGGTCACGATCTCGCAGTCTGCGAGTTCGAGCCCCGCGTCGGGCTCTGGGCTGATGGCTCAGAGCCTGGAGCCTGCTTCCGATTCTGTGTCTCCCTCTCTCTCTGCCCCTCCCCCGTTCATGCTCTGTCTCTCTCTGTCTCAAAAATAAATAAAACGTTAAAAAAAAATAAAAAAAAAATAAATGCTTATTTAAAAAAATCCAGCTCTCAGGAGCCACTGCTCCATCTCAGAATGCACACGCTCTCGATTAGGTCACCTGACTTTCTCTGCCATTCTATCTGCTAGTTTCTCTAGTTTCTCTGCCATTCTATCTGCTCTGGGTGGGCCAGCTTGGCGTGCAGGCAAGATGCCAGGAATCGGAAGTTGGAAGACTTGGATTTAAATGTTGCTCTGTGGGGCGCCTGGGTGGCTCAGTTGGTTAAGCGTCTGACTTCGGCTCAGGTCACGATCTCGCGGTCCGTGAGTTCAAGCCCCGCGTCAGGCTCTGGGCTGATGGCTCAGAGCCTGGAGCCTACTTCCGATTCTGTGTCTCCCTCTCTCTCTGCCCCTCCCCCGTTCATGCTCTGTCTCTCTCTGTCTCAAAAATAAATAAACGTTAAAAAAAAATTTTTTTTTTAAATAAAATAAAATAAATGTTGCTCTGCTGCTTACTAGATGCGAGACATTGGCTAAATTGATTTCTTTGAATGTTAATTTTCCTACCTCAGTTTCTTACAATATTACCTAATGTATTTTTTAAAGCTTATTTAAGAGAGAGAAAGAGAGCGAGGGAGGGGCAGAGAGAGAGGGAGAGAGAGACAATCCCAAGCAGGTTCTGCAATGTCAGTGCAGTGCCTGATGCAGGGCTCAAGCTCATGAAACGTGAGATCATGACCTGAGCCAAAACCAAGGGTCAGATGCTTAACTGACTGAGCCCCCCAGGCACCCCTTACCTAATGTTTTTTTAAAAGAGATTTGTGGAGGCTGCTTGCCTCCCATTCTTGCTTCCTTTGCTGCAGACTGAGCTCCATTAGGGTAACACTCCTCAATGATACCCCAACAGAGAAGAAGTGACCTATCTGATGTGAGTCTATGGGTGGGACGCTGGGTGTACCCGCTCTGCCCTTCCTCTTCTTTTTTTCTTTTAATTTTTTAAGTTTATTTATTCTTGAGAGATAGAGAGAGACAGAGAATGAGCAGGGGCGGGGGGGAGAGAGGGGGAAACACAGAATCCAAAGCAGACTCCAGGCTCTGAGCTGTCAGCACAGAGCCTGACACGGGGCTCCAACCCACAAACCGCGAAATCATGACCTGAGCCGAAGCCGGACGCTTAACTGACCTAGCCACCCAGGCGCCCCTTCCTCTTCCTTTTTTAACCGGCAAGGGAAAGTCTGGGTGCAGCTTTCAAAGAGCACATGATCTCTTCTGCAACTCCTGGGGGCAGCTGAGCCACTGGTTGGGATGTGGGGAGGGGAGGGGACTTGCCCAATTCTCTGACGACACACTTTCTCTGTGTTCTCCAGCACTACGTTTGTAATAAAGGTGGTACTTTGTTCTTTCTCTGCTGAGTCCTCTTGTTTCTCAGTTGGTTCAGAATTCAGGTGGAGACGGGAGCACTGGGTATCAGGTCCCCTGAAGATCCTCATCAAGGTAAATGAAGAACTTCAAAAGTCACAGAAAGGATCGGGCACCTGGGTGGCTCAGTCGGTTAAGCGTCCGACTTCGGCTCAGGGCATGATCTCGAGGTTCAAAGGTTTAAGCCCCACATCAGGCTCTGTGCTGAAAGCTCGGAGCCTGGAGTCTGCTTCGGCCTCTGTGTCTCCCTCTCTCTGCCCCTCCCCTGCTCATGCTCCGTCTCTGTCTCTGTCTCTGTCTCCCTCTCAAAAATAAATAAAAACATTTAAAAAAAAAAGTTACCGAAAGGCTTTTAAGGGACAATACCTCCTCCCACCCTTACCCCTCGGTCCCTCAGTTATCAAGCTCCCAGGGGAGCAATCACTAAGACCAGTTCATGGTGTTTTCTTTCAGAGACTAGATGTGCACAAATACAGGTGCGCACCCGTGCAGGCACACATGTGCATACACACACACACACACACACACACACACACACACACACACACACATTCTCTACTGGACATGAATAGAGTGTATTCAGAATTCTGTTCTGCAGCTGGTACTTTTCATCTAACATAACTTGGAAATCTTTTTTTTCTTCAAACATAGAGTGGCTTCCTTCTTTTTAATGGCTACGTTGTACTCCATTAGCCAGTCCCCTCTTTAACAGACACTGAGGGTTTTCTCCATCTCTCACTATTTCAGATCATTGATGATAATGGAAAAACGGGCAAACTCCGGAGCCAGCCTCCGTAGGTGTGAGCCTCAGCGCCCCTACTTACTTAGCAGTGTGAACTCGGGCAAGTTACTGAGCCTCTCAGAGCCTCCCTTTCTGTTCTAAAATGGGAACAGTAAAACTGTCACCTCCTAGTGTTTTGTGAGGCTTCCATGAACACGTGCCAAACACTTAGAATACACTTCGAGTATAACAAGCCTTGCTAAGTGTTAGGCGATCTTATGAACTGCGATTTCAAATACATAGGCGACTTTCCATAGGATGTGTTCGCAGCAATAGATTTTTTTTTTTAATATAAAATTTGTAGTCAGATTGGTTTCCATACAACACCCGGTGCTCATCCCAACAGGTGCCCTGCTCAATGCCCATCACCCGCTTCGCAGCAGCAGATTTTAAAACGTCACCAGCTCTTGCCAAATTGCCTCCATAGCAATTGTATGTGTGCCTTGGGTCTCCACAGTCCTGCCCAAGCTGTTTGTTAGCAAACTTTCTGAAGGTCGCCAACATCACTGACAGAAAAGATCTAATTGTAGTTTTAACTACTGTTTCTCTCATTACGAGTAAACTTGCGTACCTCTTCACATGTTTAAACAAGCCACTACATTTCCTTTTCTGTGACCAACAGACCTATCCTTGGTCTTCTATTTTCTCCTGAGTTGCTGATTTCTTCCCTGTTGACTTAATATATTAGGAGCCCTAATATATTCCGGAGCTCTTAATATATTAAGAAAATTAGCCTTTTGGCTATAAGGTGCTTTGCAAATATTTTCCAAGCTTGGCATTTTGAATAGTATTTTGTAAGCCCAGTTAATCAGTCTTTTCTGGTTTACTGGTTCCAGGTCATACATTTGAGGCATGCACCACTATGTTTTAAAAACTCTCCTATATATTCTTCTAGTACTTTAAAATTTTTTATTTATTACTTTAATTTTTTTAAATGTTTATTTATTTTGAGAGAGAGAGAGAGTGTGCGCCTGTGTGCGAGCAGGGGAGGAGCAAAGAGAGGGAGAGAGAGAATCCCAAGCAGCCTCCACACGGTTAGCACGGAGCCCACGAACCGTGAGATCATGTCCTGAGCTGAAATCAAGAGTCGGACCCTCAACTGACCAAGCCACCTAGGCGCCCTTCTTCTAATACTTTTATAATGTTTTTACAGTTAAATTTTTGATGTATCTTGAATTTATTATGATTTAAGAAGGGAGGTGTGGATTCTGGTCTTACTTTCATCCATATGGCTACCTACCTGTCTAAACACCGTTTATGAATTAACCAATTTCCCCCAAATGACTGGATACGCTATCTTCGTCATACTCTAAATTTCTTCATGGATTTTGATCTTTTTTTAGTCTTTTTACTCTATCCCATTTGTTTATTCATGAACCAGGAACATGTTTTAGTCCGTCATGCTTGATAAAATAATACTTTTAGTTAGCTGTGAGGACTAGCCTTCCCAGATTACTTTTATTTGCTTCTTTGTATAGATTTTCCTGGATTTACTTTCTTGTTTATTATCTATACAGGAACCTCACTGAGTGAAAAATAATCTTATTGGTATTTTTACTGGGATTATATATGGGATTATCCATTAGGATTTAGGGGAGTTAACATTTAATCCTTTGTTCCATGTAATATTGCTTGGCATATCTTTTATGCTATAGCAAGAAGGTGGTTTGAATAGCACTTTACACAACAGGGACCTTGTATTTATGTAAAACTGGAACGTATGAAGTACCTAAGTAGATGCCATCTCACTTATTCTCACACTAAGAGGTAAGTATTATTCTGTTTTCAAGA
Source organism: Neofelis nebulosa (assembly GCF_028018385.1). NCBI lineage: Eukaryota > Metazoa > Chordata > Mammalia > Carnivora > Felidae > Neofelis > Neofelis nebulosa. The sequence continues at coordinate 126,928,024 of NC_080783.1, forward strand.
TGAAGCAGTTGAAGCTTTGAAAAGTTTAACAACACACTTGGGGCACTTGGGCGGCTCAGTCCGTTAAGCATCCGACATGGGCTCAAGTCATGATCTCAGGGTTCATGAGTTCGAGCCCCAGGTCGGGCTCTGTGCCAATAGCTCGGAGCTTGGAACCTGCTTCGGATTCTGTGTCTCCCTCTCTCTCTGCCCCTCCCCTGCTCACGCTCTGTCTCTCTCCCTTTCAAAAATAAACATTTTAAAAAATCAAAAAAAAAAAAAAGTTTCACACACTTACCCAAAAGAATGCAGCTAGTTGGTGCAGAGCTTGAGACCTGTGCCCCAATCAATCCTGAACTTGATCTAGAGTCCCGTCACCTCTGTTAGGCTTCTGGCTGTGCATGAGCTCTGCGTCTTTGGAGGTGACCGGGACAGACAAATGCATGATGCAGGAGGGGCCGGCTTTGCAGGGGGTTTGCTTTTATTTGTAATTCTTGCTAACTTGCCCAGTTGGTTGACTTCTCCCAAACTGATCAGCGGCCCTGAGTGAACACTCTGTGCCATGAGCTCTGTACTACCACACTCGTTGAAAGGGGACGAGCGAGGCAGTCTCAGCCCTTGAGGGGCTATCAGACTGTCCGTTCAAGCGGCCGGGCCAGCAATCTTTTCTCAGGCCAAGGGAAAGATGGGCCCTTGGTCTTCAAACATGCTGGCTAACATGGCCAGATCACACCCCAACAACTCCACTGTAGTCTGGTCAGGCTGTGGTCCCAAATTTGTCCAAAGGGAAAGTGATTATATAAAGACAGAGCTGAGATAAGAGGGACTGGCGTCAAGCCTCACTGGAAAGGTCGGGTGAGTTTGTCACTTTGATCTGAGAGTAGACAACCGGATCCAAGCCTGCAGAATGTTTCTCAGTCAGGTAATGATTCTTTTCTTCTGCGATTTGGAAAGTCATGCTAGCATAGGTGAGTGTTTCCTCTGGGGATGAAAGCTGCAGAGGAAGGAGGAGGAGGCAGAGGAGTGAGTGAGCTGGATTTGGAGGAAGGTGTCTCTTTAGAAGCCATTTGGAAGCTGTGGTCACAGAGGACCAAAGAGATCAGAAGAACCCTTCCAAGATGCACTTGCCCAGGGTCCCGGAAACAACGTGGTCATCTTACCTTGGCCGGAGAATCTTGGCCAGAGTGAGGATCGAAGGGAGGATCCAGGGCGCAGGGACTAGAGTGACCTGCCTCAGGTGCCAGGAGAGAGAGGGACAAGTCTCAGCAATGGGGTCTGGAAGAATAGGAAGGCTTTCCCTGCAGGCTGGGGTGAAGGCTGGGTGTTGGAGGTGGGAAGCGTGGAGGGTGGGAGGGCAGGTGGAGAAGTTTGGGGATTCAGGTCCTCAGTGTGCAGACAGGGTGAGCTCCCTGGGTTCTACTCCCCCTCAGAGCCACGTCTGTTCTCAACGGCTGGGCAGTGAGAGCCGTGCCGTCTCTCAGAGACCACTTACGTTTCCTGTAGCTCTTTATGACGAAGAAGATAAGGGCCAACAGCAGCAGCGTGATCAGGACCCCGGCAAAAAAGGCCAAGAGCAAATACTGTATGCTGTTTTGGCAAAGAAAGGGAGGAGACGGACCACTGGACCTTCTGAAGGCCTTTGCCAGAGGCCAGAAGGTCCTCTTTCCCACCCGTGCATAAATCCCTGCAATAGCTGCCATGTTGGTTAGGTGACTTTCACTCTTACCCACTGCTTTTCAGCATTTTGCTTTTGGGTTCCAGAACTATTTGAGGCCTCAGTGAAAACTGTGGGCTCTCTTCCCTCCCTGAAATCTTCATAGGTACCCCCCCCCAGAGCAGATTTCATGTATCCGCCGAGGGGATTCATGGATCTCTTGAGGGATCTCCCCTCCCTGGGCAACCTGGGGTTAAGAACCACACTCTGAAAATAAAAAAAACCAGTTCAGTTCTTCAGCTGTTTCTGGTCCCTTTTCCCCAGACGGCCCTCCTAAGTTCCTCCTAAGTCACCCTCCCAAGCTGTCAACGCAAAATCCGGGGCCTTGGGGTTCCAGACGAAATGGGCGGAGCACTTACTTGGTGCGCTCCCAGAAGGAGAACGGAGGTGTTGGGGCTACTGTGTTGGTGTTTCGTTCGTCTGTGAGAGAACAGAAAGGGGATTAGTGTCCCTGTCCCGTCTCATGAATGTCCCCAGGCACCCCTCCCTATGCAAGCAACCCGTGGAGATAAATGCTGGGGGTGCTACACTCTGCAATAGGGGAGGGGTGCCTGAGCGGCTTAAGTGTCCGACTTTTGGTTTCAGCTCAGGTCACGATCTCACAGTTCAGGAGTTTGAGCCCCGCGTCCGGCTGAGCGCAGAGCCTGCTTGGGATTCTGTGTCTCCCTATCTCTCTGCCCCTCCCCTGCTGATGTTCTCTTCCTGTCTCTCAAAAATAAATAAACATTTAAAAAAAAAAAAAAGAAGAAGAAGAAGAGAACAGTGTTTCCTAGATCCTCGATCCTTTCATGTGAAAATTAGAGTTGGAACTTAAAAAACAATCAGCTTAGGGGCACCTGGGTGGCTCAGTTGGTTAAGCCTCCGACTTCTGGTCATGACTCACAGTTTGTGAGTTCGAGCCCCGCGTCAGGCTCTGTGCTGACAGCTCGGAGCCTGGAGCCTGCTTCAGATTCTGTCTCCCTCTCTCTCTGCCCCTCTGCCACTCATGCTGTCTCTCCTTCTCTCTCTCAAAAATAAACATTAAAAAAACAAACAAAAAACCCCATCAGCTAAACCAATGAAAGAGAAGCCTAGCGTTTTTGTAGTCCCATGTGTCCCTTTGACAAACAAACAAACAAACAAACCTCTCCTGTGGCCCCTCAAAGATTTAATAGGACCCCTAGGAGATATGCTCCCTGGGACTTAAGCCAACAATCTCAAGGCCAGGGAGTAGAGAACCAAAAGCAAAACCCAGAACTAGCATTTCCCAATGTTTTGGGGAACTTGGCCTTGTAAACTGCTACCTATTTTAGTTTGTTCCTTTGTTTGCAGGGCAGCTTTTAACAGTGACTAGCCAAAGGCAGCGACAGGGCAGGGTGTTAATGCCTGCACCATAAATAGGGGACCAGGAAGAGAAGGGAAGTGTATTGCCATAAACTACCCAGCCCGTCTGGTACTGAGCACAGAGACATGCTTTACTCAAATTGGGAGGACCAGATTGTTCTCTCTGGTTCCTTTTCTCTCTTCCTGTCATTAGATTCTGCATCAAGGTAAAATTGATGGTGGTGATGCCAGTCCAGATTAACTCAGCAGTGGGGCAGGTAACGCTTCCTGCCCTGGACTTACCGTTGTTGCATTCAGGTTTGGAATGACCTCCTCCCATGCCGTCTTCCCCTGAGAATAAAAAAGATTCCTCTTAGAAAGCCTGGAAAGGAAAGGCAACAAAGGGGCAAACTCTGAGAGTGTGATTTTAATATCAGAGCGGTAGCAATGAGAGAGAGGCAAGTCAGGGTGGGTGTTCTGGTGAGGCCAGGGGTCACAGACTTCATATGGTATGGTTACCACACCTCAGCAACTAGTCCTCAGCTTTGCACGTCCGGAATTAATCTTAGCGGAGCGCCAAGAATAGGCTGATTGGTCCAGAACTGACTCACAAGCAAGTAACTCACAGGAGACTGATGTAGACACTGAAACGACATAAGGAACATGTTGTGTCACTAGTGTGTTCTATCAGAACATATAAGAAAGTCAGTTAAAACCGGTTTTTCTTGGTAAACATTGAATCGAACTAAGTATGGGAGAAGATGAAAGCATGACTTTAAGACTGAACGTCATATAGGTCTGATGTATTTGCCTCACTCCTCCCTGGCGGTGCTGGGTAAGCTTGGACCCATTTTTTTCTTCAAGGTCCTTCCTCTAGGCTGTATCAGAGCTTTTATTCTGTCCACATATTGTCTTTCCAAGTATGTCAGTGTCCTTATCTAGGCTATGGTTCTGCTTGTTATGTGAAACTTTCTGTATTTTCTCTTTTATTTATTTGTACTAAAAAGATAAAGTACCTAAAAGCAGCAGAGGAAAATAACCCCAAATCCCACTGCCAATTATTAATATTTTAGTGTATTCTTTTTAGTTATACTTCCATGCATTTGCCTAAAATCTGGTTGAGCCTTCTTCATGTCTCCTTTTTTGTTATTTTTACTAAGTTTTTTTTTAATCATAAACATCCCTCCCATGCCACTCAAAACTCTCCATAAGCATTTTTAGTGGTGATAGGCCTTTCTGCTACAGCTATGTACTATAGTGTGCTTAACCAGTTTCTTCGCTGATAAAAATGGTTTCCACTTTTCTTTATATAAAATAATAAAACAATTTTAGAAGACCACAGTTCTACTTCATATTGAGACATGCCCTGACAAGAATTTTTGGCTCTCCTTATACCTGGTGTACTTTAAGGTCATGTATTTACACAACAAATGTCATCAATTATTTGTGTTTAATTGTTCAGCTTTCAAAAATGAATGAATTTCCAAGTCCTTGAACATGGGGAGGGCCGGGAGAAGGATACCTCATCGCCATGTACCAGTTACAACCGCAACAGCAACATTAAGTGCCTTACAATTGGCCAAATAACGTAACCTAGGATAATAAGAAAAGTGCTGACAGGAAAATTTGGTGAGAATTCTGAGACACGAGATATAGGAAGCCCACTATTACAGCAGAATCACCGGTGATAACAATTTTTCTAGCATTTGTTGCTCCTTTTCTAATTTAAAAGTCAACAGTGCTTTTTGTAGAGCACCATAAAATATTTAGTACAGAGTATTTTCGAAATATTGAAATATGTGTCTGCCCTAAAAAGACTCTGATCCCCTAGGAATTTATACTGAACCTTACCACTGGGGAGATGAGAGGGAGAGGATCCGGATCCGTAGGATTCTGTAAAATCTTAATCTTCACTTGAATGGCTCTCAATTTACCACCATCCACAAAGAAATGTCCCTGTTGCCACCTTTAAAATATTTTGGGCCACCCCACCCTGAAAGACAAAACCCTCACACACAGTGCTGCGGGGAAATAACTACTTACAGATCCAGGCCAAGAAAAGCAGGAAACACATTTCCATTTGAAAACAACACTCCAAACAAACATTTGACAGAGCATAAATTAAAATAGAAACAGCGTATCTACTTTCCCACATTTTCCCCCGGGGAAGAATCTTACTGATTGCCACAAATTCTACCAACTAACTGCAGCTACTCAAAAATACAACCCTTCCCCCACCAAATAAAATTAAACAGAAAAAAAAAAAAAAAAAAAAGGATAGCAACCACTAAAAATTAGATGACATTTTCTTTTGGTGAATGATTATTTCATCTAGATTAAAAGCATGGGAGTAAAGGCATTACCTTCTAAGAAAAAGTCCGGTCACAAGACGCCAATCGTGTAAGACTGAACTTTTCATTTGTTTCCGTGACTTAGTACTACTTTTCAGAAATGACGAAACGATTACTGCTATTGCCGCCATCAGGCTGTATGTCGCAAAGATCTTATCTGAACCTGAGGGCAGACTTCCTCTTTGAGGCCAACGCTATATATATATATATATATATATATATATATATATATATATACTTTTAATTGTTTTTTTATAAGAGCATATATTTTTGAATCCCATAAACAGCTTCTTTTGTATCTTTTGACACACGAACACCAGAATGTAGGGGATTAAAAACAAGTTTATTTCTAATGAAGTGTTTCTTATGTATGTAACCACCATGCTAGATAAGGTGGAGGTCACAGCAGGATGATATTATCGCTGCCACCAAGCATCTTAAAATCTCATTTGTTCTAACCAGAAAGATGAGGTCGATAAGGAGAAACGGAGAGCACTATCAAGGGTGAAGGGCCGGCTGGCTGGGCACACATGAAATGTGTTGACAGTTATGGCGATCCCTTCAAAGGGAAGACGAATCATTTATTTCTTTTTAAAGTTCATTTTTTTATTTTGAGAGAGAGAGAGAGAGAGAGAGCACAAGCGGGGAGGGGCAGAGAGAGAGGGAGAGAGAAAGGATCCCAAGCAGGCTCTGCACTGTCAGCGCAGAGCCAGATGCAGGGCTGGAACTCACAAATCGTGAGACCATGACCTGAGTGGAAACCAAGAGTCAGATGCTTAACCAACTGAGCCATCCAGGCACCCCACGAATTATTCCTTTATAAACATGTATTCATAACATAATGTTAATAAAGTACCCTGCCTCTTATTTTTTTTTTACATTTTTTAATGTTTATTTTTGAGAGAGAGCACAAGTGGGGGAGGGGCAGAGACAGAGAGAGAGGCACAGATTCTGGAACAGGCTCCAGGCTCTGAGCTGTCAGCACAGAGCCCGACGTGGGGCTTGAACCTATGAACTGAGAGATCATGACCTAAGCCAAAGTCGGATGCTCAACCAACTGAGCCACCTAGGCACCCCTAAAGTACTCTCTGCCTCTTAAAAGGGGTAGTAAAAAGTAGAGGGAAGATGAATTTAGAAAAATAAACATAAGGATCTAGAAATATTATCCAAAATGGAATTTATGAAAGATGTACTATTATGAATTCACAGATATTTAAGAAATTTGGAGCATGGCAATTTCTAAGAACACCGCCGAGGTTCTGGTCACTCTTGTGTTTTGTGTTTGACATTATAAGAAAACAACACCTTCAGAGTGAAATCTGATATTTAAAGGGTTCAAGAAGTGTGAAAAAAGAAAATAGCCCCTGAAATTATTACTTTTTAGGTATCTTTTTTTTTTCAAAAGAATGTCCTCAATTTTGTAGTTTATGGAAAATAAAGCAAGAATTCTCATGCTTATGAGGCTAAAGCAATCAAAGAAAGAGAGGGCTCAGTCGATTATCCTCTTAGTATAACTCAAAGAAACTATTGAAATAGAGGAAAAACACCTTTTTAAAAAAATTTTTTTTAATGTTCATTAAAAAAAATTTTTTTTTACATTTATTTTTGAGAAACAGAGTGAGACAAAGCATGAGAAGGGGAGGGGAAGAGAGAGAAGCAGACACAGAATCTGAAGCAGGCTCCAGGCTCTGAGCGAGTGGTCAGCACAGAGCCTGATGTGGGGCTCGAACCACAAACTGTGAGATCATGACCTGAGCTGAAGTCGGTCGCTCAACCGACTGAGCCACCCAGGTGCCCCTTAATGTTCATTTTTGAGAGAGAGACAGACAGAACGCAAGTGGGGGTGAGGCAGAGAGAGAGACACACACAGAATCTGAAGCAGGCTCCAGGCTCTGAGAGGTCAGCACGGAGCCTGACGTGGGGCTTGAACTCACAAACCGTGAGACCATGACCTGAGCCAGAGTCAGATGCCCAACCAACTGAGCCACCCAGGTGCCCCAAAAAACACCTTTAACTTGGAATTACTATCTCTGGATTGTTAATCAAGAAATGCACACTATTTTTTTTTTTTTTGGTTAGTATTTGAAAACAATAAACATTTGATAGTTTGGAAAAATATATAAAATATTAATACATATAATCACTAACAAAAAAATAGTGACCTGGGTGCAGTGGATATTTCAGAGAACAGGGCAGAAAATCTTGTGAGGCCTACCATCTAACTGAGAAGAGAGATGGTAAGAAAACAACAGACTGATTACAGATTGTGTTGAGGGCCATGAAGGAAAGAAGCTGAGTACCATGCTAGAGAGTAAATGATGGGAGAATGTCATTAGATGAAATGGATGACCGGGGATGGTCTGTCCAAGGAGCAAGCACTGAGGACAAGAGGACGGGAAAGATGGTTCCAGGCAGAGGGCAGAGCAACTTGTGGGCCTGGAGAAAGGAAGAGCTGGCGGAACGGGCAGAGCTGGTGAAATCAGGCCAGGCTTTGCACGGGTACACCTGGAGCTGGGGCTCTGGGCCTAGATGGGGTTTGATGGAGGGGGCAGAAACGAACCGGAACCGTGTATAAAGAGTGCCCTAGGCCTGGGACTGGTTGCTGGAATTCAGGGGATGTGTTTCTGGGATATCAGCAAGGTTCCAAAAGTGGGGCATTTGGAAGGAGGGGGAAGTAGGAAATAGTTCCACAGATCTGAGGGCAGACTGTGGGGGTCTTTGAATCCAAGCAAAATACGTATTTTAAGTAATAATAAGGAACCACTATAGGTTTTTGACTTGGGATATAATACGATAAACATGGTCTTTAAGGAAGATTGTGCCACCTCATCTAGGATAAATTATGGGTAGAGAAAGAGACAAGGAAATCAGCTAGGGGAATATGGCAATATTTTAGGTATTTAATAGGCACATGAGCATTGGGGATGGGGAGGAACCCGCCTTCCAGGTGTAAGGAGACTGGAAGTTGTAAAAGTTGGGACCTGGATACAGGGAATGAAACAAGTGATTATGTCAAGGTTTTGAATCTCGGTGGCTGAGAGAATTCATTTTTTTCATTCGCTCCAAAATCATTTGTTGAACATTTACTGTGTGCCATGTACTTCCATCCTGAGGACATAATGGTGAGCCCAAAACAGCCTTTTCATGTCTTCGTAGAACTTTCAGGCTAGTAAAAGAGGCCTATACCACACAAGGAAATGATAAATTGCAATAATTCCATGCGCTGTGAAGGTGCAGAATTCCCACTGTATATGCCTATGATACATACAGGGAACCAGGGAAGGCTTCCTGGAGGAAAAGCAAGCCAAAATTCTAAGTGTGAGTTGGGGTTCCACTAGGCCAAGATGAGACAAAGGATCAGAGGGAACAGAATGTTAAAATTCAAAAGCCCTGTGCCAGAAAGGAGGGTAGGAAGTTCAAAAAGGAAAAACAAGACTCCTATGACAACAGCCTAAAGCAAGGAAGCCTGTGACTCTGGGGTTGGGGGGTGGGGTGTGGAGCATGGCGGTGGGGAGGGGGGGATTTGAAGAGGCAGGAAGGGGTGGGTTCCCTCAGAGCTTTTGTTTTTATTGTAAGATAATTGGGTTGATCTACACTAGAGGTATATAAGCAAGGGTGACACGATCAGACTTGCGTTCTCAATCACTCAACCTGGGGGAGAGGAGCAAACTAGAAGACAGTGGATTAGGTATGAAAGGACAGACTGTGAGGTTACTGCAGTGACCCAGTGGAGGGATGGATAATAGTAACTCGGGCTAAGGCAGTAGCAGTAGAGAGATGGACAGGCGTAAGTGAATTTGAGAGATATCCAGGAGGGTGGTGGCAAAAACAAGGAAGGGCAAAGTCAGACTGTGAGCAAAGTTGTTACCAAAGTTGTTACCAAAGAGCTGACTGACAGAGGAAGAAGATCCAGAATGGGAAACAGCAGTAGCTCAAGACTTAAAGTAACGAATTTATTTATTTATTTACTTACTTATTTATTTATGAGAGTCAATGGGGGAGGGGCAGAGAGAGAGGGATTCAGAGGATCCGAGGCAGGCTCCACACCCTGTCAGCCTGAGCCGAAGTCGGATGCTGAGCCACCCAGGCGCCCTGAGACTTAGAGTGATGATTTAATTAATTAATCAGACCTTGACCGAGCGCCTACTATGACCCAAATGCACTGCCAAGTTCTGGAGTCAACAGTAAAATGAAACATGGTAGATGCTATGCAGGCATCTGCACAGGATGGAATGGGACCCAAGAGAGAAAAGGCCCAGCTTACAAAATAAGGAAGAAAAGTGAGTGTCACCAGAAGCATCATAGAGGAGATGATGTATGAGCTGCGTCTGGAAAGATGAATCACATTTTCTAGGCAGGCAGAGGAAGGAAGCGTATTCCAGGTAGGGGGACTGCACGAGCAAAGACATGCTTTGTCATGCTGGTTACGGTCCAGGAAATGCAAGTGTTTTACGTGGCTGGTGCAGTGGGGAATGAGGCTCAGGTGCGGATGGGGAACAGAAGAGGACAGGCTGGAGAGGAAAGGCAAGACCAGGTGATGGAGGACCCTACACAAACCTTACCTTACAGGAAATGGAGACACTGCTGAAGAGGAATCACATGGTCACATTTAGGTGTAGGCAACAGAGCGCTGGAGGGACTGATTGGGATCCAGGAAGTGGGTGCAAGTCCTCTGCCACTGCAGAGCTCTGGCCAGAGGAAATGAGCACGGGGAGGAAGAGATAGGGCAGAGAGACGGGATTATTTATCAGTTGTGAGAGGAAGGCACGGGAGAGGAGCTCAGGGTAACTCCCAGATTTCTGCCTTGTATCCCTGATTAATAGTGCAAATATAGAAGAAATGGGTGTTGGAGTGGGGGAATAACGCATCACTCTCGGACACGTTGACTTTAGGGTGGCCGGGGAACATGAGGTAGTTGGATGCACAGGTCTAGGGCTCATGAAAGAGATCTAGATTTGTGTGGACAGTACTAGTTCTCACCCACAAACGGTTCTCCTCTCCTGGCCCAGAGCCTCACCTGTAGTTGGGTGGTGCCATGTGACTAGTTCTGGCCAACAGCCCATGAATGAAAGTGATGTATTCCCTTCCAGTTGAAGCATTTACTTGCTTAACTAAGACCTCCTCTGACCCCTTCTCCTGCAGGGTGATCATGGAGATTTTGTGGTGAGAAGGTTAAGGCTGAAAGCTCTAAAGCTGGATCACTATGTCATCATATGGAGGACAGTTTCTCTGGAGGGTCGCTTGGACCTGCGGTAGATTCTTTATGAGCAAAAAAATAAGCTTTTCCATATTGACACTAAGGAAATTTTGGGATACGGACTTCAAGCTGTATTACAAAGCTGTAATCATCAAGACAGTATGGTCCTGGCACAAGAACAGACACTCAGGTCAATGGAACAGAATAGAGAACCCAGAAATGCACCCACAAATGTATGGCCAACTAATCTTCAACAAAACAGGAAAGAATATCCAATGGAATAAAGACAGTCTCTTCAGCAAGTGGTGCTGGGAAAACTGGACAGCAACATGCAGAAGAATGAACCTGGTCCACTTTCTTACATCATACACAAAAATAAACTCAAAATGGATGGAAGACCTAAATGTAAGACAGGAAGCCATCAAAATCCTCGAGGAGAAAGCAGGAAAAAACCTCTTCGACCTTGGCCGCAGCAACTTAACTCAACATGTCTCCGGAGGCAAGGGCAACAAAAGCAAAAATGAACTATTGGGACCTCATCAAAATAAAAAAACTTCTGCACAGTAAAGGAAACAATCAGCAAAACTAAAAGGCAACTGACGGAATGGGAGAAGATATTTGCGAATGACATATCAGATAAAGGGTTAGTATTCAAAATCTATAAAGAATTTATCAAACTCAACACCCAAAAACCAAATAATCCAGTGAAGAAATGGGCAAAAGACATGGAGATTTTGGGATGGTTCTTATCTCACATGTGCTATTAGAAGCCAGGGAGGGAGGGAGGGAAGGAAGGAAGGAAGGAAGGAAGGAAGGAAGGAAGGAAGGAAGGAAGGAAGGAAGGAAGGAAGGAAGGAAGGAAGGAAGGAAGGAAGGAAGGAAGGAAAGCAGGAAAACTGTGGCCAACAGTGCCAGATGCTGCTGAGAGGGAGGTGCAGTAACATGAGGGCTGGAAAGAGTGGATTGGATTAGGAAATTAAGAGATCATGATCTCTTCTGTGAATGTAGTTTAGGGTTGGCAGTGGCGGAAATAAGACTTCAGTGGGTTGCATAGTTGAACAGAAATCCCGGGACATATAGCAGATTGGATCTTTAAAGAGATCCTCTTGTTAAAGAACACCAGTAAGTGCTGGATAAAACATTTTAAACACCATCATTTAAAAATGCATGGCTGAACTAGATGTTGGAAATCCTCAAAGGTAGAAAGGAAGCCCGCTGGGTGAGAGCTGGAGCTGGTGTTTGCTTGGGGAATAGCTGGTAATCTTTGTTGAGCCAGAGCTAGGGTTGAAATGCCATGTGCATAAGATCTGGAAACCAACTCTAAAGCCTGCGCAAAGGTGGGAATTTGCATTGGACCCTCTGAAAGGGGACCCACAGTGGGTAAATGAGGAAAAGTCATGCCACAGATGGAAATGGTAGGGATCCTTGTACCAGCTTTCAACAGCAGCATAACAAATGGTCACACAATTAGAGGCTTAAGAGAGTACACATTTATTATCTCACAGGATCTGTGGGTTACAGGCTTGGGTACAGCTTAACAGGGTTCTCTGCTTCAGGCTCTCACCAGGGTGCAGTTCAAGTATTGGCTGGGGTCTTGGTTTCATCAGAGGCTTGGGGGGGGGGGGGGGGGAAGATCCACTTTGAAACTCCATTTGTTGGATGAATTCGTTTCCTTTTGGCTGTAAGACCGAGGGGGCCCCAGCTTGTCACTGGCTCTCTGTTGGAGTCTGCCCTCGGGTCCTAGAAGCTGTGTGCAGTTCTCTGCCGTTGGCCCTGTTCATAGGTAGTTCAAAACACAATCTCCTGCTTCTTTAAGGCCAGCAGGAGAGTCTTACTAGGCTGCTGGGATGGTCTTACACAGCGTAATGTAGCAGTGGGAGTGACTTCTCATCACCTTTGGCCCCATAAAGTAACCCAATCAAGGGAGGGGCACCCCACCACCTTTGCTATATTGTATTGATTAGATCCAAGGCACAGATTAAATCTGCGCTCAGGGGAAGGGATTTCACCCAGGGTAACATCAGGGGGCGGACACTGTGCCGCAGTGTAGAATCCTGCCTACTACTCTGGCTTATACCAATCTTGGTTCTGGGCAAGAGGAGGGCAAAGAGAAAAACAAAACAAAACTTCTTTGAGGATCCTCTAACTGCAAACCCAACTTCAGCAAGTTTTGGGCCAGATTTTGCACTCTGTGGTTCTGTATCTTCTATCATTCATTTTACAATAGTTTTTAATTTCCTTTCTGATTTCTTTGATGCATGGATTATTTAGAAAGGTGTTTCTTAATTATATGTAGATCTCCTTATCTTTTTGTTAACAACTTTAAGCATAATTTTTCTGTGGTTAGCAAAAATACTGGGCACGATTTCAATCCTTTAAAATCTGTTGAGACATGCATCATGCATATTATATGGTCAAGTCTTACATACTATTTCGTATGTACTTGAGAAAAATTGTATAGCCTGCAGTTATTGGGAGCAGTGTTCTGTACCTCTATTAAGTCCAGTTTGTGTTTGTGTTTGTTCAGACTCTATATCCTAACTGCTTCCTAATTCTTTAGTTACTGATGTAATTATGAATCTCTCTCTCTCCATATATATATATATATATATATATATATATATATATATATATACTTTTTTTTTTGAGAGAGAGAGAGCATGCACACGAGTAGAGGGGCAGAGGCAGAGGGAGGGAGAAAATCTCAAGCAGGTTTCATGCTCAGCGAGGAGCCTGACACAGGGCTCAGTCTTGCCACTGTGAGGTCATGACCTGAGAGCCTAATCAAGAGCGGGATGCAAACCACTGAGCCACCAGGGCACCCCCAAATTTGTCTATTTCTACATAAAAATATTTTAATCTCCAAAGGTTTTATACTTATAATATTCATTTAGGTTTACTCACATATTTAATAGCTATGTTTTTCTTCCTTTTCCCTTGTGTTTCTGGCATGTTCTATGGGATCATTTTCCTTGTCTTAAGAATAGCTTTTAGTCTTTTAATGAAGTGCTACTTACGGGTGTTGCTAACTCATTTTTGGTTCTCTTGAAATCTTTCTCTTTCATTCTTAAAAGAAGATATTTTTGCTGCTATAGAATTCTAGTTAGGTACTCCCCCCCCCCCCCCCCCACTGATCATTTCCTTTCACGATCTTCTGGCCATAAGCTCTTTAAATATTCCTTCTGCCTCGTCTTCTCTCATTTTCTTTTGGGACTCCAACCGCATATTTAGACCTTATTGTATCTTCTCTCCTACTCTCCCTTTTGTGTTTTTCATCTTTTTGTCTCCTTCATTCTGGATGTTCTCTTTTAAGTTATTTCCAGTTCATAATTGCTCCTTTCTAATCTGCTATACAAAATGGCCAATTGAGCTAATTTCTGTGTATTTTTTCAGTTCTAGAATTTGTTTCAAAACTTCTGTTTCTTTTAAGAGAGTGTCTCGTTCTCTGTCCACATTTTTTCTTAAGTAGGCTCCACACCCAACGTGGGACTTGAACTCACAACCCTGAGATCAAGAGTCAGATGCTCTACTGACTGAGCCAGCCAAACACCCCTCTGTCAACATTTTCGCACTCGACTTTTATCTCCTTCACTACAATAAGCATAATTAGCTTATGGCTTGTTTAGTCCTGGCTTATGGTATCTTATCTTCTAATTATCTGATTACCTCTTCCTCTAAAATTGGGTTTGAAAAATCATTTGCAGAAGAAAGAGAAGACTAGGATCATGTTTTCTTCCTCCAAACGAGGTTTCCGTTTCTTTGTGGGTTTTTTTGGCCAGAGACTTGGGGGCATCGGCAATCTGGGATCACCTTAATCCGAGTTCAGGGCTGAGTTCACTGAGTGGGTCCACTCACAGCAAGGCGCTGTCAAGTGTAAGGACTGGTGTTTTCTGGCTTCACCTGTGCTCTGAGCGCAGCTGACTGTGTGCACAGTATGTGGTGATGGTGGGCAGTGGTGATGTTTACTTGCATTTCATCCTCGATGGGTCCTGGGCTCTGTCTTTCATTCCTCAAGCTACCAGAGGCCGGTGAAGCCACCAGAAGCATAGCGTAGTCTCTTGGCTATCTCGAGATTGGCAAATGCTCCCAGGGCAGAAGTGGTCCCGAGGGCTACACTCACCTCTCTGAATTTCCACCATCTCTCGGTTCTTGGCCTGATGATTTCTCGTTATCTTGTGGTGCTTTCGTACCCCTAAGATAGGTTTTATGTTTCGCTCAGATGTTAAAAATTTCTTCAGTCAGACAGTTGGTCTGAATTACCTTGTCTACCACTAGTGGAAGCCAAAGTTTCAAGATTTTGCAGTTTAATTGTATTTGAATCCCAACAACAAAGCTCCAGGAGTCCACATCTTAATTGTACTTCTTACTTCAACAGCAAACAGAAAATTTAAGCAAGGTACATTTTATAATACTAATAAAGGACAGAAAGTGTTTAAAATAAGTGTTATAAAAGAGGTATAGGACCTTAACAGAGAACATCAAAAATAATTTAAGGGAAAACACAAGACCTAATATATACAAAAACAATCCTTAATTTAATTACTTCCTTTAGTGTCATTTATCTTGTTCCTCTATCTCCTTCATTTCCTGGAACTGGAATTTATATCTTATGCCTTGATAGATTCAAGTTAAATATTTTTAGCTAGATTAACATCGCAGGTGACATTGTCTAGTTTATATTTAGTCCCATCAGGAAACATTTCTGGTTATCTCACCATGCATGTTGCTAAGAATAACCACTGAATTAGGGTGACTGACTTGACTGGAATGGTCTTCAGATTATTATTAGTTATCGTTGATAATAAATTTTCTTATGGTCATTATCACATTTATAACAAAAGTAAAGGATCTAACAACAGTTCTCTTTTCTCACTGACATTGTAATCTATTTCTTTTGCTAACACAAAAATACTTCAAGTTCAACTGGACTTTTTCATATCACGTATTTAAAAAATAATCACCCTACTCTAACTTGCAGACTGCACAGCCAATCACCACACGGCCAGTTTGCAAGTACTAAACCACATCTACCACATAGAAATAAACGTCTGGTAATTTGAAGGTGGAGATCTGGAGCTGTAGTCTGTGGAGTTTTACCTCCAGGAACCCTGCTCAGCTTATCACCTCCTCTCTTTCCTGGCTGGCTTCACTTTGGGCCGTGACACCACACTCCTGGGGCACAGGTAAATAAATTCCTCCATCCGGGGCCTCTTGCCCAAGAGAAGCAGCATGTGCTCCTATAACTGGCTATGGCTAAGGTCTAGGTTGGCAGAGCACTGTCTTGGCAATGTTTCAGTGTTGCTGAGTGCAGGACGTCACTCATCCAGCTCTCTGGTTCTGGGGACTATGGGGCATGCTTTCAGACTCTGCTCAGATCAGGTGGCCCTGTGAGAAACCCAGATGCTGTTCTCAGCCTGAAATCATTGGCCTGAGGCCTCGAACAGCCCGGCTGCTCCACGTATTAAGGACAGCAGTATCTCCTGGCGTTATTTGCCATTCGTGGTAACCTGTCTGGGAAGCTCTAAGTTTGTGCCAACGCTGCAAACTGGAAAGGTTTAGACGTCTGAGGAACAGCAAAGAAAGGATAGCCAAAGCAGAATGAACAAGGAGTGGTAGGTGAGGTCCAAGAGGCTGCTGGGGACCAGATCATACAGCATCTTATAAATAATGGTGAGGACTAGATTCTACTTAAGTGTGATGGGGCATTACAGTTTTATGCAGGGGAGTGATGGGTTTAGACTTACATTTGATAAAGCTCACTTTGGCTACGGAGGCTTGTTAAAAAAGGTGCAAGTATGGGAACAGAGAATTGTAGTAGCCCGAAGTGCAGTAGCTGAAGTGAAGTGGCAGCTTGGATTAAGCAGTGGGAGGAGTGGCCAGATCTGAGAGAAGTTTGAGAGTAAGGGTAACAAGACTTGCTGATGGATTGGATAGGGAAAGTGAGTGGAACTTAAGATTGACTCCCAGTTTTTGGCCTGAGCAGCTTGGGTGAATGGTAGTGCCATTATTTGAGGGAAGGGCAGGCTGTGGGCACAGACTGAGAGATCTATTTTTGACTTCAGTTTGAGATGCCTTTAAGTTGTTCATTGGGCATGTAGACAATATGAGGGAGGGTGAGTAGCGTTCTGGAAATTATTCCACGAAGGTCCATTTCCTCACTGCCTTTCAGTCCTTTACCACCACTGCGATCTTCTGTCCCCACTATTCAACCAAAACTACTCTAAACAGGGCCACCAGAGACTTCCAAGTGATGAACTCTGATGGGCGTGAAGTCCTCTTAATCTCCCTGAAGTGGCTCTTCTGACACAGAACTCGCCACCGTCCTGATTTTATTCTATTGTCTCCTGGTTTTCCTCCAGTAAGTCGCTATTCTTTCTTTGGCAGAATCCTCCTTATCTACCATTTCTCAAACACTGATGTTCTTTCATGGCTCTACACTGAGCCTTATTCTTCCCTGAATCACAGTTTATCCTGTATTCCAAACCACAGTGAGAATATCTCCCTTTCACTTCTCTTTCAAGCAAGAAAGCTGTGACTCACGTTTTTCCCTTCTTCCATATTCTCTACACTCAATCCCACTGTTACCTTTAGTGTTTCTCAATTCCTTTCCGTCCACACTGCCAAGGCCTTAAAAGTCTTCAATGTCTTTTCGCTAGAACGTTCCAGCAGCCGAACTAGCTTTGCCTCTCCAAACTGTCCTCTACTGTTGATAGTGACTTTTCTGAAATGAAAGTTAGCATTCCTCTGCTTAAAACCTTTCACTGGCTTCCCTCTCCTCGGAACAAAATCCAACTTCTAAGCACAGCATTAAGAACTCTAACTCCTATTCATAGTTCATTCAAGTTGTTCAGTTTTAAGAATGCTGCTCTGTTACATTAGCTTCTCTACAATCATGAATGCTGCTCCTTCCTTCTGGACTTGAATCCCTCACTCTTCTGGCCAACTTCCTCTTTCAAATGCCAGCTCAGCCTTTCTTTTCTGACCTGCCACCTTTCTGCTGTCTCCATGTTTTGTTGTTTTTTTTTAAATTAAAAAAAAAAATGTTTATTTATTTTTGAGACAGAGCATGAATGGGGGAGGGTCAGAGAGAGGGAGACACAGAATCTGAAGCAGGCTCCAGGCTCCAGGCTCCGAGCTGTCAGCACAGAGCCCGACATGGGGTTTGAACTCGCAGTGTGAGATCATGACCTGAGCCGAAGTCAGATGCTTAACTGAGCCACCCAGGCGCCCCATGCTGTCTCCATGTTTTATTGGAGGTTCGTTGAACTTCCTGGGATTAGAGTTTTTGCTTTCTTTATTCAGGGTTACATTTATTAACAGGATCGTTATTGTGGTGGTTCTTAATGTGTCAAGTGGGTTAGGCTGAACTACTTTCCAGAATTCTCTTCCCTGAATGTTTTGCTTAGAGTGAGCCATTTGATTCTTGAGCAATTTCAGAGGGCAGGTGTGAAGCAGCAACTGTCCAGTGGCTCGTACATGTTGCCGATCTGTGGCTCAGCAGCTGCAGCTAGGCCTTCCCCACCTTTCCCGCATCACCCTTCAGCTTTTCTAACCTTTGGACAAGGCATGTGTGAAAAAGGACCTGGGGGGGCGCCTGGGTGGCGTAGTCGGTTAAGCGTCCGACTTCAGCCAGGTCACGATCTCGCGGTCTGTGAGTTCGAGCCCCGCATCAGGCTCTGGGCTGATGGCTCGGAGCCTGGAGCCTGTTTCCGATTCTGTGTCTCCCTCTCTCTCTGCCCCTCCCCTGTTCATGCTCTGTCTCTCTCTGTCCCAAAAATAAATAAAAAACGTTGAAAAAAAAAAATTAAAAAAAAAAAAAAAAAAAAAAAAGGACCCGGGCTTTTCGAGGAAATCATACCATCAAAGTCAGAGGTAATAAAAACGGACAAGGGTTTCAGTCTGTGCTTGCGATTTCTACTTGTTCCTGTGTCTCCCACTTTACATCCACCTTGCCTTCTTTATTGCCCGCTCTGTGGACTTCAAGCTCCTGTATCAGAAACCAAGGTAAAAAAAGACTTTCAGAGACCAGCTTAACGAGCTCCCACAACAGCAGTCAAATTCCTTACAAACATATATCCTAGTTCTGCTTCTCTGAACGCTGATAGTTATATACAAGAAAAACGATGAGGCTAGTGAGACTATCTAAAATGGTACTTGTCATTATACTCTCAAAGTACCTGTGCTAAAGGCTCTATTGTTCACATATTCTTACTGCCTTTCCAAAGATTTTTTAACTTTTTGATAGGGGATTTTCTCTCTGTATTATCAGTACAGGGTGGTGCTTAGCACCAACTAGGTTCTTATAAATCCTTTGCTAATGAATAATGTGAAACACCTCTGTTGACCCTAGCAAAATCTCTTTAACAAAAAGGGTATCAATCTAATTTATATAGTAAGTGAATATATTATCCATCAATAAATACTGAACTGATATCTATTGTTTCATAAATTAAAATCCTAAGAAGTCAATGAAAATAGCAATTATCCATATGGTACATATTTTCAAATATTTCCTATTATGTAAGCTGTCCTGTGTACAAGGACATCCTTATACAAGTATTGGAGAATTAAAAGCAGACAAACCTATAGAAGGGAAGATTTTTTTAAATTTATTTGCTGGATTCTTTAGAATAATTTTATGACACATTGGGTCCATATTTTCTGTAGACATATTACTAAAATAACAAAGTCAATAATGTGACTTGATACACAAGATTTCCTTTAGTTATTTTAAGAATACTAAAAAAGCTTTAAGTTTCCAATAGCCTGTCAGTTGGCCAGGAATAGCTTACACTAAATTATCAGTTCAATGACGTTTGATTTTTACCCATATGACAAATGTCGAAATATTTTAGAGTATTACACAACTTGAAAAACCTAGTCTCAACTGTCACTTTACTGCAAGATGGTAGAATTAATTACAAATTTAAACTCTAACTTGGTAATCTTTAGTCAGGCAACAAATTTATTAAAAGCAAACTGCTTATTCAAAAGTGATCATGGAACAACTCAAAATACAGAGCAAGAAGGATGAAAAACATCTCACTGGCCAACAGACTGTTTTCATTCTCATGTGAAATTCAAACTTCACTTTTGGGAAAGGTTAAGTGTAACTTCAGTAGACAGCAACACAGAAAGACTATGCCACATCGATGAGTCTCCTTGGTCAACTGCTTCTAGCTGTCTCCACAGAGATAGATGCATTTACAAAACTGGCTGTGCTTGAGCCTTCTTTGCAAGGAGCTTCAGATCTGCAATGCACTTGGCAATTGTCTCCTTCTCCTGTGATAAAGAAAGAGCAATCTGTTTAGACATCTCCAAATTACGGAAGGGTATAAACATTGTAATTCTGAAGGATACCTCCTACAAGATCTTGAGGCTCCTACAAAATCTCAAGATGGATTACTGGCTTGATATGATAGACTAGGAATTCTTTATGTGACATAGGGGAGATACAATTTATTTAAAGCAAATCCCAGAAACTAGTTAAAATCCCCTGGCTCACAGCTTTTATGAGTGAAACCTACATAGAATTTGAAGCCAGACATTCCTGTAACCACGTGTCACCGATGTTACACAGCTAACAGTTGCTTGAAAACTACCAACCTAACATTAGTAACACAGAAATGTTAAAAATGAGAATAATTTTGTCTCTTTTCTTTATTTTTTGTCTTCCCCATTTCTTAAATAAACGTGTTACTTTTACACAAGACAATTTATTGAGAAAAAAATCATTAAATGTTGATAGACCCTGTTTTTCTAGTCCTTGAGTGTTATACAGAAAATAACTAGAAATGCCTCATATACTATATATTTAGGAAAGAAGAAACCAAGTTAAAAAAAAATATATAAACTTTAAAAAGGAAATCAAATTTAGGTAAATAATAAAAACGTTTCTTTTCCATTCATGACCAGTGATTTAAGTGGCAAGGAAGAGGAAATGGAGTAGAGATCATGGAATGAGGAAATGGAAGGGAGTCAGAAATAGCTTTATTCAGTCTGCTGTACAGAAAAATGAAATCTGTTGGTTAACGTTTCCCAAATGATGGAACCTGAATACAAGTCTGCCACAAGCTGTGCCAACTATCTCCCGCTGTCTCTGATACTGAGAGATTCTCTGATACCAAGTTCTGAGTGAAGAGGAAAGCCACCAAGGCAGGTGGGCAGCGTCCTCCAAGTTACCACTATCCAGAGAAACAAAACAGGGCGACCCCATCGTCTGGAGCCTAAAGACTCCCCACCAGCGGGGCGCCTAGGTGGCTCAATGGGTTAAGCGTCTGACTTCGGCTCAGGTCATGATCTCACAGTCCGTGAGTTCGAGCCCTGCGTCGGGCTCTGTGCTGACAGTGCAGAGCCTGGAGCCTGTTTCAGATTCTGTGTCTCCCGCTCGCTCTCTCTCTCTCTGACCCTCCCCCACTCATGCTCTGTCTCTCTCCGTCTCAAAAATAAATAAACGTTAAAAAAAAAAAAAAAAAAAAAAAGACTCCCCACCAGCAATTCCTAGCCTAACAGCGCACCAGCAGAGGCTCGTCAGAAATGAATACAGCTCCAGAAGTTTCAGAACATCATGTACCTGCTGTGCAGAGATGCTCTGCACCACATGATTCTCCACCCAGTTTATCATGTGCTCTTGTTCCTTTCGACGCATCATGTTCTGCACAGAGATGTGATAGTCCAGGCGATTCTTTACCTCCTTGTATACTCTATGCAGCCGTTCCCGGTAAGTAAGTTCCAGTGCCATAGCAATGTTATTCTGAGGCAAAATTAAGAATTGATGAAAACTGTTTGCATAGTTGAAGGATCACTTCCACTCTGCGGATTCTGCCAGTCAGAACACCCCACCACTTTCTTGTACTTTACACAAAATTATTTTATTTAATATGAGTAAGAGACACATGTGATAAAAAATTCTAATAGCATATTTACAGTAAAAGTATGTTTGAAAGTATATACAGTAAGTTTCCTCCAGTCCCCCCACAGGCCACCATCTTCCTGTATATCCTGTATTTCCTCCCAGAAACATTCAATAAACAAAATACAGGTAAAGGCAGGAGCACGCACGCGCACACACTCACACATCCCTTTTACTAATTATGACACGTAGATCCACCTCAATTTTAAGTTACATTGAATTCAACCATACTGGTGGTTCCATAAGGCAGTTTAATTAACTAAGCTCTATTAATAGATTAGACTGCTTCCTGTTTTTTTCTACTACAAATATTGCTGCATCTGCTGCGTACGTCTGCACTTGTGTGTCAGTCTCTACTGTAATAATAACATCTGTTGAGTACCTACTATGTTCTAAACACCGTGTGTCAATTCAATGAAGTCTTATCACACCATGGGACAGTTACTATTACTATATCCATTTTATGGTAAACAAACTGAGGCAGAAGCTAAGGAACTTGTCCAAGGTTACAGAGTTAATAAACTGTGAAGCCAAGATCTGAATACAAGGAGCCAGGCTCTAAAGCCCATGCTCTTAAACTGATCAATACTGTCAAATTCCACATAAACTTGTACTACTTCATTCTCCTACTGGCAACACAGACCCTGACCAATGATGTTTAGAAAACCTTTTACCTCATGCTATTCTCATAAGCAGAAAAAATGCACTTTGTCATTATCTAAGGAGAAAATTTACATATTTAGGAACCATTTACATGTACTCACTTATCAATGGTCCATGTCCTATGCCTAGTTTTCTACTGGGATATTGGTCTCCCCTAAGGTAACTACCCTTTTGTGTCACATGGAACACACACAGTCTTCCCAGTTGGTCATTTAACTTTGTTTATGCTAATTTGTACATGTAAAATTTTTATGAGATCAGTTGAACTTTTCCTCTTATAATCTCTGGAGTTTTGCAGTTTTTCTATTTTTATTCTCTTTCAAGTTTTTATTTAAATTCCAGTAAATACGCAGCATATTAGTTTCAGGTGTACAATACAGGGATTCAACACTTCCGCACATTATCCGGTGCTCATCACAAGTGCCCTCCTTAATCCCCATCACCTATTTCACCCAACCCCTTGCCCCCTCCTCTCCAGTAACCACCAGTTTGTTTTCTATAGTTAAGTGTCTGTTTCTTGGTTTGTCTCTCTCTTGCTCTTTTCCCCCTTTGCTCATTTGTTTTGTTTCTTAAATCCCACAAGTGAAATCATACAGGCTGTCTTTCTCTGACTTTTCACTTAGCATACTACTATCAACTCTATCCACGTCGTTGCAAATGGCAAGATTGCATTCTTTTTTTTATGGCCAAATAGTATTCCATTGTGTATATATACATCTTTTTTATCCATGGACTTTTTTTAAACTGAGGTATAATTTAATTTTTATAAACTGAAGTGTAATTTCAAGTATATAACATAAATTCAGTATTTTGCATTCATTGTGAAATGGTCACCGGAGTAAGTGTAGTTAACATCTGTCACCACACAGAAGATCCTGATTTTGTTATCTTTATTAGAAAGGCTTTGCCAACTCCAAAGGAACTGTATTTTTTTTCACGTTCTCTTTTTCCACTTTTATGGTTTCATTCCTTAGAAAGACCTTTAATTCATTTGAAATTTATTTTAGTAGAAAGCAAAAGGTAGGAAGCCAACCTCATGTCTACACAGGGGCCCAATTCTCTCCCCTCTATGACGAAACTGGCACGTCTAAATTGCCTTAGTGTTTAGACCTTCTCTTCCGTGGCACCACCCTGACCTTCTTTTCATGCAATGCACATACTATGTATAGTTTCTTATAATCTTATAATGGGTTTTCATATTTGGCAGGATAGGTTCTCACTACTTCTCTTTTCCAAAATATTCCTGGGTATTCTGCTTCTATTAATAATCAATTTGTCCAAGCCCCAACATCCCCTACCCTCAGGCTATCAGTATTTTCCTTATAAGAATGTGTTAAATTTAGAGATTAAAGCAGGGAGAGTGTACCTCTTTATAATATTGAATCTTCCAATCTAAGAACAAGGTTCTTAGAACCTTAAACCACATGAGCATTTTCTATTTTTTGAAGCAAAAAGTTTGTACTTTTATAGCGAGGTGTACTCGATTCATCTCTTCCTAGATGGTTTATCTTCTTCCACTGTATTTTCTAACTGACTGCTATTTGTATACGGAGGGCACTGATTTCGTTTCTTAGTAACGTTGCACCCAAACACCTGACTGAATTTGATCATTAAAATTTTTAAATATTTATTTATTTATTTTGAGAGAAAGAGACAGCACATGCACAAGCAGGGGAGGGGCAGAGAGAAGAGACAGAATCCCAAGCAGGTTCCACACCATCAGCGCAGAGCCCGATGGAGGAGTCGAACTCACAAACTGTAAGATTGTGACCTGAGTCAAGATCAAAAAGTAGGATGCTTAACTGACTATGCCACCCAGGCGCCCTAAATTTCGTTATTAAAAGAGTTATGTTGATTCTCTTAGGTTTTCTAGGTATATAATTAGGTAAGCTTTAAATTATGATTAACTGCCTCTGCTAAATTACAGATCTTTTATTCCTTTCTCTTCTCTAATACCACCTACTACCTCTAGATTAAGATCAAATCAACAACAGTGACAGGGACATTGCTATCTTTTAGTCTGTAGTGTGAATCCTTACAGATCTGCCTGTTACACAGAGACATTAATCTCAAGTAGGCCCTTAATACCTCTAAGTACATTTCTTTAGTCCATTCATCTTCCTGGCCTTCTTTCTCCTAATCTCTGGTACCTCCTTGACTACTTTCACTCTCAGCAAATGACCATCCTGCTTCACTGAGAAAAGGGGAGCAGTAAGAGAACTTCCACAAACTTCTACCACCACTTAACCTAGTACACCTGAATCCATACTCGTGTACTTGCCTTCCTTTCTGTAACTGCGGCCGAACCGTGGATGCAGCCCATCCCCCTGCATGCTATGTTCCAAGCCCTCTGGCCTACTAAAGGACATCACTCCAGCAAACCTCTCTCCCCTTTTCTTGCATCAGTTTTTCTCTCTCTCCTAAATTCTATCAGACACTAACATGTAATCATACTTTCCATCTTTTAAAAATCTCGATTCCTACATCCTCCCCTCCTAGCTGCTAATTTCTCTGCTCACTATTACAGTAAAACTCCTAGACATTTTTGACAGTTGTCCTGACTCCACTTTCTTCTTTCCACTTTTTCTTCAACCTACTCCAATCACTTTACTAAAATACCCCTTACCAAGGTTACCAAGAACCTCCCTGTTGCTAAATGTACAGCAAATTCTTAGGCCCTTTATTTCCTCACCATAACTAGGATGACTACAGATTGAAACTGTCCTTGTTTTCACCTGTTTTGTTTTTGTTTTTTTCTTTTCATCATGTTCTAGTCTTGTAATTTTAAGTACCATCTGTCAGCTCATGACTTCCCCAATCTCCAGCCTAGAATCCTCCCCATAAATTCCAGACTCCTATATCCAATGGTCTGTACCTAACAACTGTACTTGGCTAACTTGTAGGCATTTCAAACCAGTGCTACAAGACTGGAGGCTATTTGCCAACAAAGCAATCAGAGTGACACTTCAACAAAAGTGGGATTGTATTACTCCTCTACTTAAAAGCTTCAATGACTTTCTCATTCAGAGGACAAAGTCCATAGAGAAGCCTACAAAACTTTACCTAATCCAGCCCCTGACCACTACCTACTTTGCTACATTTTCTCTTCCTCACTCATTCCTCTTCAGCTACACTGGTGTCCTCACTCTTCCTGGACTACACCAGACAAGTTTCCAGGTGTAGGCCCTTGTGATTTTTCTTCCCTCTGCTGCAACGCTATTTTCCCAGAAGTCCACATAGCTTGTACCATCACTTCTTCAGGTCTCTGTTCAAGTATCACATTAGAGATCTTTCTAGACTGCCTGATAAAAATAACTCCCCCCTTGTAAATCTCTTTTCCTCTCATTAGTTCCTTTTAACTCTATTCCTTTCCTAGTTAATTGTTCTACATCTCACTTATTACCAGTTGGCATTCCCATCTGCTCAATTATTGTTTTTCTATCATTCTCTCAACCCCTGGCTAGAAAGCAGACTCCATGAAGGCAGACTTTCTTTTATTCCCAACACCTGCCTTGACGATCAGGAGCTATTAAGTATTTCATAAACAGAAACGTAGTGACTACCTATTTGAGTCTTATGAAAAAGCTGTATCTTCAAAAGTCAGATTTTATTTCATTCTCTGGTTGAAATCTAAATTATGTATAGAAAAGTTTTAAAGTTTACTGAGGTTTTTAAACATTTACGTGCTTGAGAATCCTTATGAATCAGTTTTTAAAAACATAGATTCTGCTTCCATTCTTTGACTGGGTCCAAAAACCTGCACCAAAGACGACTGACACATGTGGAGACCACACTAAGAAATACTGGCCTACATCCTTAATATTTCAGATACTTGTATCCCATTTTTCATTTCATACATGCTTCTGTAACATAAAATATCAATATAAGGCCATGTCACTGTAAATATCAGGCATAAAGCACTGGGCTCAGAGGAGATAACAATATGATTGTTAAAACAAAAATACTTGACCGTGTTCCAAAAATGTTCCAGAAACTAAGTAGTTTAGCATCTAATGATGCCTTGACCGTAGTAAAAAGTTCCACTGTTTTCTGAATTTGCTTTGTAAACTGGAATATAAGGTATCAGATTTCCTCGAAGCAAGCATATATGAAACACAGAGCATGTACTTTGCCTATGGCCTTAGAGAGCGAATACCATTTTTTAGTCAGCTATAATTTAATAACTACTTTCCTTCTGTGTGGATCCAAAATATGTTCTTTTATACCTTTTAATTTTAGAGTAGTAATTCTAATTATTTATCCATTTGACAGATATTGAATATCTAAATAGCTGTAATTGCCAACCCCCACCCAAATCTCTTTTCTTAATAAAATATGTTCAACATATTCAACCATTCCTCATAAGAGATTCTAATTTTTGTTTTAAATGCACACAAACGAGTAACCATTCTCCTTAGAAGGTTCTGAAACCTACCCTCTGGACATCAAAAAGGTAATGGCGCTTTTGAACCAGTGCTTGCTGGGACTTCTCCATATCAATTGCATCCTGGATCTGCTTGATGGAAGCCTGTTTCACCTCTTCTAGTTGGGCAATTTTTTGCTGCAATTATAATTTTACGACAAAGATCAATGAAAGCATAAAGGATAACAAGAATAACTTCATTTCATGCTTCTTCAAAGTTATATTCTTCATTTGTGAAAACACCCACAAAGAGACATACAGATACAGGAAAAAATGCACAAATTCTTAAAAATAACTGCCCACAATAGTTACACAACATCCTGCTGAATGAACAAAACTGGAAAAACTGGAGAAAGTTTGGTAGATTTAAAAAAATTTGTCTCAAATTAGCAACTAGCATAACACAATTTTCATTATTATAATTAAATTCACCTCTTGTTAATTAACATTAACATCAGAAACATCACTTGATGGCATTGATGCTTTCAATTTTAACGTTTATTTATTTTTGAGAGAGAGAGAGAGCAAGCACAGAGCCTGATGCAGGGTTTGAAGTCATGAACTGTGAGAACATGACCTGAGCCAAAGTTGGATGCTTAACCCACTGAGCCACCCAGGCGCCCAGCATTGATGCTTTCAGCACAATCTAAATTGAGAAATAAGGTTTATGATTCTTACCTCATTGAGTTTATCAGCAAATTCTCCAACAGAGGCACCATATTTTTTAACTACATAGATAAGCAATCCTATTGTTGATACGGCAGTAAAGGTCTCTGCAGTGATCACATATATTTCTTTGGACAGAAAATATAAGATAAGCCCAGTTCCAAGCACATAGGGTCCTAAAAGAAAGAAAAGTTATTTTATGATGGATATACTGTATCTGAAAGGGAAGACAAAAACCTCTGCATTTTATTAGTTGAAGGTATTATAGAACGATTTAAGATAACTGGATTTAAAGATGACCCTGCCCTGAGGAGCCATATGGTAGAGTTGAAAGAATAAGGATGTGGACTCCAGGAAATCTGACTCTATAACACATAAGAAATATAAATAATCTCTGAATTTAGTTTCCTCATCTGTAAAACGGGAATGGTACCTTCTTCACAGGGTGGATGAAACTGAGAAATAATGTATGTAAAGTGCCTAGCACAACTGCTTAACAAACCTAAACGTCAGGTTACTTCCAGAAGTAATTTGTGAAGCAAAATATACTATTTCTTTATATTGAATAGGAAAGACACTGGAAATAAGCAAAAAGAACCCAATATAAAAGCTGTATGAATTAAGTAAACCGCAGGATTCTCAATTCTTACAGCACCTAATTGCAATGCTCCAAACATAGCTCTCTTTTTCTTTAACTAGGAAATGAGTTCTGAAAGGACACAAAAGCATGATATATGTCTCTTTAGGATCTTCTGCTATGCCTCAAAACATGCGAGACAAGGACAAAGCAGGCTTTAGGCCAGCATTTTACAGTTTTTCTGAGCAACACTAGTACCAAAGAATGTTAGGATGTATTATGAAAATAAAAGGGTTATAGTCTAAAATTTATTTTATCCATTTTCCTGAAAAAAACTTTCAACAGTTCCTTTTTAAAAAAAAATTTGCCTCCAATATATAAATTTTATTTTTTTTAAGTTTATTTATTTTGAGAGAGAGTGTGCATGCATGCCCACGTGGGGGTGGGACAGAAAAAGAGGGAGAGAGAATCCCAAGCAGGCTCTTCACTGTCAGCAGGGAGCTCCTAGAAACAGTGAGATCATGACCTCAGCAGAAATCAAGAGTTAGACGCTTAACTGACTGAAGCACTCAGATGCCACTCCAGTATACAAACTTTAAATCTGACTGTGAATCAAAAATTTTATTTTATTTAATGTTTTTCTTATTTTTGAGAGCGCACAAGTGGGGGAGGGGCAGAGAGAAGGGGACAGAGGATCTTAAGCGGGCTCTGCACTGACAGCAGTGAGCCCAATGTTCGGCTTGAACTCATGAACCATGAGATCATGAAATGAGCTGAAGCTGGATGCTCAACCAACCGAGCCACCCAGGTGCCCTGAATGCAAATCAATTTAAGCATGAATTTGCGAAAAAGCCTATTCATATGTAATGTTTTTTATCACCTATGGGGATCTGAGGACCCTAATGTTTCTTGCAAATTCAGGTACAGAAATGCTATTTTAGGCCACTCCCTGGAGGGTTAAAAAAAAACCCCAAACAAACAAAAAAACCCAAAAAACTTTGGTTTCCTATGTTCCACAGTCACACCAGTAGTTGTAGCAAGAAAGGCATTGCAGTAAAAGTAAAAAAGTAAAAGTAAACACTGAATTGGAGACCCTGGGTGTAAGTCCAATTCAGTCACTAAAGACAGAATAAATGTCAGCAAAT
This sequence comes from Neofelis nebulosa, assembly GCF_028018385.1. NCBI lineage: Eukaryota > Metazoa > Chordata > Mammalia > Carnivora > Felidae > Neofelis > Neofelis nebulosa. Next base: position 126,956,953 of record NC_080783.1, read on the forward strand.
TCTTTATTTGCTAGTTCTTCTGTGAAATAAAAAGTTCTTACAGGACTGTTGTTAAGGATTAAATAACGTAAGTGAAAGAATACTGCATTATAAAAATGTAAGATCTCAGAATAGTTTATGCCTTTTTAAAAGGGAAAAACCTAATATGGCCCAATTTCTGTTTTAATTCTTATATGTACAATTTAATAATCTCTATGATCTTACCTAGCTTTATTTCAATCCATAGTTCTTCCACTGACAATACCTTATACAACTACTCATTTCTTTACTGTCTGTCCTGTAACAGAACACGTGTTCCATGATGGCAGGCACCTTAGTTTGCCCCTGTATGCCTAGAAGAATGCCCTGCATAGGGCAGGCATTTAATAAATGTGGTGTATCAACAAATGGCACAATGCTATAAAATCAAGTTAAAATCCCTAACACATTTACTCCAAAGACAAGTTAGAGCAACCAAATCAAAAGTGTTACATTGAATCACTTCCACAATTTACTTTTGACTTCATTTTTGGGGTATATATGGAAGAGGTAAGAGGCCACTAAAATCCTAGGTACACATAAACCATACCATGTAAACGTACTATCAAACAATGGGCAAATGCTTACCTGTTACGCCAGTTTTGGGATAAAGGAACTGGAAGAACTCCTCGGGGATCAGCCCAAAACGAACTTTTCCTCCATATTCAGGAAGAGGTGGTACAGGGGCAAGGCTTGGCTGCCCTGTGTGAAAGATCCTTGTTGCCTGCAATACCCTTCGGGTAGCAATTATACAAATTTAAAGCCTATTCTTTAAAAAGAACACAATGTACGCACAATTAGTAGAAACAATGAATGGGGATGAGGACAGAGGCAGTTTCCCACTGTCATCATGGAAAGAGAACAGACCACGAACAGGAAAGGGAGGGTTCAATAATTAGCTGTGTGACAAAGGTGAATGACTAAAAGATTTGTTTTGTTTTTTAAAATGTTTGTGTATTTTTGAGAGAGAGAGAGCATGCAAGTGGGGTAGGGGCAGAGAGAGAGAGAGAGACCGAGGCTCTGAAGTGGGCTCTGCCCTGACATACAGCTCCAAATGATGAACCACGAGATCATGACCTGAGCCAAAGTTAAGATGCTTAACTGACTGAGGCACCCAGGTACCCTGACTGAAAGTTTTATGTAACTATCCACCCAAACCAGAAGCCCTTCTGTAGGTCTTAAAGGTCATCTGTCTAGCACTTTGTATGTCTATTACTGGAACTGAAAACATAACATAGACTCTGCAGCCAGATTATCTGGGTTTAAATCCTAGACGTGCCACTAGACTTTGAGCAAGATTAAGCTTCTGTAATCAGATTTCTCTCAGTAAAGTGGAAATAAAGAACATGCTTTTATAGGGTTGCTGTGAGGATTTTATGTAAAGTCTTAGAATGGTGCTAAGCATATGGTAAAGTTCTATGTAAGCGATTAGCTATTACAGTACAGGTCCACTGTGTTGAGAGCACCTTGATGGCAAGGACTTTGGCCTTTCTGAATATGCTCTGCGATGGTGTGCTAACTAATCATGGTTGAAACAGGCCTTTTCAGTGTCGGATAGATCTATTATGTTGGTCTTTAAGCTGAACTTCTGTGTACAAACTCAAGACCTCTATCCATTAGTTCTAATGTTATTTTTCTATGTAACACACATAACGCTCGTGCATCTGGGTTAAACATCTTCAGTTCTCTCACAATCCTAACTGTCCTCCACAAGGAGCTGTCTGGTTTTATTTACTAAAAGGAGGTATACAGAACTGAACATAATACTCTAAATACAGCTTGATCAATTCATTCACTCTCCAAATATACATGGAAGACCTGCAAATGCCATTACTGGGCTTGAATCACTGTACTATTACCATGGGTTTGTAAACTATGCTCATATTCCAACAGCTCAAGGTTGCATTTTTAGAAGTTACAGTATATTGGTATCTCATTAAAATTCTGATGAAATAAAATCCTCTAGTCTTTTTATATATGCTGTCAGCTCTGTCTCCTTCAAATTCCCAACATGTTTTTGTCCCCCACCCCCCTGCTCTGCCTCTATCCCTTTGCAATGTAGGGGTTTATATTATTTCATTGATGTTGGTTTGCTGCTTGTCTTTTGAATATTTCTGCCTCTCAGTGTCTTGGCTAGCCGACCAACTTTTGAAATCTGAGAAACATGCTCAAGACTCTTTCATTTAAATGAGGGTTTCTCAACCTCACCACTACTGACTTTCTGGACTATTGTCAATTTTTTTGTTGCTGTGGAAGGCTGTTCTGTGCACTGTAGAGTGATTAGCAGTACCCCCAAGGCCTTTATACACAAGATGCCAATTAGCATCCCCTCTCCCACCCAGTGGTGACAACCAAAAATGTCTTCAGACACTGCCAAAATGTCCCCTGGAGAGCAATAGTACTCCAGGACAAGAACCAGATTTAAATCAGTGGTTTAAATCTTGAACTATAGAAGTTGCTTCAACAAGTTCTTGAACTATTCAAACTTGCTTGTTTAAACCATAAAACTTGCTTCAGACCAACTCAAATTCTCTCCCCAACTGCCTTAGTTCAAGCCCTCATTATCTCTGGCCTAAACCAGTTAACAATCCCAAACCTGGTCTCCCTGCTTCTCGACAAATATACCTCTTAAACTTGGTTCCTCCCCGCTACTGCCAATGTTTTTAAAATGCAAATTTGACTTTAAAACTCTTCAATAGGCTCTCCTGCCTACAGAAAACAAACTCCTTAATATAGCATACACGATTCAGCACCTGTCAGATTTTATATCATCTTCCTTCATTCTCCTACTCTCTAGCCATATGGAACTACTCAGCTCTCAAAAACAAACAAAAAAAACCAAAAACATGCCTCATGCTGCTCCTTCTGCCTGGTATGTCTTTCACTAAACGGCTGCCAAGCCCAAGCAGCCTTCACAACATTTCAAGCATATCCTTTATAAAGGCCTCCCCAATCTCACATTCAGTCATCCTTATGTCACGTGTTGGCAGTACAGCAATGAGCAGACAAGGTCCCAGCCTTCACATTCTAGTGGGGTTGTGGAATGTATGAGTGTGTAGGTCCACATACAATTTCAGGCACTGAAAGTCTATGAAGAAAAATGGGGTGGGGTAAGGTAAGGAGCTAGGGAGCAATGCAGTGCAAAAGGCTTTTTTGGTAGGAGGTCAGAGGACACATGAGTCAATGACCTGGGGAAAAGAGAGAAGAACAAGCACAAAGACCCGAGGCAACAGTAAGCTTGGCAATTTTCAAAGGAACAGTGAGAAGGCCAGCATGGCTGGAGAGTGTGCTAAAAAGAGAATATAAAGAGATAAATCAAGAGGGAGGATGAGATCAATTCATGTTGGATCTTCTGCATTATGGTAAGTCTGAATTTTATTTCAGTGGGATGGGGAGCTCTGGAGGGTTTTGTTGGGACTGGGGGGGGGGTGGGGGTCATGTAATCCTTAAGGCTACTGTGAGAACAGGTTGTAACAGGACAAGAACGGAGATGCAACAAGACTAGTTAAGAGACTACTGAAATAGACCAGGTGAAAGTTGACAGTGGTTCATACTTCAGTAGCAGTGGTAGTGAAAAAAACAAGAGTCCAGATAAAATCTGGAGGAAGAGCCTTGTTGAATGAATTAAATATGGAATGTGGAAGGAGAAATCAAGGATGTTCCCTATATCTTATATACAGTTATTTTATTTATGACTTCTATTGCAATTACTTGTTAACTTGTCCGTATGTAATCTTTTTTTTTCTGATAAGCTAGAAGCAATTATAGCCTCACTTTATTGCACACGCAAAAATGACAGATGGATTAAAGCCATTTTTTCAAGGCACAAATAGCTATCAAATCGGGCAAGATTTAGGACTAAGTCGGGAAGCAAAAAGAAATTCCAAAGAAAACTGACATGTTTTACCAAACATTAGTGACAGACGGTACCACTAATCACATACTATGTATCAAGCACTGTTCTTAGAGTTTCACAGGAACCAAGTCTCTTACTTCTCATAACCCACAATGTACTATTATCTCCATTTTGCAGATGAGGAAATTGAAGTCACACAGCATTACAAGTGGAGGAACCAGGTGTATCACGTTCTAGCTTTAGAGTCTTTGCTCTAAACCACTACTCTCTACCACTGCCTTCTCTAGAAGACTGAGCTCCACAAAACCAAGTTAGTTAGCCTTCCTCATTTTTCTACCTTCGGTTATGTAGGTAGGAAGATATTTACTGAACGAATGATTTCTCTGACTCTTAAGATTTGGTAGTATAAGCTGGAATCTGGGAGAGACTGAAAACAACATTCTTCTTTTATTTAATAGAACTCGTTTTGGGGTATGCAATCTATCAACTCCGATTCCGGCTGTGGACTGTGGCAGCTACCTCTAGCTGAAGGTCAGAAGGGAAAGGGGCGGGGCTTAGAAGACACCAAACACCAGTTTCCAGCTTAGTTAGAACACATCACTTAGCCTATTAATCTTTGCCGTGAGATGACACAATGTTCCTGGCGGTTAGAACAACAGAAATGTTTGAATGAGGCTTTAAGCTTTTCAAAATTACCTAAAGAGGGTAACTTCAGGCCTAAAGCTAAAAGGGGGTTACAGAGAAATGAAACGAGGTGATAAAACAAGAACGAAGGGCAGTATTACACCTCTCCTACTTACCCTGGACCGAGGAAGGCTGCGTTCTTCAGACGGGGGGCTACACAGAAACAAGGCGCAGGTCAGCAAGGTCAAGGTGAAATCTAGTCTACCCCTCCCTCGGTCCCCGCGAGGCCCGCCCACTAAGACCATGGACTCCTCTTTCCTGTCCCCCGGGACTCCCGCGCTCCCCTTACGAGAGACGTAATTCATTTCTCACTCAGGCCCAAGTCTTGCTGCGCCTTTCTACACCCCATTTCCTCCCACCCCTCCCATGGAATCCTAGACGCATTCCTTTGCAATCATCCTGATAGCCCGGACTAGGGACTAGACGGCTCACCCGCTGCAGCGGCCGCAGAAAGCACCACCCGGGACAGCATAGTCAACGAGAGTCCACGTAGCACTCTCCGCGTCCTAGTGACCCGGGCAAGAGACACTGTCAGGGGCGGGAGCAAGATGGTCGCTCACAAGTCTCGCGATAACACAACGTTGCGTCCTCTGGCCATTAACTGGCCTCGGATTTTTTTCTCGCGATAAGAGGCACGGAACGCGGAGAACCTTTTGCCGAAGCGCAGCCGACTGCGGAATGGAACCGTACAAGCAATTCTCGCGAGATGTAGAGTGACCGTAGCTTGTGGAGAGGGGCGGAGGCCCAGAGGGGCACCACGTGGGGACTGCCGGAGCTGTCTCGGGCGGGCGTTCAGTTTGGGTCTAGGTTGGAGTTGGAACCGTGGAGATGCGAAAGGAAACGCCGCCCCCACTAGTGCCCTCGGCGGCCCGCGAGTGGAACCTTCCCCCTAATGCGCCCGCTTGTATGGAACGACAGTTGGAGGCTGCGCGGTATCGTTCTGGTGAGCCAAGATCCCGGGCCTGGGAGCTCCCTCATCCTGCCCGGGATGCCCTTTCCCAGGACTGGCCTTTCCAGCGCTCCTCCCCGCCCCGCACGCCTTCCTGACCCCCACCTCGCGTCGCCTAGTTCAGTCCCCAATCTTAACCCCGCGTTCCTGAGCTCAGACCCAGATCCGGCCCGCGTGCTGTTCAGTGTGGTCACCATGGAGACGAGCCCTTCCACTCGTCCAGTGCTGACAGCTTGTACTTCCCTTAGATGGGGCGCTCCTGCTCGGGGCCTCCAGCCTGAGTGGCCGCTGCTGGGCTGGCTCCCTCTGGTTGTTCAAGGACCCTTGTGCCGCCCCCAACGAAGGCTTCTGTTCCGCTGGAGTACAGACGGAGGCCGGAGTGGCTGACCTCACTTGGGTTGGGGACAGAGGTATCCTAGTGGCTTCCGATTCAGGTGAGTCACTTTCTCCTCGACCCCACAGGTGAAATAGATGATGGGATACTGGTAGGGCTGGACTCAATCTTTAATGTTCCATAATCAGTGCTTGGGGGGGCTTGAGGGTATTGGCCAAAGGAGAGCTCTTGTGTAGTGGGAAAATACCTTTCGGAGACTCTAAATTGCATGGGGGGAATTTCTAACAAAATTAAGGAATGGATAAGAACCATTTTATGTTTCCAGTAACCTTCCCAGTATCTCTCCTCAAACGCAGACAATCTTGATCTTAAAGATGATGCTTAAGTCAGTTTGTGTTGTCTCTTTCCATTTCTTCCCATTTTCTTTTTAAATGTCTTTATTTTGCTTCCTTTGTTTTGAAAGTCAGGTTCAGCAATGGAGTCTTTGACATTAAAAAAAAATCAGTATTTGGGTGTTGGAAGGCATGCATAGAAGTGGGGTATTAAAAACTGAGCCTCTCTGACAGTTGAGCATGAGCACTACATATTCAAGACAACTTTTGGGGTGTTTTCTGTACTTAATCTGTGCCTTTGCAAGACATTCAGTTATTCAGCATATTTTTAAAGATGCTGTGAGACATTTATGCAGGTTGTTCAACAAATACTAATGTTCAAGCAATTGGGAAGATTTAACCACACTGGGCTCTGTGCTACGCAGATTGTGGAGACTTTAGCCTTGTCTCCTGAGACTTATTTTCCAGTGTTTTCTCACTGGAAGCCAGATAATGGATTTTGCCAGTCATTCCACCTTTCCTTGTCTTTCTAGAAGTTTTCCCCACCTCGTTTTCTGGATTGTTAACTAAGAAAACAGTAATGCCAGCATAAAGCCAGATGGCTTGGAAATTAGCTAAATCCTCTGATGATAATGGATTTTGCTGTTATAGCGATAGCTTACTTTGTTAGTTTAGTGACAATGGATTCACTTGAATCTTAGACGTGAGTTACTGTCTTGGTGTTGTCCATGCTCATTTCCCTCAACCTTCACCCCACTCCCAACAGGTGCTGTTGAATTGTGGGAGCTGGATGAGAATGAGACGCTCATTGTCAGCAAGTTCTGCAAGTATGAGCATGATGACATCGTGTCTACAGTCAGTGTCCTCAGCTCTGGCACACAAGCTGTCAGCGGTAGCAAAGACTTCTGGTGGGTCCTTGTGTTCATCGCTCCTGTATTTTAGACCTCTGCTGGGTGCCTTTACTATCTTATTAGCCTCATCGAGTAACGTTTTGGGCTTATTGTAAGAACCCGGTGATTAATTATGATTAAGATTTTCTTAGAGATATTGCAATCTATTGTGAATAGACCTTAGTAGCAGCCCAGTAAGCAATGACATAGGACATGTCAAAGGAAGTTCTTGTTTGGACACGTGTTTTTATGTAGATAGTATAGGTCAAAATTAAGACTCTGTTTCCTTTTGCTTCTTAGTATCAAGGTTTGGGACCTTGCCCAGCAGATGGTACTGAATTCATACCGGGGTGAGTACACATTCTTTTCAGTCTGGCCTTAGCTGTTTTGTTGTTACTCTCCCCTTGGGCTCATTGACTTTGGATGTTAGGGGCAGCAGTTCCTTGCCCTCTGCCTGATGGTTTTCTTCCAAAACTATAGTCAGGCCCCAGTATCTATCCCTAGCCTTTTCTGAATTTCCCTGTTTCTGGTGATGGCCCCACCATCTTCTTGGCCACAGGGGACTCCACCTCTCAGTCCTGTTCCCCCCTCCTGCTTCCTCACTATTAGTGGGTCCCCAAGTTCTTTGGAACCTTTTTCCCCTTGGTCAGGGATCTTCCTTTCCATTTCTTTCTTTTTTTTTTTTGTTTTGTTTATTTTTGAGAGACAGAGTATGAGTGGAGAATGGGGAGAGAGAGAGGGAGACACAGAATCCGAAGCAGGCTCCAGGCTCTGAGCTGTCAGCAGAGCCCAATGTGGGGCTCGAATCCACAGACCGTGAGATCATGACCTGAGCTGAAGTCGATGCTTAACCGACTGAGCCACCCAGGCGCCCTCTTGCTTTCCATTTCTGATGCTTTTTGTTTTCAGGCTTTCCCTCGCATAGATGGTGGTACTCACCTCATCTCTCTACCTGTAGTCCCTCATCTTTTGTGGTTTCTGTGGCTTGTGGATTAACATCCCATTTTCTTGTCCTGGCATTCAAGCCCTTCTGTCACTCTCCCTTCAAACATACTGCTCTAATTAAACCCAAGCATAGTAGATCCTTGGCCTTCTCCAAGTATAAACCTGAAACTTGGGAATCGTGAGCTTTTGAGTATTCACTTCCACAAAAGTTTTGTTTTTCTGGTGAGAACCATCACTTCGTATTAATGTTACTTTTTCTGCTTACTTTCATTAATAGCAGTACCAGTTGACTTTATTCGGAGAGCCATTCTTCATGAAGATGACATCTTCGCGAAGATAACGCATAGAACATTAATGTGTGTGTGGCTAAGAGATGTTCATTCAATGGCTAAGGGCCTTTCCCTGCCAATTATAACTTTGGAGTGCGTGATTCACTATGTGCCAAAGCAAAATCAAACTCATACACATCCTGGACCTTCAGGGTCCAAGACTCGTAAGCAGTCAAACAATGTTAAAATGCTGGTGCTGGAGTCTATTACATGTGCCTTTTGTTTCTTAGGCCCACGAGGGGTTTTCCTGGTCTGTGCTAACTCTTTCAGTACTTCCTCTGTTCAGCTTTTTTCATTAGTTCTTTGTATTTTTGTCTGAATTGCAAATCCCCTGAGGGCAGAGGCACTACGTAGTATCTTTTTTTTTTTTTTTTTTTTTTAATATAATTTATTGTCAGTTTAGCTAACATAAAGTGTATGTAGTGTGCTCGGTTTTGGGGGTACATTCCCGTGATTCATCGCTTACGTACGGCACCCAGTGCTCATCCCAACAAGTGCCCTCCTCAGTGCCCATCACCCATTCTCCACAGTGTGGAAGTTCCTCAAAAAGTTAAAAAAGAACTACCCTACGTCTTCTTTATCTTTTATACTTTCCCATGGTGCCTGTGTCTGAGCTTTGCTTTCACTTGAACAATCCTTTGTCATTGTGTTGGCTTTCTATGGATTCTAGGGCAAGGAAAGAACTATGGAAGGTGGTTTGATTACATTCTCCTGTCTTGGGGTAGAGCCATATTCAGACCACTTCAGGTAGTCTGGTCAGATGCCATTATAGTAGGTGGTTTCCACAGCCTGTAATTAACACATAGCAGCGATCTTCAGAATTTTTAGCATGTCAGCCTGAAAATTTTTCAAAAAATTACCCTCTTACACGTTTTTATATTGGCAACTAATTTAAGTTTAAACGGTTGCAAAGGAAGTAATTTCTGGTCATTTATTGTGTACTGGTTTCAAGGATATGTTTGTCAAAATTTTGGACTTGGAGATTAAGCCTCTTCAATATGCAAAATATCTACCGAATAACCTAACTGGCTAAAAACCAATCGGCACTGTTATGCCAGCTGGCCAAGTTAGACTTCACTTCCTGTCAGAAAAAGTCCGACTTCGTTTTTAGGTTCAGTTAGACTTGTCAGATGTGTCCTTACCACAAACGTTTGCCATATTTTTCAAAATTTTCATTGTTAGGCAGAAACAGAGATAAGTCCCAGAGCCACCCTGGTGCTCGTGGTGTGTTGTGGTTTGTGGTCTGGTGAAACGGGGCCAGCCCCTCCACTGGATTGTACCCAGGTGCTCTTTCTTTTACTCTCTGGTTCTTAGAGAAAAGCCCCTTTGTTTTATGCCTGTGGGTTTTGTACCCCTAGGCATCGTGCCATGGTGAGGTGCGGGACGGCTGAGAGGTGCGTGTGCCTTCTACACCTGGGAAAACGGAAATGTGAGAGCGGAGGGGGGCAAGGGGCACAGGCAGACTGCAGCAGCTTCTCGGTTCGATTTCAGGAAAGAGAACATCGGAAAAGTTTACTTCCCTAAAAGTAACAGCGTCTAGAAGTCCCTTGAAAGGCTCTGTGTTACCTGGAGGTGTGTGCATGCTACACAGCAGAATACAGTTGCTATTCTGGGGTGTACATTCCTTCATGCTTCTTGCTCAGCCCCTAATTCCTCTTTCTTGTCTTTACTAATTCATTTTTCTCCCCCAAGCCTTTTTAGGTTCTGTAACTCCACCAACATTTTCTCCAGGGTTTTGTCTAATCCAAAATCTCTCACAGAACGGGTTAAGTCGCATCCTGAGACAAGGCCCGTTTCTCACACCTCCCTCGGTAGTATCTGAGCTGCTCGGTAGTAATGCGTCCAGCTTCTGCTCTGTCCTACTTCACTTTCTCTCTCCTTCACAGCTCACTCCGGGCAGGTCACCTGTGTCGCCGCCTCTCCCCACAAGGATTCCGTGTTCCTTTCATGCAGTGAGGTGAGATACAGCCTCTCCTTCCCTCCCCACTTCCTAACCACACTCAAACCTCCGGCCACAAGTCTAGAGTGGACACCTGGCCGGCAGCTGCTTTGGGGATTGTGAAGCCCTTTTTCCATCCCTCCTCCTTCTAGGACAACAGAATTCTACTCTGGGATACCCGCTGTCCCAAGCCAGCATCACAGATGGGTGAGTCTGAGAGCCGGTGGTGGGAAGGTGTACTGGCAACCCACCTGGAAGAGGCTTCCTTGGCGAGAGACAAAGGCACAGTCACCAGATCCTCAGTCATTGTGACATAGGGGACGTAATCACTCTCTTTCCCTCTGAGGTTCTATTGATTCCATTTTGTGCAGTGGGGACCAAAAGGAAGGGTGGGCTTGTGGGTGGCCGATTCCGTTCCTGGGACGGGTGGACAGAGGGGCCAGAATTGTTCTTTTCATGCTTTATGCCTGAAACTTGCCTGTGACTCGGGTCCGTCCAGAAAGGGCAGGAGGCTGAGGGATCAATGAGGTTTTGAGGGTCAAGGGCAAGGACACAACTGTCTTCACAGGGTTTGGGAAGGCGAATAAAGGTGCTTCTGGGACTTAGAGTGACTTTGTTTGAGAAGCTTCTTCACAGAGCTAGGCTCTGAGTCTTATTTCAGAGCCCTCTTCTCTCTGCAGGCTGCACTGCCTCTGGCTACCTACCTACCTCCTTGGCTTGGCATCCTCAGCAGAGTGAAGTCTTTGTCTTTGGTAAGCCTGTCACACCACATTTTTATGCCAGGAAGGGGGAGGACGAGGGCACGCTGACCCTGTAACGCACAAGGCTCCAGCTGCACAATCTCAGCAGTGCACTTGGGCATCACCTGTATTATGCCAGTGATAAGGTGGGATGATCCAGAAGTGGTTTTCGTTTGGCTTTGGGAAAAAAAAAACCACGACGACTTTTTTCCTGGTAGATTTGATTGCTGATTGTGCGTTCCAGCTCCTATATTCCAGGCTTGGCTGCAAGTCGGTGGAGTACAAAACAAGTGGATTGCTGTATAGGGACTTCTGTTGCAGAATAGGGCTCACTCTCGTGCTCTTGTGGTGATGAGGCTGTGCGTGTGGTGACATAGTCTGTGGTTGAAATAATAACTACCTCGTTCATTAATTTTCAACAACCACCAGTGACTAACGATCCCTACTTTACAAAAGAAGAAACTGATGCTCAGAATGGTTAGCTTGTGCAAGCTTGAGGAACTAGCATTCAGATCCAGGTCTGGCTGACGCCAGGGCCCATGCTCTTACCCACTGTGATGGGCTCCCTCTTTTCTCTAGGTGATGAGAGTGGGACCATCTCCCTTGTGGACACCAAGAGTGCAAGGTGTGCCCTCAGCTCAGCTGTGCACTCCCAGTGTGTCACTGGACTGGTGTTCTCCCCACACAGGTACCGTCCTTTGTTCCCAAGGGCCTGGTGGGTATGAATGGGAACTGCACACGGGGAGTGCTTATGTTTGCAAAGCATTAGCTGATTAGGTCATTCCTTAAAGCAGACGGTGCTCTAATTAAGGTTTCAGAACACTAAAGATCTCTTAAGACCATAGTCCTTTTTTGGGTAGCACGGTCTTGTGTTCACATGGCTAAAATAGGGTCTTGTTCCTGCACAACACCCAAAATGATGAATATCGTGGGCTTCTGGGACTGTGTGGTTGGGAAAGCCTGTGTTTCTGGGTTATTGCTGAAGCTGCAGGGAGGGCCTAGATGGGGCGGTTAGTTGCCAGGATGACGGTCAACCCTGGCTCGCTCCATTTCCCTCATCCTTCCCTGCAACTTGTAATGTGGACTTGAGTGGTAGCCAGACCTTAACCTGAGATGGGGATCAGGCCACCTCCTCTGGGTTACTTTGGGGTGGGGGTTGAGGGCAAACCAGGTAGGATTTGTCTTGGAACCATGGCTTTACCTCACATAACCGCCCCCTGCCCCCTTGCTCTCCTAGCTCTCCCTTCCTGGCCTCTGTCAGTGAGGATTGCTCACTTGCTGTGCTGGACTCGGGCCTTTCCGAGGTGTAAGTGTGAAGTGGGGTCCTGTGACCGGGAATCGGGGACAAGAGCGGAGGGTGGCTGGGTCCTTTCTGTCTCCATGCACTGTCTCTCTCAAGGGGGCTGGGTGATGGGAGCCAGCTGACACCGACCGGCTCCCCGTCCCCAGTGCTGGCTCACAACTGGCCCTGGTAGAGGAGGGGTGTGGTGGTTGGTGGGATTTCCAAGTCTGGTGTTCCAGCTGTCTCCCAGAAGGGGGCAGTCGACCCTTTTCACGCGAAGAACACGTATATGAAATGCAACCTGCTGTGCAGTGAAAAGCACCAGAGTCCCTGAATTACACTGCCTTCTTTGCCATGATGTGCTCTCTGATCCTGGCCCATGTTACTACCCTTGCTCTAGCCACCATTTCTTCATGAAGTTAGGGTGCTGGATTGAAGGGTCGATGAAGTTCTCTGGATGATTACACTCTATCCTGGTGACAAGGCCACACATCTGGTGAAGTTGGTATAACACATCCCAAAAAGTTGCCCTGGATGTGTTGGATTCTCTCTTTTCTCCAAGCCTGCTTTCTCCTCATTCTCACCGTGCCCAGACTTTCCTTTTTTCTCTTCTAGGTTTAGAAGCCGAGCCCACAGGGACTTTGTGAGAGATGCTACGTGGTCCCCGCTCAATCACTCCCTCCTTACCACAGTGGGCTGGGACCATCAGGTCACCCACCACATCGTGCCCACGGAGCCTCTCCCAGCCCTTGGACCTAAGAGTGTTGCCGAGTAGATAAGACAAAAAACAAATCCCCCATGAGTAACCACTCCCTTTGCCCTGCCCTCTCAGTCTGTGAGACCACACAGGAGCCTTATACACTATGTTGATACACTAGATCTGGGCAGTTAATAGGCATTGTCTCTCAGCCCAAGGAAGGCTGGATTCTGGGATCCTGTAGTCCTAGAGAAGAAAAACTTTCCTAAAATTGGATATGTATGTGTGTCTGAGTGTGTGTGTAGATGCATAGTTTTTGGTGGGGGGGGGGGATTAAAATCCATCTTATGTCTTTCCCAAGTCCTTCCCCCACCAAAAAAAACCAAAAACCAAAACCAAAACACCCCCAAAAAGTTCACAAAAGGGTTTTATGCTTCCTATGTAGCTGTGCATGAGGAATTGGCCGTGGTTAGATGAAATGTGGGATGTGGGCATCCCTGGATTCTTGGAAGCAGCTTATATACTACTCATGGAGATAGAAGCAACTTTATTTTTTATAAAACTTAATCTACCTTTCTCATGGGCAATGCTTCCATCCACAAAACTCTTGCCCGACTCACCTTGAGGAAGAGCCAGAACACTCATCATAGTTTTGCACATCTCCTTGCCGTGAAACTGACTCAAAAAAACATTTTTTGGCTGGTGCCTGTGTAATGCTCCCCACCCCTCGTGGAGTTGTGTGTATGAAAGATGAGTGTTTTCCTGTCCTAGATTCCATGGAAAAAGTTGGGGGGTGGTACAGAGCTTAAAGGCATTTCGATTAAGTGAAAAACTGACCCAGGCTTGCAGAGAAACATGTGCCACGTCTCCCATCCCCAGCTTGGGGCCTGATCTCTCCTGGCCTCTGGATCCCTTTCTCTGGATGTAGAAAGTCTGAATGCTGTTTTTGTGGACTCCGAAGATTTTAAATGCAGCATCAGAGAATCAGAAATACTGGTTGGTGAAATAAAAAGTTTAGGCTTTGCTGGCCTGTCTTTTGAAGCGTGTGTTATGTGCAGTTGGACACATCTCACTTACGTGAGGCATCAGGGTGTTCGTCTTCTAGCCCGTTGTCTGTGTGCTTCCCCAGCCCTTAGAGCAGCTAGTTGGAACTTAAAGTAAATGTTGAGTCACTTGGGTTGATGGGCTGGCTACCACCATAAATCATGGTCAATTACGGATTATGAAACTTAGTACAATCAATTATGTACTTTAGTGCTTTGCAAGTTTAGCTCAGCTAAAATCACATGAAACTGAGGTAGTTTGAAGGAATATGGACGAAATATAAATAAAGCTTCCATGCTGCACCCTTGCCAAGCATGAGCTCTTGTCACAATAACCCCCAAGTAAAAACAGTGGAATTTGTAGTCTTGTGCTGTACTGGGTTTGGGGTAGGTGGGATGAAACCCTTCACCGTTCTTAACTACAGCTTCTTGGAAGGTAATAGGGTGGGTGGGTAGAAACATTTTAAGTTCTTAGAGGTAAACTTCACAAAGTTGTGATGGCCTAGAGAAAGGAAGGGTGAGGTGGGTAGGAACTAAATTTGCCTAGTCCTTTTCCTGGTGAACTCAGCCATGGTGGAGAGGAAAGCAGTGGAGATGAGAACCCAAGTGTTTAAAATGACAGGAAAGAAAGAAAACCTAGGTTTTGAAGAACCACATTATTGTAAAAAAAAAAAAAAAAAGGGGGGGGGGGCGCCTGGGTGGCTCAGTCAGTTAAGCATCTGACTTCGGCTCAGGTCATGATCTCACGGTTCATGAGTTCGAGCCCCACGTCGGGCTCTGTGCTGACAGCGGAGAGCCTGGAGTCTGCTTCACATTCTGTGTCTCCCTCTCTCTCTGCCCCTTCCCTGCTCATGCTGTGTCTCTCTCTGTCTCAAAAATAAACATTTAAAAAAAAATTGGTTTAGATTCTGATCTGTGCTGATGAGAGTGATCACATCTGTTGATTGCCACCGAGACATTTGCAAACCTAATCAAAATCACCACCCCGCCCCCGGGCTGTGTGTGTGTGTGTTACAGTGAGCAAACAATGAGAAATGCGGTATTACACGTAGGGTTATTCACTTGGGTCCTGGATGTGGGAATGGTTTCAGTAGCATGAGCATAGACTTACTGGTGAGTTTGATTTCCAACCGGTCATTTTACTTTGTTTAAAACTGTGGGCGTTTATGTTGCATTTAATTTCACTGGTTCAGATGTCTAATGCTGGAATGAATCCATTTCCCTGACTTCATTGTTCTTACTCTGAAGCCCATCAGCCTGACTCACTCTATTCCACTGCTAATCCCCAGTCCGTGGTTACAGGAAGCTTGCTCCTTGGGTAGTGAGTGCCCAGAGCCGAATGCTGAAGGAGGCTCAAGTATGGTTTCAGGTGGCACCAGACATTGCTCTGGTTCCCAAGGTCTCTCTCCTGCCCCACAGGACAGGAGGTCAGCTCTTTAATAAATAGCTACATAGGCATTTCATGCTGACTCCCCAAGTTACAGCAGCAAAAATACCCGAACAGTACTACCTTCATCAAATACTCTTTTTTGAACTGCCTCAATGTTTAAACTATATGAAATTAGAGGTTTGGGAATAATCCACATTTTCTAGTACACGTTAGTATTTTAAAAATCCTCACGCACAGGGGCACCTGGGTGGCTCAGTCACTTGAGCATCTGACTTCGGCTCAGGTCATGATCTCGCAGTCTGTGAGTTCAAGATGTGCGTCGGACTCTGTGCTGATAGCTCAGAGCCTGGAGCCTGCTTCGGATTCTGTGTCTCTCTCTGCCCCTACCTGCTCATGCTCTGTCTCTCTCTCTCTCTCTGTCAAAAATAAACATTAAAAAAAATTTTTTTTTTAAATCCTCATGCACAACAAAAAATAATCTTTTATCTTGAATATTGGGAAACACTGCTCTGTCTAGCCACTTTATTGTTAAAAACATTTTTTTTAAGTTAACTCCATGCCACTCGTGGGACTTGAACTCACAACCCCCAGATCAAGAGTCACATGCTCTTGATCTGAGCCAGCCAGGCACCCTCATCCCATTCATTTTAAAGATGTAAAATGGTTAAGATCTTTCAAGTTTGCACCAATCCATAGTCAACACTCTGGGCTCTTGGATTCATTCAATCAATTGATTTTGTTCAAGTCATACTTGTCCAATTTATCCACATGAGTATCACAAAAGTTTGGCCAAATGCTTTGCTAAAACCGAGGTATTTTGGCTCTGATCTTGCCTTCGTCTACTTGGGTATTGTAAAATCTGGGAGGGGGTGCGCTGCCATAGGCATTTCTTCAGTAAGCC
The DNA here is from genome assembly GCF_028018385.1 of Neofelis nebulosa. NCBI lineage: Eukaryota > Metazoa > Chordata > Mammalia > Carnivora > Felidae > Neofelis > Neofelis nebulosa. The sequence continues at coordinate 126,973,282 of NC_080783.1, forward strand.
AACTAAAAGACGTTTGTAAATGTTTTCCCATGAGAACAGGCTAGGCACCAGGGAGGAGTATTTTCAAGTATCCGGGTGGGTGTGTAAAATAACAATGGTATTTTTTGACAGCAAAATGTCAAGGATTGAGAGCAGACAGAGTGACATGGCATACTGACTTTCAACAGAACCCTCACTCGGCATTTACTATTCATCATCTGCTATACACATGGAGTCATAGTTCCTATCCTTGGCATGATCGTCCCTGAATGAAGCAGAGGTCCCTCCCGGGCATCCATTGTTACATCGTGGTGTTCTTTGCATCCATAGCAAAGGAATCAATGCATCCATAGCAAAGGCATGGAATCAATGGTTAGGTCTGAGATCCTGCCTTGTCCACTGCAGCAGAATAGGATCCCAGAGGACTGACCCAGGTACAGATGAGGTTGGTGCAGATTGGCAGGCAGACTGAGCTCTGTGCTGGGGACAGCATTAGGAGCTAGTGCTTCCTGGAGGGAGTCGGGATGGAAAGGCACAAACCTAGTGGGAAATCTCAGTGATACGGAATCTGGGGGACAGGAGGTGGCAGGAGGGAGGCTCAGAATTAGAGAGAGGCATGCATCCACATCCGGGAGGTCTTAAAAGATAGCCAGCAAAGGCCCCAGGTGCCTGGCAAGACTGAGTCAGGACCCAGGCCCTGGGAAACAACTGTAGCGCCTACAGTTTACAGAACAGGAAGAAAAATGAATGTGGAGACCCATTAACAAGAATTAGGGGACCTGGGCTAGAAATTGGGAAACAAGTAAGAACATGGTCCTTAGTGTTAGAAACCACACCAGGGGTAATGTAGCCAGTGGTACAAGTTGTTGCCCATCCTAATCCAGTGTTGCCCTCAGGAGGCTTAATTATTTCCTGATTCAGGTTACTGTTAGCCCAAGGAATGGAGGGTGGCATTGAGCAGGTAGGTGGGACTCCAGTGGCCTCAGTGACGGTACAGAGTAAGTCTGTTTGGTGATAAAACTCACATTTTCCCCACTGCACCTATCCAAGAGAGATGAGAGAGATGCATACATCTCCAAGAGAGAGACATACACTCAGGGGTGTGAACAACCTGTTCACTAGACTAGAAGCTCCCTGAGAGCAGAAACTGTCTTGATCACCATTGCATCTAGAGTGCCTAGCAGGGCCTGGCACATGCTCAACAAGTATTCGTTGAGTACTTAAGGCAAGCCAAAGATGGATGAGTAAGTGGAGACAGTCTCTTTTAGGTGGGGTATTCCATCAGGCTTACCCAGAGTTTTACTGAAATATTCCTTGCCTACACATCCTATAACATCTACTGTTTTTATTCCATGATATCCAAGCAGTCTTCTTTTTTTTTAAATTTTTTTTTAAAGTTTATTCACTTTTGAGAAAGAGAGAGACAGAGCATAAGCAGGGGAGGGGCGGAGAGAGAGAGAGAGAGAGAGAGAGAGAGAGAGAGAGAGACAGAATCCGAAGCAGGGTCCAGGCTCCGAGCTGTCAGCACAGAGCCCCAGGTGGGATTCAAACTCACGAACCGTGAGATCATGACCTGAGCTGAAGTCGGACGCCTAACTGACTGAGCCACCCACATGCCCCCAAGCAATCTTCTGATTAAAAAATTGATCTTCCTGGTTTCTTCATACTGGAAGTGAAACTAATTTAACCACTAGTCATTGTATTTTGCCATGTCATTTATTATATTGACATCTGGTTAGTACCTCGGTGAAGTGTGGATGAGGTGAGCAGTGTCAGTCTCTGAGAAGATGAGCATCCGATTTCTGGTCCTCCATGATTGAGATTCAGATGGGGAAATATGGGACCTACTCATGATTTGAGATCCTCCGTAGCAGAAAAAGAAAACTGGCGGATCATAAAAGCATCTGGCTACAGATCTATTTTTGTTTATCTTTCATATTGTTGTTGTTGTATTTTTAAAATATTGGCTTTCAGGTATCCAGAATTGTATTCCTTATATTCCTTAGGTTCATAACACGTTCTCAGCATTGGCTCATGTACTGGCTCAAACACCGTTGACCCACAGGAAAATTCAGATTTTTGTCTTCTCTTGAGAAACTAAGGGATCTTCCAACACTGGGTCTATTTCACTACATGGCAGCCGTGAGTGGTTACTCAGAACAGCTGCCTCTGTTCATACCCATCCCTAGTGTCTCCTGACCAAGAGGCTTCATGTTAGTTGGTGTATGTCACTCGGCTCGGACTGCTATCCTTCTAATAAAGTGGAGAGTGAGCTATTTTATTGAGCCCGCTTCACCCATTTACATTACCTGCCTGGCGAGTCTCGGATGGGAGTTTGAGAACCCTGCTCTGCTGGGCAACTGTTCTGACATCCTTAGTAACAGCTACCGTTCGCTGAGCCCTTATTACAAGCAAAGCCCTGAACTAACAATGTTTTGTACGTCATCTCGTTGACTCCTATAAAACCGTATGAGCTGTTTTACGAGTGTGGAAGCCGAAGCTCAAAGAGCTAAGCAACACGGAGGTTCAAACCTTACCGTGCCTAGGTCCAAGGCTGGGACTTTTAAACTTTATATTCCACCCCTTCCCCAACTAATAATCTGGTAACAATGGAATGACTGCCTCCATATAGTGTATACTCCTCATACTCAGTCCCTGTGGCGCGAATCCCAGGAAATGGGCTGAGCGCTGTCCTGCCCTCGCCATGGCCTGTGGTGGACACCCACCGTGTGCCAGGGTCAGACCCAGCTGCTGCTTTGTTGGTTTTGAGGGAGGACGGGAGGCTGCTGGCATCACTGTGGCTCTGATGGAGGACGGGAGGCGCTGGGGTCACTGTGACGCGACAGCAGCCCATTCATCACCGCCCCTGGTTTTGTGTGTGTGTAGCCAGGCTATGTCAGCACTGTCCCGGGGCTGTGCCCGGGGAAGTTCCTATAAAGGCACTCGAGCCCTAGCCTTGTAGCTCTCAGACCTTTGAGATGGGGAAGCTGTTGCTGTGGGTTGGTGAGTGTGGCAGTTCCCAGCCCCTGAAAGGTCACTCAGTCCAGCAGACGGCAATGTTCAAGGCCTCTTGAGCGCCTGAGAAGCAGCCTAGGACTCGAGATGGGGGGGGGGGGGGCAGCTTAGGTGGAGGTGGGATGGGACATGGGGAAGGCACAGAGGAGCCCAGGCAGGAGTCATCTGAGCAGTGGTTCTCAAATCCAGCTGCCCATTAAATATCTTTATGCCCAGTTCCACCTTGGACCAGTGAAATCTGAATCTCCAGGGGAGGAGCCAGAGTATCACTTTTTATACTTGCAGCCAAGGCGACAACCACTGGCCTGCGGCTTTCGCTGACTTCTAAGTCATCGCTGTCCCTGTGCTGAGCCTGTGTGTATCCACATGGTGTTGGTTGGGGTTAAATAGGAGCTTTGATAGATTTGGCTCCACTGGTTCAACTTAGAGAAGAGGAAACAAGTGAAGGGAGGCTGTCTCCATTTATGCATCTGTGTCTGGCTCTGGGGCATGGGTGGTGGGTGCCCGGGAGGACTGGAGGGTGGCCGGGGCAGGTCACTCCGGGCATGCATGTGAATCAGAGCGTGATTCCACCCTTTGTTTCCTGCAGGGCTGGTTCTTGTGCTGAGGCACCACGATGGTAAGGAGAGTGTGTCCTCCTCTCTGGAGCCAGGGAGCTCCCCCAGCTGAGGATCGCTCTGTGTTGAGTGTCTCCCGCAGCCCCTCCCTGCCCAGGCCCCTGTGTCAGGGACCATCCATCCACTGCAGTTGAGCAGATTTTCAGTCACCTGCCACTTGTCACTCTGCGTTGGCAGGGTCCAGACTTGAGGATCCATCCTATCAGGATTTTATAAGGCGTTCTTTCCCCCCTGGGGCCTCAGCGGTTGGGGTGAAGGGGGAATCAGACCTCAGTCTAGCTTTGGGGTGTGTTTGTATGTGGGGGTTATGGTGGCCTGGCCTCTCGGGCTGTGTTCACACCACTCTGTGGAAGCTGAGCTCCACCCTCTCCCTGGGCCTCTGCCAACTAACGCACGTTCTCCCTTGCCAGGCGCCGCCCACAAACTGGTGTGTTATTTTGCCGGCTGGGCGCAGAGTCGACCTGGCCCTGCCTCGATCTTGCCCCGTGACCTGGACCCCTTCCTCTGTACCCACCTGATATTTGCCTTCGCCTCAATGAACAACAATCGCATCGTTGCTAAGGATTTCCGGGATGAGAAAATTATCTACCCAGAGTTCAACAAGCTCAAGGAGAAGTGTGTTCCGATGGCCTGTGGGGATCGGATTTTCAGATTTTACAAACAGAAGAAAATTAAGCCTATTTCTCTTGTGACTTAACAACTTTCTTCTGATTCTTCGGGTCCTAGCCTCCTCTCACGGGGGGCTCGGGATCATCTCTGCCTGAGAATTCCCTGAGGAATAACACCCTGAACTCATTCTTGCCTCCTTGCCTTTGTTGCCTCTGCCTGGTAACCCTCAGCTCACCCTTCAAGCCAGAGGGAAGGAGTTCATGTACTGATGCTATTAAAATGCTTCGGGGAGGGGGGTGGGGCGCGTGGGTGGCTCAGTCAGTTAAGCGTCTGATTTCAGCTCTGGTCATGATCTCATGGTTTGTGAGTTTGAGCCCCACATCAGGCTCCACACTCACAGCGTGCAGCCTGCTTGGGACTCTCTCTCTCTCTCCCTCTCTGTCTCTGCCCTTCCCCAACTTGAGCTTTCTCTCTCTCTCTCAAAATAAATAATAAACTTAAAAAAAATTTTTTAAATGCAAAAAAAAACAATGCTTCAAGGAGGGTCTGCATATCACAGATGCTTCACAAATGCTAGTGTCTTTATTACCATTTGTCACCTGCACCCCACCCCCCCAGGACAGTGAGGTCCCTGAGGGAAGGAGCAGTGTCTCCTGTATATTTGCGTACCAGTGGTTAGGTGAGTGCCTTGAGCAGAAGTGGTGCTCAGTAAGTGCTTGTATTCCTGTCCCCAGCTCTCTTGGGTTCTCTCCCTGTCCAAGGAGAGGTCTGTCACTGCGCTAATAGTTATAGATGGCCAGGGTATAAATCCCACATCACTCGATCACAAGCTCCCTGTGAGCAGGGAGCTTGTCTGTCTTGTTCTCTGTTGTACCACAGTCAAGCACCTAAGGCAATCAACGGCACATAGTAATTACTCAATAAATATTTGTTGACTAAGAAAACAGTGAAGAGAAACATCTTGAGACTACTTCTTCTTTTCCTTCGCACGAGAGCATCATGAGATGTGGGGGAGTTTGGTGGACTTTGGACAGCCTGGGAGGTCAGGTTGTGATGATGCATGGGTTGAATGTTCTCCCCTCTTTTCCTTTCTTTTCTTCCCTGTTCTCTGCTCTGCACTTCTCTGCCCGTCCCTCCACCTGACTTCCCCTTTCACTCCCCTCCCCCCCTAACTTTCCACTGTTCCCCAGGGGCCCACTGGAGTGGGGACCCAGCTTACCTCCCTCTATCCCGCATCACAGGAACAGGAAGCTGAAAACACTGCTGTCCGTTGGTGGGTGGAACTTTGGCACAACCAGGTGACACTTTGGGGCCCCTCCCTGCTGTTTGAATTCCCCATCCCTGGGTATTGGGCCCCCAGGGCTGGGAGGGGCTTTTAAGAAGGGTTGAGAGTTTCAAAGACCTGCCTTTCTTTCTTCCAGCCCTTGTCTGCGGGCCAGCTGCCAGGTGCAAACCAAGGGGCTTTGTGGGGGTTGTGGTTCTGAGACAAGCCTTCCTTGCCTCACCCCGGGTCTCCTGCAGGTTCACCACCATGCTTTCCACATCGGCCAACCGGGAAAGGTTTATTGATTCAGTTATATCCCTCCTGAGGACACATAACTTTGATGGTCTGGACCTCTTCTTCTTGTACCCTGGAGTAAGAGGCAGTCCCATGACGGACCGATGGACTTTTCTCCTCTTAATTGAAGTAAGGCCAAGTCTGGCAGCTCCAGAATCCAGAAATGATTCTACTTTTATCATATCTGGGCTCGGGGTGTAGGAGGAGCAGAAGGCCAGGTGGGGGCAGGGGCAGGAGAGCGGTAGCAGAATGTTCTTTTACTGCCATCCTAGAAGGGTCTGGCAAAAAGAGCAGGAGTCCTTGTAGTGGCTCTTTTTCACTGTCACACCCAGGTCCTGCTCCAGCACTGCAGCCCAAGTGATGCCTCCTCAGTGCAGCTTCCTGGCCTCCCACAGGCAGCCTGTGCTCCCCCTGCCCAGCCAGCCCTCTTATTAAGTCACTTACCACGTTGGCTCAAGGCCACCTCTGTCACGAGCCTGGGACAGGGGCTGTGTCTGACTCACCTCTGTGTCCCTAGAGCCTGGCTCAAGGGGCTCTGTAAATAAAGGTATCCTGGATGATTCTTTCCCTGACTGCTCTGTCTGGATCTGTGCGTCTGCCTTTTTTGGCAGGAGCTCCTGTTTGCCTTCCAGAAGGAGGCACAGCTTACCAGGCGTCCCAAGCTGCTGCTCTCTGCCGCTGTCTCTGGGGATGAACAAATCATCAAAACAGCTTATGAAGTGCTCCTTCTGGGAAGGTGAGTGGGTGCTGCCTGGGGGGCAGGAGGGAAGGAGGCACGTCACGCTCAGAACCCTGGCGTGGCACAAACACTCTGCCTGTGAGCTCTCCATGTGCAAGTGCTATTTGGGGGGGCCGGCAGAGGAACATAGGTGGGGACAGGGACCAGCCCCACATACCCTGGGCTTTCTTTAGGAGACCAGATGGAGCTGTAGGACCAGTGCCCACAGTCACATCATCTCGGGCAGAGCCTTCTGCAAAGCTCTTTGCTGAGTCTCGAAGGAGAGAATACCAGGGGCCTGGTCTCTGCCGTCCCAGAGTACAGCTGTAGACATACACTGTGGGGCACACGGTGGGCATCAGAGAGCCAGATGAGTTAGCAGCCACTGACAGAAAAACAGAAATAGGCATGCCCAACCAGGCCTAGTTTTCAGAGCGCGGGTCTCTGTAAAAAAGTTACAAAGCTAAACAAAGAACCGCTCATAACTCACTCTCTCTGGACACGCCAATTCTGGGCTAATTTTCTTGAACCTCAAGAATCGAGTGTTGACAGAGGAGCCGCTGAGGCTAACAGAGACCAAAATAGAGGATGGCGTGGTTCGGTGTGTGATTACACCAGGGAGCCTGGTTTCAGTGTGGGGACAAAAGGGAGGGACCCCATGGGGCATAGAGTTTGTCAGCATTGGTCTCAACAGCCGGGCAGGCCAGCTGGGTGACTTGAGGCCAGTTAGTTAACCTCGGAGTCTCAACGGCTTCAGCTCTAAAACGGAGAGAGCGATGGTACTGAGGCCAGCGGCCAGATCAAAATTAAATGCTGGCATTTTTGTGCACTGGTGCACTGCTGACCTGGTAAGTACTTGGTTACACTTGGTCATCCTGAGAGTGTCCTGGAAGAGATGGTTTCACTGGTGTCTTGAACGGCAGAAGCATGGAAGCTGTGTAGCTGCTGTGGGGAGTACCGCCTTCCTCATGACAGCATGACCGAGGTCATGACAAGTGACCTCGGTTGGCACTTGTGTCAGGCATGAATGTGTTTTTTGGTCCGACTCCCGTCTACTTCCATGGAAACTCTCAGGATGGCCTTGGTCTTCATGCACTGCTGTCCCTAGCCAGCATTTTGCTGCGGTGACACATCTCGAGTGGCTGGCACAGATGGGCAGGCACCCCAGGCCGAAACGGGGGAGAAGCTGGAGTGGCCAGTACACAACCAGTCAGCTGGTTAGTCCTCTGGCGACCTGACTCGAAAATCTGCTTAGCCCAACCTTCGTATCTCTTCCTTCTGCCCTTGCAGGCTCTTGGATTTCATCAGCGTCTTGTCTTATGACTTTCATGGAAGCTGGGAAAAGTTCACAGGACACAATAGTCCCCTGTTCTCTCTGCCTGGAGACCCCAAATCTTCGGTAAGGAAAGATCTCGAGGGGCCCCGACACCTGCCCCTGAGCCCAGGCCATTGGCCGTCAGTAACAAGGAGGGGTTTGTGTTCTTCCCACCTGCAGGCACATGCCATGAAATACTGGCGGAATCTGGGGGCACCCCCAGAGAAGCTCCTCATGGGGCTCCCCACCTATGGACGGACGTTTAACCTCCTCAAGGCCTCTAATAATGGGCTACAGGCTGAAGCTAAGGGTGTTGCGCTTTCAGGAAAGTACACCAAGCAAGATGGCTTCTTGGCTTATTATGAGGTGACAGGAATAGAGACCTCTGTCTATTAGTCAGGTCTCCATCCTCTGTTGGGGCAAGAGCAAAGACAACAGGGCAAAAGCCAGGGTGACGGCGGGAGGACAAAGAGGTAGTTTACTAGCTCAAGAGAAATCCACTATATAAAGAGAATCTTAACTGTTATACAAGTCAATCCTGACTTACTATCTGGCCTAAATAAAAACTATTAGTACCTGAAATAGATATAATTTCAAACATTTGCAAAAGCAAAAGAATAGTATCACCTCCTCCCCTCCTCTGCCACTACCACCTACCCGTCACCAGCTTCAATCTCGAACCACTCTTGGCCCATCTTGTTTCATGCCCGCTCCTTGACTCCCTCCCTACTGCTACGAGATTATGTTGAAGCAGTTCCAAGACCTCCTCTACTACAGATTCTTTCCTCTTACCCTGATTCCACTCCCTGAATCCCCATCTCAACATAGCTTGCTACTGAGTGGAGGAAAGAGACTTGGACCCAAGGGAATATAAAACATAAGAGAGGACAATAAGAGGCACAGGGTGTGTGGCTTAGGGATCTGGAAAGGTCTCATGGAGCAGGTAGCTTTAGAGCAGGGCTTTGGAGCACAGGAATGATCCTGATGGGCAGGAATGACAGGAGGGAAGGGCCCCGAAGGCCAAGGATGACGGGTACGGAGGCACATGGTGTGCATGGGTGCCTTAGGTAGGAGTGGAGGCACAGTGCTCTGCGCTGACTGGGTAGAAATGTTTTCCTGCTAATCCAGTGAAGTGTGGTTATGAGTGATGGCATAGTTGAAATAATGGTCTTGAAAGACATTATAGACTGAAGACATGTTTGATAGACAGAACCTTTAAAGAACAGGAAGGAAGGAAGGAAGGAAGGAAGGAAGGAAGGAAGAAAAAGAAAGAAAGAAAGAAAGAAAGAAAGAAAGAAAGAAAGAGAAAGAAAAGAAAGAAGAAAGAAAGAAAGAAAGAAAGAAAGAAAGAAAGAAAGAAAGAAAGAAAGAAAAAGAAAGAAAAGCCTCAGACATTGGCTTCTGCAACCAGCTTGAATACCTCTGCTTCTTCGTGGTGTATGGTTTCTAGCACAATGCCGGGCACCTAGCCAAACTCACATGCTTGACTGATTGTAACAACCCAGTTCTCCTTACTTGTGAGAAACCTGAAATTTATTAGAGATTCACAAGCTAGTTTGATGGCCTCCAAGACTGGGCCCCTTTATGCTGATTTCTAAAGAAGACAGGAGAGGTTTGTTTATGGGAACTCTCTGAAAAAGATACAGGTTTGGTCAAGGGTCAGATTAGGTTACCATTCTAGTTTGATATTGGCATTATTTAGAAAACCCTGATTTGATTTTTAAGGATGTCAGCCACTCCTTGTTTCTCTCTTTCTTTCCATCATGGACATTAGAGAAAGGAACATATTTTAATACGACTTTGCTCAGAAAAGAGAGGAGGTCCTTTGTGAGTGGCTTTCCCCTCCCTCTTTGGTTTGCCTCTTCTCATTCCCTGGCAAGGGATTCTTGGATGCTTTGTCACTGGGAAAAGAGCAGTTTGCCTGCTGGTGCTTCTCTCCATGGACTTCCCGGAACTAACCTGGTGATCCTCCTGGCAGATTTGCTCTTTCGTCCAGAAAGCGACGAAGCGCTGGATTGACTATCAGCAAGTCCCATACGCCTACAAGGGGAATGTGTGGGTTGGCTATGATGATGTCCTCAGCTTCAGTCACAAGGTAAGACATTGGTCCTTTCTTGCTCCAGCATATAGCTTCCCTCTGGCTTCCATGAAGCTCTTATCTGTACGATGTGTGTGTGTGTGTGTGTGTGTGTGTGTGTACTGGGTGGAGGTGAAAAGGTGAGATTTACTAGATCAGGTGAGTTTCAGGCATACCTGACCTAACTGGGGTTTCCTAAATCCATCTATCCAATCCTCTTCTTCTTCCTTTTTTTTTTTTTTTTTTACTTTTATTCAGTTTTGAGAGACAGAGAGAGACAGAGAGTGAACAGGGGAGGGACAGAGAGAAAGGGAGACACAAAATCTAAAGCAGGCTCCAGGCTCCGAGTTGTGAGCACAGAGCCCTGTGTGGGGCACGAACTCACCAACGGTGAGATCATGACCTGAGCCAAAGTTGGACACTTAACCAACTGAGCCACCCAGGCGCCCCTTAAATTTTTATTTTTAAGAGAGAGATAGAGAGCAAGTGGGGGCACGACAGAAAGAGAGGGAGACAGAATCCCAAGCAGGCTCTGCATTGTCAGCACAGAGCACCATGTGGGGCTCAAACTCATAAACCAAGAGATCATGACCTGAGCCGAAATCAAGAGTCAGATGCTTAACTGACTGAGCCACCCAGGCGCCCCCTGCCCCAACCCTCTTCTTTGGAAGAAAAGGAGTCGCGGTTTTGAGGGGAGAAATGACTTCTCTCAGTTTATGCAGATTTTTGGCAACAGATTTTTGGCAACAGTTTCTTCTTTTCTGCTTGGGCCAGATAACTTCACAACAGCTAAATACCAATATGAGGTAGAACTTGCTAAGCACTCCATGAATATCACTGAGATGTGTGTCAGGAGTAGGGAAGTCAAGGAGGGCTTCCTCAGGGAGGTGAGCGGCAGGAGATGATGACATGGGGTCAGAGGGTGCTGAAAGCTCATTCAGAGTAGGTTCAAAGAAAAATTTGGGTGGGGCAGAGAAGTTTTGTAAAGCGTAAGAGAAGGCAGTAAAGTGCAGGTCAGTTTATAGAGGGACTTGAACGCTGGCAAAGACATTTGGACCTCTTCTTGCAGGCATTTTAAGGCAAAATCAGGTTTCCGTGCAGGTACATGACCTGCAAGTTTGAAACCTTTAGAGCCTAACGGTGAGCACCTCCTCTCCCCATGCAAGCAATGTTAAATGAAGTCGAGTCTGGCAGGTTTTTTTTAATAGTGAATTAAAACAGAAATGACATGCTTTGGTAATTTCTGAACCTGCCTCTGCTTTGGAATCACCTGAGACTTGATAAATGTAGAAAGATGTGGCTCCACCCCTGAATATTCAGCAGGTCTTAGAAAGAATCTGGGAACTGTTTTTACTTTGTTTCCATGTGATCCTGCTGTAACCGGTTTGGCATTTTGGAAGCTCTGAGAGAGACTCGGAAGTGTGCCGGTGACATACTGAGGGTTGGACCAGGTGGTTGGAAGTGGAGGTAGGGTCTGAATGAGAAATTGTCAGCACTTGGCAACTGCCTGGATATCGGGTCTCATTAGAGAAAAGTCACAGTCTCCTCTACTATAGGTGATGCAGAAGCGACAGGTATTGGCTGTTCTTTAGGGGAAGTTTGGGGTAGAAAGCACAAGGTGATAGGGCAGCATTCGTGAAGACCCACCATGTACCTCCTCTGTGCACAGCACTGGGGGAGGCCCGCTGTGCAGAGAGAGGTGCAGAGTATGGCTTTCAACCTCCAGGATCTTACTCCAGTTTGGGAACAGAGGACACACACAGAAAAATCCAGTGACTCAGTGGAATTACCCAGTTGGATGGAATTCAATATATGATCCACAGGACATGGGGGAGGGCATTGACCTGTGTGTCTGGGGAAGCCCGAGACCAGCAGGGATGGTGTTCTCGCGTTGAGGGGCAGTTACTGTGCCTTGCAGAACTAGAGGGGAACAGAGCCCCGTGTGAGGGTGATTAAGGGATTTCATCACAGAACCCCAGAGCTGGAAGAAACCTCAGAGATCATCATCGGGAGATAATTATCCCTGGATTTCTCAGCGTTTCTGCGCTGTCTGGGCATTCTGAGCAAAAGAAACAGAGCAGCTATAATAAAAATAGAAAGCTGCCTTCCCCTCTTCCCCCAGAGCCTTTGCTGACTTTCAGAGATTGTAGAAGTCCCCTCCCCAGAAGGGACTTGTCTACATCCCAGTGAAGCTCTCAAGCCATCCAGAGGGGAGAAAGGTCCGATTTGCCAGCTGTCTCACATAAACTCAAGGCTCATATTTTCAGGATCCCTCTCCTGTGCTGCACACCTCACTGCATGTACAGGTGTATATCTGGCCCTCGCCATGTCATTCTTTGGGCAGTTAGGCCATGGGGGGCAAAGTCAAAGTGTTGTTGTGATTGGTCTTTTGCCATGAGTAATAATGGTCTGTCCTCTGATCCAGAGATCATGTGTGCGCACACGTAAACTGGCAGGCTAATTTGTTGGTTTGTAAGCAGAGTAAAATCTCAGAATCTTGACAATTTCAGCTTATCTATAATTGGGTTCCTCCTTCTTATTTTACATTTGGGGAAAGTAAATCTCAGAAAGGAGCCCATTGATTTGGCCAAGTCATGTAGTTATTTGGATGTGATGGAGTCTGTCTTTCCCATCAGCCATGACAGAGAATACTAGCAAAGTAATAATAGGACCCGGATTTGGGTCTAAACCTTGCCATTTAGTTATAGGTGAGGGTTTTTTTTTTTTAATGATTTGTAAAAAATATTTTATTTTATTTTATTTTATTTTATTTTATTTTATTAAGAGAGAGAGATGCAGAGGTGGGGGGGGGAGAGAGAGAGAGAGGGAATCCCAATCCACGCTGGGCATAGAGCCTGACTTGGGGCTCAATCCCATGACCCTGGGTTCATGATCTGAGCTAAAATCAAGAGTCAGACACTCAACTAACTGGACCACCCAGGCACCCCTATATCTGAAGTTTTAAAAATCATGGACAAAAGCCTCTCTTTTCTTATCTGTGGAAAGGTGACAGTATTACCCGCTTTATCTCTTCTTTATAGTGTCACTGTGATATACGGTGTGAGGAAGTGGTTTTAAAATAATATAGCAACATCTGTGTTTCAGCATAATGACAATAATGATTGGCACTGGGACCCTGGTGAGACAGTTTTCATTATGTGCAAGGTTTTGATCCAAATATTTTACATGTAGGAATTCTTTTTTAAAAAATTGTCTTCCATTGTGGTTTATATACACAATGCAATACTACTCGGCAACGAGAAAGAATGAAATATGGCCCTTTGTAGCAACGTGGATGCAACTGGAGAGTGTGATGCTAAGTGAAATAAGTCATATAGAGAAAGACAGATACCATATGTTTTCACTCTTAGGTGGATCCTGAGAAACTTACCAGAAGACCATGGGGGAGGGGAAGGAAAAAAAAAGTTAGAGGGAGGGAGGCAAACATAAGAGACTTTTAAAAACTGAGAATAAACTGAGAGTTGATGGGGGGTGGGAGGGAGGGGAGGGTGGGTGATGGGCATTGAGGAGGGCACCTTTTGGGATGAGCACTGGGTGTTGTATGGAAACCAATTTGACAATAAATTTCATATAAAAAATCATCTTTAAAATTGTGAAATATACATAAACATAAAATTTGCCATTTGGCCCATTTTTAAGTGTCCAGTTCAGCAGCATTAAGTGCAGTCACATTGTTTTGTAACTATCACCACCTTCTATCTATCTCCAGAACTTTTCTTTTAGAGAGAGAGAGAGAGAGAGAGAGAGCAAGCAGGGGAAAGGGACTGAGGGAGAGAGAGAGAGAGAGAGAGAGAGAGAGAGAGAGAGAGAGAGAGAATCTTAAACAGGCTTCATGGTCAGTACAGAGCCCAATGTGGGGCTTGATCCCATGGCCCTGGGATCATGACCTGTCCCGAAATCATGAGTCGGACACTGAACCAACTGAGCCACCCCGGCGCCCCTATCTCCAAAACTGTTTCATCTCCCCAAACTGAAACCCCATTCGCTTCTCCCTCACCCCCGATAGTGACCACCACTATGCTTTCCATTTATGGGAATGTGACTCCTCTACCTCCTACGAATGGAATCGTACAATATTTGTCCTGTTGTGCTGGGCTTATTTCACTCAGCATAATGTCTCCAAGCTCCAACCATGCTGTAGCATTTGCATGAAGGGATTCTTTGGTTCCTAAAAAATATCGGAAATGTTATCCCTTTTTTTTACAAATGAGGCAAAGGTTTGTGTGACCTTTTCAAGATCCCTTAGCTAATAAGTGGTAAAGGCTAGATTCAAATACAGGCTGCAACTACCAACCATGCTACTGTAGTGTTTTCTGAGGGTCTGTCTTCCGTGTTTTGCCATTGTACCCAGTCTGGGGGATGGCCAGCACAGCAGGTTGACTGACTACTCCTTTTTCAGGCAAGGTTCATAAAAGGAGAGAATTTTGGGGGAGCCATGGTGTGGACGTTGGACCTGGATGACGTTAAGGGCACTTTCTGTGGCACTGGCCCTTTCCCCCTTGTCTCCAAGTTGCGTAGTTTCCTGGCGCAAGCTGGTAAGTACCTATGGCTTGGAAGTGGGGTTGGGAGCTGTATAACGAGGCTCTTTTAGATCTGCAGGCTTCGGTGAGACAGCATGGCACCGAAGGAAGAGAACAAACTTTGATGTTAGGCCGGTCCATTTCCTTGGCTTAGAGGCAGGCTCCATTTGACCCTCTGAGCTTTGTTTTGCCTATCTGCAAAATGGGAATGATCCTTATACTCATGACATTATTATAAGAACTATATGAGATAAGAAGTGAAAACTGCTGGCTCAATGTTAGCGCTCGATATATGTCAGTTTATTTCTCTGTGGCTTCCTCCTGCTTTCGTGGGACAAGGGCCAGAAGAGGAAGTCAGATTTCTTTTGATAACCTCTTTGATAGGAGAGACTGCCCTGGTAGTTAGGAGATGGAATCTGGCATGCTACAGCTACAGCATCCTTTGAGATGATTTATAAGTATCATTTTAGGGACAAGGACACTGGGGCTCAGAAAGGCAATACTGCTAGTCAAGGGCAGAGATGGGACTTCAACCCAATTCTTTACCAAATGCTGTCAGGAGTGGTCTCCTTGCCCTCCATGTTGTTCCTGGTGCCTTCTACCATGGGGGACACAGGAGGTTTCTGTTATTAGGCCTTGGGGGGCAGCAAGGTCTTGCCGAAGGTGCCATCAGTAAGGTCAAAGTGAGGCCTTAAGCATAGAAAACTGGCAGGCTTCTCGGGGTCATTCCCCAGAAATGTAAATGTGCTGAGTGCCCATAGGTGCCTGGGATCATATCAACATGATAAGGTGAGGGAGCAGGGCTTCAATGTGGTGGGATTTTATCTATGCCCTCAAGTCAGTGCATTATGAAATCCTTCACTTCTGGATTTTGGAAGCAAGTGCTTCAGCCCTGGAGTGGTCGTAGTCCTGCCAGCAATTAACAGGATGGGGAGGAAGCGGCAGGACTCTCATCCTGTTCTGATGATTTCCTCTAGAGTTCAGCTCAACTCCTTCACCAAAATTTTGGCTCTCAACTGCTATGAATTCTTTAAGAACTGACCCCGAAAGTCCGACTGGAACCAATGATATGGGGCTTTTGTCCTCAGAAGGAAAGTCTATGGCTTCTAACACCCATAGGAAGTCTGCAGATACGACTAGAGGCCACCAAAGTGGGGTTGTGACCCCTACGAGTGAAACTATGTCCTTTGGAAAGCACACTGTGGCTGTGGAAACGAAGACTGAGACCCTCGGAGACACTATGACTCACGGAGAGATGAGTACGGTTTCTATGCATGGTCAGACTAAGTCCCCTGGAGAGAAGATCGTGCCCCTTGGAAAGAGAGCTGTAGCCCCTGGAATGATGACTACCCCCTCCAGAAATATTACAGTCACTCCTGACAGGCCGACCAAGACTCTTAGAAGAGAGCCCACCACTTCTGAGGTGGACACAGACCACCCGGTTGGTCACGTTGGTCTTCAGACAGAAGCCCAAAGCAGGAGGCCATCCTCTGGCCCTGTCATCTAGCCCCGGGACACATTCCTCTTGCTTTGGACAACCCCTGTGTTCCCATTAATGGGAACGAGTCCTCTGTCAGTTCGATGACCCTTCCAACAAGTGCTCTCTCTCTCTGTCTAAAGAAAGAAAACCCAGAAAACTCTGCTGTGTGTCAAGGAGCCTAAGCTCTGTTGAAGGCAGAAGCTGGGGAAAGCCCTTATCTTTTCTTGTAGATCCCCTGACAGGAGCTGCTCTTACCCAGACATTCGTAAACCGTTCACGGTTATGAGCAGGCCCAAAAGCCACAGGGAGTTCATCTCTTTTCTGTTGAATAAACTGGAAACACAAGGATCCATCTGAGTTCCCTGGAGTTCTTTTCTTGAAATGACCTGAGCAATGCAATTGTCAGCTCTGCCTTTCAAGTTCACGTTCCCCTACTGCTGTTTTTGGAAGGAGGGAGTTTGGGTCTAGCCCATGCTGATGTTTTCCAGTGTGGATTATGTTGCTTCCCTCTCTGCCTTGAACAACACTCACTTTGCCGGTGGTCAGAGCCAGAATCTCTTCCAGGGCGGTTTCCCACAATCCTCTTATGTCACACCGGTGTAACATCTCCTCCCATTAATACATCAGAACTACTCTTTGCCAAGGTCACTGGTGATGCCCACGTTGTTAAATACAGAGTTCAAGTCTCACTTCTGATTCTCCTTGATGCAGCAGCAGCACTGGCACACTTGGTCACTTTGTCCTCCCTGATCCACTTTCTTTCTTTCTTTTTTTTTTTTTTAATGTTTATTTATGTTTGGGAGAGTGAGTGTGTGAGCGAGTGGGGGAGGGGCAGAGAGAGAGGGAGACAGAGGATCTGAAGTGGGTTCTGCACTGACAGCAGAGAGCCTGAAGTGGGGCTCAAACTCACCAACTGTGAGATCATGACCTGCACCGAAGTCGGACCCTTAACAGACTGAGCCACCTTGTGCCCCAGTGACACACTTCCTTAACTATGCTTCTGGGTTTTGATTTTACCTGACTGGTCATTCCTTCACAGCGTTCTGTGCTGATTTCTCCTCTTATCCCTGATCTCTTAATGTTGGGGAGCTCCAAGTCTCTTCCCTGGGTCCCTTTTCTTCGGTATTTACATTCACACCCTCTTGGTGTTGTCCTCTAAGCACATCATTTAAACAGCATCTGTATTATTGTCAAGAGAACAAAAGTGCAGAGAAATGTCCGTAGTACACTATCTTCCACGTAAGGAAAAAGGGGACATAAGAAAACACACGTCTGCTCGTTTGTGCACAGAGTAATAGAAAGTAACAGAAAGATTACGGAAGGAAAGAAACAGAATAGTAACAGAAAGGATAAACACGGAAATAATGAAATCGGTACTGGCAGGTGTGGAGTGAGGGTGGTGTGGAGAGAATGGGAGATCAGGAACGGGGTACAAAGGGTTGGGGGGGCGGGTTGCCACTTACCTGAGTACACGTGTTTGTGTCATTCTGACTTTTCGAACCATGAGAGTGTTTCACATCCCACAAATAAATAAAATCAAGGATGGTGGTGGTGGGGCTAGAGCAACTCAAAATTAAAGCACAAATAGCGACAAATGTATTTAGCCATGTTAAAAATGCACCAACAGCGTAATCACATTGAAGGGATTAGGGAAGAAAAGAGCTAGCCTTAGTCACTTTGGAAAACGGCATTTTGCCTCCTTATTGAAAAGCTAAAGAGGAACCATGGACAAATACTGGCCTCTAGCAAATTTGCTTTTGACACGTATATTCTGAAACTGCTTTCTGTGCATTCCAGAATTAAACACAGAAGGAAATCCACTGTGGGTAAGAAGGGCCATGTTTCTCACTGCCAGAGAAAGTAGTTACAAATAGGAAAACAGAAAAGGCTAGAAAGAACCCTGTGGCGTTAGGCTCAGAAGTATCAGTATGAAATCATGATTTAAAACTATATATGGATTGGTTGATATAGAAATATGTGTATCCATACATTTATTTTTGGACCACTAGAAGGGGCTACAGCAGTGACATCCGAATAGGCCCCATACCTTGAGGAGAAGGTGCCCAAACACCCCCGGACTAACTGGGGAAGGAGGCCTGTGTATACTGCTCCCGTCTCCCCTCTCCTGGTGGATGATTCTGAGTGGTGATTCCGAGTGGAGGCCGCTGGGCTGAGGACAGTGGGTGATGTTTCAAGACCAGGCTTCTACAAGACTTGACTCGCAGGTGGGAGAGAGAAAAGTACTCAAGTGATGTACCTCTGGGAGCAGCCAGTGGCTGGTCTGTGCTTCACCATTTCATCTCATGCTGAGGAAACAGACTCTGAGAGCTCATGTACTACTATCTCGCTGCAAAGAAGCCTTGGTAAGTGCTGTAAGGGAGCCTGGAGTAAGGAATGGCAGGTGGCCAGAGGCACAGATGTGCGATCAAGTCCCAGGAACACCTGGCAAGGTTTGACGCGGATGGGCAAGGGGGCAGGACGCGAGCTCCACGGGCACGACTAATGAGCGGGCACCGGTTGTCTCCGCACAGGAAGGTGATCTGTGGACACCATGTTAGGAGCTGTTGTCACTTTCTCATTTGACTTTGAAGAGTTACATAAAAGGTTCCCAAACCCTGTTTTTGTTGAGTTAGGAATATTGCCACCAGGAGGCAGCAGCATACAGGGTTACATTTTCTCCTACTTTCTAGGAGAGTAGAAAAAAAGCAATTAGAATACCTCTGTACAGAAAATGAAATCAAATCTAAATCTGTCATTGTCTTTAAAGTCGATACATTTGGAGCACCTGGGTGGCTTAGTCGGTTAAGCATCGGACTCTGGATTTTGGTTCAGGTTGTGATCTCATGGTTCCTGAGGTTGAGACCCATGTCTGGCTCTGTGCTGTCAGCACAGGACCTGCTTGAGATTCTCTTTCCCTTCCTCTCTCTCTCTGCCCCTCCCTCGCTCGTGCTCTACTCTCTCTCTCTCTCTCTCAAAAATAAATAAATAAATAAATAAACAAACAAACAAACAAACAACAACAACAAAATACAGTTGATGCTTTTGTGCACATTGAAGCAGAGAAAGCATGAGCGCCCTGGGCTTGGAGGAGGGGCTGTGCTGAGATACAGGTTGAGTCCAGACAAACCAGACTTGAAATCCCAGCTCTGATTAACTATGTGATCATGGGGTAGTTGAATCAGCTTCTAAGGTTGTTACAATGGTTAAATGAAACATGTATCTGGTACAAAGCCAATAAGTGGGAGTTACTGATATAAGCATATCTTCTGTAGACCTTCAAGTTTCCATTTTAGTATTTCTTGGAGCGCCTGGGTGGCTCAGTCAGTTAAGTGTCCATCTTTGGCCCAGCTCATGGTCTCGTGGTTCATGAGTTCAAGCCCCACGTCAAGATCTGTGCTGACAGCTCAGAGCCTGGAGTCTGCTTCAGAGTCTGTGTCTCCCTCTTTCTGCCCCTCACCCACTCACACCCTGTACCTCTCTCTCTCAAAAATAAATAAACATTAAAAATTTTTTAAAGACTTTCTTTGTATAAAGAAAGAAATATGGAATTAGAAACTCTTTAGGTTTTGTGCATAGCTCAAAGTGTTCAGGAGTAGATTTATGACAATGTTCCAATAATCTCTCATGCTGCTACAACTTTATTCATGACAAAGTTCCTGCCTCCACAACTTTATGCAGGGAATCATTTCGTAAACTGGCTACTTTTACCACATGCTTCTAAAACACTACAATCTAGAAGCTGGCAAAGTGTTACAAATAGGAAAACAAATAGGTACAAATACCTACAAATAGGTAAAGTGTATTAAGCGTGTCATTTCCAGGATGAAAAAAAATTAACGGTTCCTTAACTCTTTATGGAATATAGCCCATATTGCTTAGCATGGCATACCGGGTCTGCCTCACCATCTGGTCACGTCTGTGTAGACACCTAGTGCTGCGCTCCAGGAGTTTGATCCGGGTGCTCCAAGGTGTGCTCCATCAGTATGGAGCATGATAACAAATAGTTCAATGGACTAGAAGTTAAAATACTGTGGATACTGAACATACGTTGCTTTAATACAGTTTTGCAGAATCAAGAGTATTCCGATTTTAGCATTACAGGCCTTTCCATTGCGATGGGTCCTGAGTAGAAAATAATTTCCAGAGCGACAGTTAGCATGATGAGGACCGCTCAGCCCCAGTGCAGGTTCTTGGGCTGGGTCCTGGCTTCCGAGGAGCCACGTTGAAAATTGCTCTTCTGGCCACGCTGGTCACGATGCTCTCTGATTTCATCACATCACTTCACTCCTGGGTGCCGTTGTCCAGGCTCTGCTTCTGCCGCCAGTGGATTTTCCACTTTCCTTACTTTCTCAACTACCATCTGGCAAGATCCTTCCTCAAATGTTACCTCTTCTCTGAAGGCTTTTCCATCCTTCCAGAAGCTATTACGCCTTGTCTCTGCTTGCTTTATCGTACTGTTCTTCTCCCTCTTGTTCACTCAACACATATGTGAATGCTAGGGTGTCAGTCATTTGACAGGATGCCGACTTTGCATACAAGGACCATTTCTGATTTTATTTTGTGCTCCCAGAGCTTAGCACAGAGGTGAGCATAGAGTAGATATTCCATAAGTGTTGGCTAATTGTGAACTAAGAGATAGAAAATAAAGATCAGTGTCATGGACTGTGAGAATCGCATTCAGGAGACTATAGATGAGTCTGATGAGAGGAACAAGAAGGAAAAGGGGAAGAAGTGGAGAGTCTATTGTAAATCTCCCAAAAGCACATGCCCTTTGGAGTCAAAGCACAAATTGTTCCATTGTTTTGGCAGAAGTTGTCAGCACCCATTTCCCGGTAGATGTGGGCACCAGGATCCTTTGTTCCCAGTGCATTTCACATTTGTTATCACATCCTAATCTGTGGATTCGATCAGCAAATCCACTAATTGCTTTTTAAGTTGACTACAGAGTGGATAAGAAAGGCCATGATACTTACCAGAGGGAAAAACAAACAGAATCCATGGACTTGTAGGGGCACAAGCTGGTACAAAGGTTAAGAAACTCACGTGCTTTCAGATGAAAAGAGCAGGGAGATCAGGGTATAAAAGAGAGATCCAATTTCCCTCTGTGTGTCCCATCCCTTGGGTCTGCCACTGTGTCCTACGTGTCTCTGGGCCATTGAAATCAACGCCATGAAGATCCTGGTCTTGTTGTTGGTTTGTCTACACCTCTCACAGGGTGTGGAAAGGTTTGTATGGGGATTCAGCTTCAGCCCTGAGGGAGCATCAGAAGCTATGGTAGAGCAAAGGCCTCCCATACAGATCTTATGGAGAGGCAGTCAGATCATAGTTTGGCACCATGAACTGAAAAACCCAGGGAGCCAAGACTTACAATGGATGGGGTGTGTGTGTGTGTGTGTGTGTGTGTGTGTGTGTGTGATTAAAGGTGGGTTGGTGTTTTGTGGGACAAGAAGGAAGGATGTACAATATCTATAAAGCTTAGAGCAAGGACTGGGAAGGAACAGATATTTGTTCTGTGTAAACAATATGTAAGCAGAAAACCCCAAATACCTATTGCAGTGCATTTTCATGCTGGAAATGCTGGAGTGACTGCAGTGGTCAGAACTCACTAAAATCCAGGAGGATTTCTCATAAGAGGCTCTTCTTGAGTAGAGTATAAGAAGGTTTGAAAACCCACATCAGATCAATGAAGGCATTGCTTTCATGGGGAAGGTGAGGGTCACTCCTTTTGCCCTATTCTCTGCAGAATCATTCTGAAGAAAGGCAAGTCCATCCGCCAGGTGATGGAAGAGCGGGGTGTACTACAGACTTTCCTGAAGAACCACCCAAAGGTTGATCCAGCTGCCAAGTATCTTTTCAATAATGATGCTGTTGCTTATGAGCCCTTCACCAACTACCTGAATGTAAGTGAGGGTCAAGGTGGTGTCTATAAACCTTGGCTGAAAACCATTCTCAGATACTCATTTAGACCTCTCATTAGCTCTGATTTTGGGCTTTTTACTAAACCCAAGTCTCTCCTTCCTCAGGAAAGTATCCGGAGAAGTTATGAGTTGGTACCATTTCACACTGTCATATTCCCTCTCCTTCCTTCTTTCCTGTCATTACTGGCTCAGTCTCTGAAGCCCCATTTACATGGTTAGGAGATTCCGAATGACCATGTTCCAGTCAATTGAGCAATCGAAAGGAAGTCCTAGTGATGAGCTGTAGGGGAAAGAGGGAAAGCACAGGCAAAGCGGCCACGCAAAATCTCCAGTAGCTCCAGATGCTATGTAGCTCCCCATTTGGGAACATACACTGGTGCTCAGAGCAAGTATTTGCATGTTCTTGACACTGCAGTGTCTGCTCAGGGCATCCCAACACACTGGTGTCCTATGGACTGTCTTTAGTGAGATGTTACATGAGTGTCAGATCTAGAAGCCACTTCAGGAATCTCCTATCTCAAGTCCCACTTTTATAGATGGTGGATGAAGAGGCAGGGCAGTGACATGACTGGCTAAAATTCACTTAGAACTCAAAGTATGTCTCAGTGAAGTTCTCTTCTTGCTTTTCCAGCCACCTTTCTTTTTTTATTTCTGGCACCTTGGCTACTAAGTGACCAAGGGAGGAGAATGGTGTGGAAATATCTAACACCGGAAGAGAAAGAGGTGTGTGTGTGTGTGTGTGTGTGTGTGTGTGTGTGTGTGAGAGAGAGAGAGAGAGAGAGAGAGAGACAGAGACAGAGAGACAGAGAGAGACAGAGAGAGAGAGAGAGAGAGATGGGGAAGGTGATGGGCACTGGGAATGGAGAAAAGAGTGACTGCTTCTCCAGCTTTGCATGTTCTGGCATAGAACGGCAAATCCATGGAGGTATCACCTTATGGCAAAGGAGAAAACACATTTGGAAGAAGAGATTGTCTTGCCAGACTAATTCTCACCTGGTCAAAATCTTGCATATAAGGACAAAAATGGAGAATATCGAGGGGGTCTGGCTCCAGAAGTGAAAGAGAATTTCTGGAAAGAGAAGAATATAATTTGGCCACAATGTGGTTTCTAGTGAGTCAACTTCATCTCAATCTTTAGGACATGGCTTGGCTGCTTAATACACTGGGGTAACAAACTTTTCTTTGCAGTCCTACTACTTTGGAGAGATCAGCATTGGGACACCACCACAAAATTTCCTGGTCCTCTTTGACACGGGTTCATCCAACCTGTGGGTGCCCTCCACCTACTGCAAGAGCCAGGCCTGTTGTGAGTATACCACCATCACCACCCACCCACGGATAGGAGCAGAGGGCGACGCAGAGTCGGGATTAAGCACAAGCCCATCATCCAAGTCTAGAGTTCTTGGTGCATATCTATGATCTCAGCCTCCTTAAATTCAGAACATCTGGAAATCTTGCTCTTGGTCTGTATTTCACAAGTGCTGCATCTCTAGAAAACGAAAGAAGTAGACCAGGGCTTCCATTCCTTTCTCTATTGATCCCTTTCCTCAGCTCTCTCCTGTGGGCCCCAATTCCTGGCACTTTTGAGTTGACCCATGCTTCAGGAAATGGTAGGTTGGAAGGAATTGGGGCAACATCTGTTTCCCAAGGGGACAGACTTTTCTGGGGCTATTGATTGCCTTCAGCCCAGAGTCTGAGGCTGAAGCCCAATCCCAGGCTTGGTCTGATGGTCCCAGGCCATCAGGGATAAGTGTCCTCCGTGTATTTTGGAAAATGTGTTAACACTAACATTGCATTGTCTCTTTGCACAGCCAATCACAACACGTTCAACCCCAGCATGTCCTCCACCTACCAAAACAATGGGCAAACCTATACACTATATTATGGAAGTGGCAGCCTGACTGTGCTCCTGGGATATGACACCGTGACTGTAAGCGCTGTTCTCATCTTTCTGTGGGTCTGCCATTTGGCTCCCCTTTTCTAGACTCTTAAGCTGTCAGAGATATCAAAGGTTGTTAATTAGGTACACATTTCTAAAAGCCGACTCTTGGAAAGAGTGACACAGGCCATCTAATTAAACCTTTGTCCCAAGACAAGAATTGCCCCACAGCAGTCCTGACTGCTGCAGGCTCTTTACGTTGTGCCTCCCCCTTGAATTTGCTCCTTGGTCTTCTCTGCCCTCCTCAACCACCTGGAGCACATCTGCTTCCTCCTCCACAGGACTTCACTCTGGGTATTTGAAGACCTTCCTTTCACTATTTTCTTTCCTTTACATCAAGCACACGCAGTTCCTATGTCATTTGTGCACACAGATTGTTCGATATAAAACCAGCCACTGTCCTTTCACTGTCCATGGAAGTGGAAACTCTAACTCCAAAAAACAATGGCCTCTACTTCGCCAACACCCACACTCTTCTTTCCAAGACATGTATGTTTGGCTGATGCTGTTGTCCCTTCTTTTTCCATGCCCCATGCTAGGACTGAGCCAACTCAATGAAAGAAGCCAATTTCTTCTCCTTAAAAAAGGGTCTGGGTTCCATTCCCCGGACACCTAAGTCTGGGAAGGATTTGTCTACCCTGAATTGTTAATCTTTTCTTTTTACTTGTCTCAGGTTCAGAACATCGTCATCCATAACCAGGAGTTTGGTCTGAGTGAGATTGAACCTAGCAACCCCTTCTACTATGCAAACTTTGATGGTATCCTGGGAATGGCCTACCCCAACCTGGCAGTGGGGAATAGCCCAACAGTCATGGAGAGCATGATGCAGCAGGGCCAGCTCACCAAGCCCATCTTCAGCTTCTACTTCTCTCGGTGAGCATCTTTGCCCTGTAGGGCTCAGCAAATGAGGCACTGTGGGGGCTTTTATTTTACTTTATTAATTTTTTTAACATTTATTTATTGTTGAGAGACAGAGTGCGAGCAGGGGAGAGGCAGAGAGAGAGGGAGACACAGAATCCCAAGCCGGCTCCAGGCTCTGAGCTGTCAGCACAGAGCCTGACATGGGCCTCGAACTCACAAACTATAAGATCATGACCTGAACCGAAGTCAGATGCTCAACCGACTGAGCCACCCAGGAGCCACTGGGAGGGGGGGCTTTCAACATCAAACAAGGCCCAGGTTTTAACATATCCTGACATAATGGGGATAACTTGCCATATGCAATCCATTTATTTTTGAAGATTTCTAATATATTTGGGGGGGAATTTTATTTAAATGCACTAGAAGAATTTTTATTTTAGGCCATAAGCCATAAGATGACTCTTTTCTTTTTTAAAAAAAATTTTTTTAATGTTTATTTATTTTTGGGAGAGAGAGAGGTAGAGTGAAAGCAGGGGAGGGGCAGAGAGAGAGGGAGACACAGAATCCAAAGCAGGCTCCGGGCTCTGAGCTGTTAGCACAGAGCCTAACGTGGGACTCAAACTCGTGAACATGAGATCATGACCTGAGCTGAAGTTGGATGCCCAACCGACTGAGCCACCAGGCACCACAAGATGACTCTTTTCTTAAAAATGGACTACAATCCCTCAACATTTAATAAGTAAATGTGGAGATTGTTGTATTAGATTCACCAAATTCAGAGCTATAGGACCAGCCACATGATCATTTCTTAATACAATAAATATAAATTTAGAATAAAGAGAACTATAACAAAATGATATTTATAAGAACATATCTGGCTCCAAAAAGAGTTCTTGTAGTCATCACTTATAGGGGTGAAGCCATGACTCAAATGCAAATACCTTGGTCACAAATCCAGTGCTTTTCTTACTCTGCTGGCCTTGAACTCTTGTGGCAAACTTTACTTACTGCTTCATCTTCCTAACCTCATGATCCCCAGGGGACCTGAGTCCAAATGTTCAATGACTGGCAGGCCCAGGTTAGGGAACAGAAGAGGCCTGAATCCTCTTAACACCGTCTAGTTACCAACCTGAGCACGACAGGAGCATCCCCATCACTGCCCACTTGAGATCTCTGTCTGTCAGGCCAGGCCCCCTCCAGGTACTCTCTGAGGGGTTTCTTCTTCTTCTCACTTTGTCCTCAGGAGGGTGTCCCTGGGAGGCTTTTAGAGTTTCTTTTCACAGGCCTGGTTTCCAATCCCATCGCCTCTTTTATGGGCATAGTCTGTGTTTCCAGTTCTCTGATACTCTGGGTGTTCCTCCGAGGAGGCTCCTCTCCCTTATGCCTTAAGCCTGGCGGAGCCTGAAGAGCAGGTCAGAGGATGGGACCCCTCTTCCTCTGGTTCCACTGTGTCTGAAGGAGAGAGGGACAGTGAGAGGGGAGGGAGGGGCTGCCTGGCCATGTGTGTTGTGGGAACTCACGCTCTTCTCCTCTTCTCCCTAGCCAACCAACCTATGAGTATGGTGGAGAGCTCATCCTGGGAGGAATGAACAGCCAATTTTATTCTGGTGACATCGTCTGGACTCCTGTCACCCGGGAAATGTACTGGCAGGTTGCCATCGATGAGTAAGTACAGAGGAAAGTTCCTATGGATTATGGACACCCCTAGAGTGTCCCTCCAGTGTGACTCTATTTCCTGTTCTTGTCATGGCATAAACCCCTTAAAGAGAATCAGCAAACCCTCAGGCTGATTATTCCTGGAGCTCAGTAGACTTTGGCATCTAGCTCTCGACTGAACTTTTTGACTTGGTCACTGAGCCTTGCCGTGTCAGCAGGTTGGTCATTCCTAGGTCTCTGTGAATCTACATCTTTGTTCCTGGAAGCTTCATTATCCCAATTAGCATAGTCTTTACCGCTTCCTTCATCAGGAAATGTAATAGCCGTCATGGGTGTTTTCTATGTGCCCAATGTGCTAAATATTTGTTGAATATATTATTGCATGTAATCTCCACTACAACACTATAAGGTGGTCAGCAGTATATTTCTTTGCATAGATAAAGAAATCAAGGCTCAGAGGTTAAGTGACTTATCCAAAGTCACACATTTCACACATTTCAAAATTTGAGCCCAAGCATATTTGATCTCCTAACCCACGAACATGAATCAGTTACTTCTACACCCCAAGCCTTCAGGAAATGTCCATCACTGCCAGATAAAGATACATGTCTTTGGCCAGTAGTCGAGACCATCCAACAGCTGAGCCCTACGTATCAGAACAGCCTTCCCACCACTTCCGGATGTGCAGCACGGACCTGACCATGTCCTTGCACCTCACCATGACTTTCTTGCTTCTTCTCTTTTGACTATAACACCTGAAGTGGTCCTCGTGTCCTTGCACATCCTTCTGCGCCCAGATGAATTATTACCTCCCTTGAAAAGCCCTCTCAGGGACCCAGTCTCTCTTTCAGTCCCATAGTCTTACCAGCTTGCATCTCCTCATCTTTGGGTATGTCACAGTGCAACCAGCCCAATGTGAAGAGTAGAGAGAGAGGTAATTGGTTAGGTGTCTTATTCACCATTACATCCAAGTACCTTGGTTCACCAACAGTACCCAAAAGATACATGGACTGAAGAGGAAGGGTAGAGAAGGAGCCGGCGACTGAATCACATAGGACCACATTACGGAGATTACCAGCTACTGCATTAAGTGGTAGCTTAACGTATGGTGTTGTCTCATGTCTCTTAGAAGGTACTCTTTAAAAACAGTGAATACAATCTGCTCCTGTTTGTATCGCAGATAATTCTTGCAAGAATGTCTTGCACATATTAGATGCGCAAGTGATTTATGAAGTGATTCCCAGCTTTGGCACTGTGTGGACCTCACATAGGTAGATATAGAAAGGTAAGACACAGAAAAAGGAGGATAAGATAAAGGAAGATAAGCCCTGCTTCCCCAGGCCTCTCAGTCAGAGCTGGAAGGGTTACCCGACCAAGAAGGCACAGCAACATTATAAGGGCAGCTGTGTCGTGGGGTGGCCAGGCTTCCTAGAAGAGGCAGAATGTCGGAGCTCCGAGGTTGGGGAGATCAGGGTGAACATGGCACAGGCGTGTGGCAGTAGTCCACTCATTTCTCTCGTGCTGGTGTTCCTCTCAGGTTTCTCGTTGGGAACCAGCCCACCGGCTTGTGCTCCCAGGGCTGCCAGGCCATTGTGGACACAGGGACCTACGTGCTGGCTGTGCCCCAGCAGTACATGAACTCCTTCCTGCAGGCCACAGGAGCCGAGGTGTCTCAGTACGGTGATGTGAGTAACCAGAAGCCAAGGATTTCTCTGCACAATGATGCAGCCTCAGCACAGGAAGAGGGGTTTGGATGGGGGGCTAAACCCCTGGCAGGACAGATTAAGTGGGGACACAGCATGGCCTTTCAGGCATGAACCGTCAAAGCAAGGAGGGGTGAGGGGAGGGAGTAACACCAACCAGACGGTGAGTATGGGCTGAATGGTTGTCAGGAGGGACGGCTGTTCCATTGCAGGCCCTAGGAGCACATTTCACCTTGGTGTGGCCAGTGTCATTCGACGTGTGCCAATAGAGGCAGGCGTATCACATTTCCCCATTCCACCGAGATTTCTTTTTACCTAGAAATACTCCTTTGGCTTTTATCTGAGCAGCCTCCCGTCCCCACCCCTGCTCCCCTTGTACACACTTCTGCAGTTTGCTCCTCCAGCATGCAAGAGTCTTGTTTAGTCAGACCAAATCTTGGCTCCTCAGGGTGTGTGCGTGTGTGTGTGTGTGTGTGTGTGATGAGTACGTGGACAGATGCACACAAGCAGGGATATGAATTGTGTGAGAGCATGCTTTTACAGGCTGGGCCTGTGTTTCTTCTCTGTAAGTTGCACTTTCTGAAGGTAGAAATCTGTTCTGGAATGAGTCTAACTCCTTACGGCCGTACCAACACATCCCAAACCTGAGATGTGCTCAGGGAGACCCAGGAAAGCAGAGCACCTGGTCAGTGTTGTGCCTGGGAATCGGGCTTTGCCTTCCATGCTCTCAAACAGCCTCTGCTGGAAGGTCAGGAAGGAAGTCTCACAGGGGAAGGGGGATTGGGGCCCTTTGTCTGGCCCCCCCGTGTCCTGGCACGCTACAGCTCTGCCTCTCCTCTCTCTCAGTTTGTGGTCAACTGCAACTCCATACAGAGCATGCCCACCATCACCTTCGTCATCAGCGGGTCTCCTTTACCTCTGCCTCCCTCTGCCTATGTCCTCAACGTACGTATGCACTCCGGGCTCCACGGACATGGGATTGGATGGGCCCAAACAGCTGTTCCGTGTCCCAGCTCACGTCTGGACACCTATGGGGAGTCACCAGTAGCAGGGCTGAGGGTGAACAAGAAGCCAGAGACCCCGCAGGTGTCATGGAATATAGGGTGGGAACTTCCTGTGGAGAAAGGCTTTTATATGCAAAAATGTTATATCCCTATGTCTTTTGTCTCTTCAGAACAATGGCTACTGCACCCTTGGGATTGAGGCCACCTACCTGCCCTCCCCCAGTGGGCAGCCCCTGTGGACTCTGGGAGATGTCTTCCTCAAGGAATATTACACTATCTATGACATGGGCAACAATAGAATGGGCTTTGCCCTCTCTGTCTAGACAGGTGAGAGGCAGCTGTCTCCACCCTCACTGCAGGACTCTGGGATTACCCTACAGTTTCTCTGGGCTGACCACAGCATTTTAGACTAATCTGACCCTTCTGTGCACTAGAGTCTTACTTCCTGCAACTAATAAATCAAGAATCTCCAAATGTCTTTGTTGCTCCTTCCAAATGTCTTCTTTGCCTTATGTTTGTAGTAGTTTATTCTAAATTGAAAATTAGCGCCCGCTCGTTGGGAAATCTGTGAATTGACCAATGGGAGAGAACATGGAGCAGAGATCTCTGAGTGAGGACCCACTGCACAGACCTTAAGGACGCAACAGTCCCTTCATGACGAACTCTGGCTGGAGGTGACCAGCTCTCCCAGCCCTCTCCCTTCCAACACATTCTTCTTTGCATTCTTAGACAAGAACGTGAACCAGAGTAGTCTCTGACTCAAGAATTTTAGAGAAGAAAAAGAAACTTTAGAGAACATTTCCAACTGGTGCTCTGAGAACAAATCTGATCAGAAAATGTGGTTCTTTTTGAAGGGAGCAGCACAGTTTTAATGAATATTTTCTGGTATTTTCATAGACATTATCCTCCCTATGGTGCTCTCAGGCTGCTCACATACGCACTTTACCTGCCTGGGCCTGACTGCTTTTGAGTTTAGAAACCCCATCTCATTTTACAGTGGAAGAAAGTGAGGTGTGGACAGGTAGTCATACAGTTAGTGTTAAAATCAGATCCAGATTCAAGGTATTAAATACTTTTATTGTGCTGCCACGTGATGAAGTCTGCTATGTGCAAGCCATGGACGCATGCAATTATAAATGAGGCGTGGTGTTGGCTCCCTAGGGATTTTCTATCAAGTAGAGCCTCTGGCTCCAGAGTGGTTTTCTGATGGCAGGAAGACCAGTAGCTGAACTTGCCCTCCACGGTAGGTTATGGGCAATCATCTGCAGTGGGTTCTTCGACTGCAGTAATGCTGCCTTTGGGGAGCTAAGAACTGGTGTGGCTCTGGGACTCAAAATTGTTTCCAGAAATGTAATTAGAAAGATGTATCTGGGAAGAAAGATGCAAAGAATTCTCAGTCCAGATGTGCACGGGTGGTGGTGGTGGACGGAGGTGTGCCTTTCTCCACAGCATCGCATCATTCCCCTCTACCGACATTATGATGTTGTTGATCTAATGGAACTGACTAATGTAAGCACTTTGGCCATTCCTTTTCCTTTTTGTTGTGTTTCCTTATAAGAGATACAGACTTTTCTTTTTCAATTTTTTTTGCCAAAGGGACGGATCTCAGTTCAGCTGCAATTCACCTACATCCTCACCATCTGCCCTGTCAGCTACTGTTCCTGCCTCAGTATCACCTCTATTCATTCTCTAGTGGTTAGCCTCAATGATATAAAGCCATGATCTTTCATTAGTGGTAAAATTTCTGGAACGTTCTCAATCCTGAGATACAGAAAATCCAAGTTATCATGAGTAACCTGAAATTCATCAGCAGGGGACCATCCGTAGTCACTGGGAACATATGGCATTGGTAATGAGGGCTGCTGAGGATCAGGATGATTCTTGTTAGGGTGTGGAATTAAGGTAGCAGTAGAATGTGCTAGTTTAGAACAGATCCATCACTAACTTTCCAGAAATTAGAAATCTTCGTGGGAAACAGTTGCCATTTTTATCGTCTATTTGTTTGCTCTCACTCCATTCCTAGGTCTTTGAAAAGGGGGTTTGGCTTATAGTCTTACCTCACCAAATTGGCCCATTGTCTGCCTTCCTCACATCCCCAGCCCCAAAACCAGAGGGAGAACTGGCATCCCCAGAGTGTTTCTGTTGCTCCTTTCCTGGTAGCCCACGGAAAAGTCCCAGGGCACGGAGATGGCGAGTTTCAAGACTTCCAACTCCTACCTTCTGGTCTTCCCGTCTGGGTGTAGCTATGAAACTTGTGTGTTACTTTACCAACGGGTCCCAGTACCCAGATCCTGCCAAATACATGCCAGAGAATGTGGAACTGTGCCTGTGTGTAGACCTCACCTATGCCTTCACTGCTTGATCAATCACAAGATCATGCCCTGCGAGTGGAATGATGATGTCCTATTTCCCAGTTCCAGGCCCCCGAGCAGCAGTCAGTACTTTGTTCTGAAATACCTGGGAGAGTCACAAGACAGACACCCTGGGTGGACTTGAAATCCAAAGGTAGTATTGGGGACCACCTCCCCACTCAGGACTAAAGTACACAGTATAGAAAGGGTGGCTCTGGAGGAGAGGAAAGAAAATGTTAAGCTACCTTGACAAAAATAAAAATGACATCCTTTTCCTCGGCAGTAATTTTATCTTCTAGAAAAATTGGCTTCTTTGCTCTAATCCTCTATTTCTCATTCCCTACTCTTACTTCTAAACTGGAAGCCCCTGTTGTGCTCTGGTCTGTGTCCCTCTGAAGCTCCTTAGCCAAGGGCAGTGAGCAAAAAAAAGTCCAGAATTGCCAGAGGGACTTAAAAGGAAAGTAATTTCAAAGACTGACTGAAATTCACCTCACTTAAGGAACTTTCTAGAAGAATTGCCTTCCTCCTGAGATTAGAATGGGACAAGTCAACCCCATTTGGGAGATCCCATTTTCTGTTTTCTAATAGGTGATGCATTTGACAATTTTGGGGGCTTGTGGGAAGGGGGAGAAACAGTAACCTCCAGAGTCTCATGGATGTCTTTGGATAAATGTCCACCATTCCCTCCATGAGGCTGTCTCCAGGTAGAAAGCAAGGTTCTCTACAAGATCCCATACACATGTTGTATTAAGTGGAAGGCTCTCTTCCACTCAGTCTGGCCTCTTTCCCTCTGCTCCAGAAAGGATGAGTGGGTGTTCCAATCTGAATGGCTGGCATAAAGTTGATCCTTGGAGAAGCAGAAAGAGGATCCCAAGAGAAGATTTCCTGGGGACATGATTCTGTCCTTTTGGTGCCAGAACCATGAGTCTGAGAGAAGACCATTTTGACTCTGGTGGCAGTTTCCTCATGCCTGGCTAAAATGGACTTCACTCTGTCATTTCTCTGTCCTTCCTCATTAGGAATGAAAACCTGGTTATGCTTTTGATGGTTAGCTTGTGGGACTTCGACACCCAGAAATAAGAACCTCTTCTTTCTATGGGGAGTTGGCCTAGGGACTGATCTCAGGAAGATGAGGCTGAAGCACTTTGAAGGTGAAGAAAATTGTGGTTGAAGGTGGCACAAAAGATCCCAGAAGTGTATCAGCAGGAGATTTTCCAGAATAGGGAAAAAGCTAGAATTGAGAAATGAGAAATTTATTTATCTTCAAATAAGAGCTGAATGGAGTCCATAGTTTTTATTCATAGGATCATAGGATGAGGGAAGGCAGAGAACTAGAGGTAGAGAACCAATAGGAAGGGCTGCTCTATGGAAGGAGTCTGTAACCTACACAAGACCTACACATAGCACATGCTTAATGTTTATCTACAATGCTCCAATTTATTTCAGTGAGTGTTTACTGAACATATATTGTGTGCTGAGTACTATGGCAGGCACTGAGGATCCAGATCTGGGATACCCAAGGATGAAGGGGCTATAAAAGAGGAACTCTTGAGAATATGATGTATCCTCCTATTTCAACAAAATAAAGAAGATGGATAGAGGGATATCGCCAGCCTGGGGAATTAATGAAGGATATTAGATATCATCAAGATATCTCAAGGATATTAAATATTTATTGAGTAGCATAAGACACCTTTTAAGACACTGTAAAACAATGGATGAATAAGAGTCCCAGGAAGCTTCCTATCTAGTGGAGAGACAAACATATACACACCCAACTGAATAGTGCAGTGGGCAAATGCCGTGATGGAGCATGCACGATGTGATAAGAAATGGTGAGAAAGTAATGGCAAATTCTGCCTTTCTAAAAGGACATTGCAAGAGAAGGCACCTGTGTGAGCAAAGGCATAGAAGTTTGAGAGTATAGAGTGTTGGTGGAACTCTGAGCAATCAAGTAGCAGGAAAACCAGATCTTAAAAGTAGGAAAAGAGAAAGAGGGTGGGAAGAATTAATGAACATGCTGTGAATGGATGAGATGCCATTTTTCTTTCTTTGTTGATGAATTATAATGCCCTTCCTAAAGGGATTTGGGAGTTGAGGAGAGAACATGAAATGTGACTGGTGAGTGGTTGCAAGACTTGCAAGGGATGGTTTATCAGCAAGCCCTAAACACCAGTCGAGTTTTGTTGCTCTCCGGGCTCTACAGGAGGATTTTTATGATATCAGATCATGGGGAGTAAATGCTGGAGATGAGGTGGATTTAAAGACAGAGATTCATATGCTGCTGATGGTTCCTCTAGTATTTCTTGGAGCTCAGAGAAAGAAGGAAGGGGAAAGGTGATGGCATCTGAATGCCAGCAAGGATCATGCCTTCTCCAGGGTCACCACCAAGGTGGCCACAACAGGCAACCATATGATTCTCATTGACTCAGTGATCCAGCATCTCCAGCTATATGAATTCAATGGCATTGACATTGACTTTGGGTACCCACAGTCCTGGGCAGCCCATCTGAGGACTAGCAATTCTTTACCATCCTCATCAAGGTAAAGACCTGCAGGTGCATTCATATAGCCCAGGACCTATGGGGGTTTCCCACCCTTGACAGATTTCCATGTTTAAACAAAAGGGAAAAAGAAGATACAGGAATCAATAATTGTTGAAAATCTACAACGTGCCAGACACTGTGGCATGCACTGTATATATGGGACTTTGTTTGATATTCATAACATTAAATGGAAGTGTGCACTTTATTTCAAACCAGAGAGGAGAAGTAATCATAATTAGAAAGTAGTGGAGATCTCTGAAACTTCTTTCCCTACAAGACACTGCTTCAGTGAGGAAGCAGGGGAAAATATTATAGACAATTTAAGTTTCAAGCCTTAGCTCACTCACTTATACACACATATACATGGTGAACACATACATTCTAGTACATGCAAGATTTTTTTCTTCCATCAAATATTGATATATTTTTAAATTAAAATTTGGCCATTTATTAACACTCTTTTTCCTACAATTATTGCTACCTGTAATCATCAATACTGTCCTAGCTTGCAACAGGAAATATAGCGGCTTTTGAAGCTAAGGCCCAAGCCACAGGCCACCCCCCTCTGCTGATCTTGGCAGCCATACCTGCAGGCAAAGGAACCGCGGATGTGGGTTTCAGAATTGCCAATATCAGAGCATGAGTCAGGCATGGGAGCAATACCCCAAGGCCTGAATGGCACGTCTTATTCCAAGGCTGGAGTTAAACCTACGGACCTTTGGAGCTACATTCAGACTAAAGTTAATGTAGTGTGGACATCTTTGCTTGGTGTTTGTGGGATGCCACTCCACTTTTCCTCCTCAGCGTTCTTGACTGGCAGCTGCTGTTTCCTAACCACTCTGGTCTCTGGCTTAGGACCTAGAAGGTGTTCTATATGTTCTATGCTGCTTGAGTCTCCCCAGTGGGCTGCATAAATGCATGTGGGCTTAGCTACTGTGTCGATCCACTAGGGAGAAGAAGGCGTGCCACTAGTGAGAGCAGAGGAGGGGAGGTAGGGAAAGTTTTTACTCGGTGTGCAACCAAGCCTGTTGTCAATTCCTGCCCCAATTTTTTTGCCTATCTACTCACACTAGGGCATGGAGGAGTGAAGAGAATCTGGCTTCAGGGTATTCTCCTCCAGGCTCCAACAATAGCTAGTACATCAGCCTGCCAAGCTATCCACTGCATGAGGAACCAGAGAGGCCTCTGAGGACCCACAGCATCGTTACCCAGAGCGCAAGAGAGCTTGTTGGACGGACACTGTGTTCTTTGGAGATTTCTGGGAATAGTGAAGTCTTATTTCATTCCTGGAAAAAGTTCAATTCATTGTCTGTGAGAACTGAGTTAACAGATAATCAAAATGCTTGGTTTAAAAAAAATGTGGTCAGGGAATCGTGTATAAATACTTCTGATAGCATAGACTTTTGTGGAGGTTGGGACACTATCACAGGAGGCAACAGCCCTCAGCACCAGGGTTCCGCTGACCATGGAGAGGTTATCTCTGTCAACACTGTAAAGCAGGCATCTTGGGTTAGGACTGGGAAGCAGACATGGGAGGAAGGTGGAAGGGAATGGGCTTGAAGCCTTAAGCTAAATGTCCCCCCAGTAACTGGCCATGAAATATTGGTGAGACAGTGGAGTTCCTGCTGAGAAGCTCATCATGGGGGTCCCCACGTATGGATGGAAATTGTGCCCACTTCTTTGGATGTGTCTGTGGGAGGACCCTCCTCAGAATCTGGGTCTATCAGACCCTACACCCAGGGGGACTGGCTAATGGGCCAGCTATGAGGTAATCCCCCCACCACCACCGTCCCCAGAAGAGGCTTAGGGGAGACTCTGGCCAGTTGGTGAGTGGCATTAGACAACTTCTAAGTTCCTTCCAGTTGTAAAAGAACTCTTGCTACATTGATTGCCCATGTCTTCTGTATACCCCAAATGGAAATGAAAAGCATTCCCCAGGGAGAGATAAAACATCTTGGCAAATGACAGGGTCTTGCTATGTGTGACCCAACTTCAGTTTGACTTATATGAGAAGTAAACTCCTTTAAAAAAAATTACTTTTTAATTTACAACCAAGTTAGTTAGCATATAGTGCAATAATGATTTCAGGGTAGAATCCAGTGATTCATCCTCTACATATAACACCCAGTGCTCATCCTAACAAGTGTCCTCCTTAATGTGCCTTGACCATTTAGCCCATCCCCCCACCCATGACCCTTCCAGCAACCTTCACTTTGTTTTCTATATTTAAGAGTTTCCTGTGTTTTATCCCCCTCCCTGTTTTTATATTGTTTTTGCTTCCCTTCCCTTATGTTCATCTGTTTTGTCTCTTAAAGTCCTCACATGAGTGAAGTCGTATGATATTTGTCTTTCTCTGACTAATTTCACTTAGCATAATACACTCTAGTTCCATCCATGTTGTTGCAAATGGCAAGATTTCATTCTTTTTGATTGCTGAGTAATACTCCATTGTACATATATACCACATCTTCTTTATCCATTCATACGTCGATGGACATTTGAGCTCTTTCCTTACTTTGGCTATTGTCTATAGTGCTGCTATAAACATTGGGGTGCATGTGCCTCTTTGAAACAGCACACCTGTGTCCTTTGGGTAAATACCTAGTAGTTCAATTGCTGGGTCGTAGGATAGTTTTATTTTTAATTTTTTGAGGAACCTCCATCCTGTTTTCCAGAGTGACTGCACCAGTTGGCATTCCCACCAGCAGTGCAAAAGGGTTCCTCTTTTTCTGCATCCTCACCAACATCTGTCATTGTCTAACCTGTTAATTTTAGTCATTTGACAGGTGTAAGGTGATATCTCATTGTGGTTTTGATTTGTATTTCCCTGATGATGTGTGATGTTGAGCATTTTTTCATGTGTCTGTTAGCCACATGGATGTCTTCTTTGGAAAATTGTCTGTTCATGTCTTTTGCCCATTTCTTCATTGGATTATTTGTTTTTTCCGTATTGAGTTTGATAAGTTCTTTATAGATTTTGGATACTAACCCTTTATCTGATATGTCATTTACAAATATCTTCTCCCATTCCATCAGTTGCCTTTTAGTTTTGCTGATTGTTTCCTTCGCTGTGCAGAAGCTTTTTATCTTGATGAGGTCCCAATAGTTCATTTTTGCTTTTGTTTCCTTTGCCTCCAGAGACATGTTGAGTAAGAAGTTGCTGCGGCCAAGGTCAAAGAGGTTTTTGCCTGCTTTCTCCTTGAGGATTTTGATAGCTTCCTGTATTACATTTAGGTCTTTCATCCATTTTGAGTTTACTTTTGTGTATGGTGTAATAAAGCGATACAGCTTCATTCTTCTCCATGTCGCTGTCCAGTTTTCCCAACACCATTTGCTGAAGACACTGTCTTTATTCCATTGTATATTCTTTCTTGCTCTGTCAAAGATTAGTTGGCCATATGTTTGTGGGCCTATTTGTGCGTTCTCTATTCTGTTCCATTGATCTGTGTGTCTGTTTTTGTGCCAGTACCATACTGTCTTCATGATTCCAGCTTTGTAATACAGCATGAAGTCCAGAAATGTGATGCCTCCAGCTTTGGTTTTCTTTTTCAGGATTGCTTTGGCTATTTGGGGTCTTTTCTGGTTCCATATAAATTTTAGGATTGTTTTTTGTAGCTCTGTGAAGAATGCTGGTGTTATTTTGATAGGGATTGCATTGAATATGTAGATTACTTTGGGTAGTATCAACATTTTAACAATATTTGTTCTTCCAATCCATGAACATGGAATATTTTTCCATTTTTTTGTGTCTTCTTCAGTTTCTTTCATAAACTTTCTTTTTTTTTTAATTTTTTTTTTTACGTTTATTTATTTTTGAGACAGAGAGAGACAGAGCATGAACGGGGGAGGGGCAGAGAGAAAGGGAGACACAGAATCAGAAGCAGGCTCCAGGCTCCGAGCCATCAGCCCAGAGCCCGACGCGGGGCTCAAACTCGCGGACCGTGAGATCGTGACCTGAGCTGAAGTCAGACACTTAACCAACTGAGCCACCCAGGCGCCCCTTTCATAAACTTTCTATAAGCTACCCCAGCTTTCTTTTGTTGACCATTGGCATGATAGATGGTTCTCCATCCCCTTACTTTCAATCTGAAGGTGTCTTTAGGTCTAAAGTGGGTCTCTTGCAAACAGCATATAGATGGGTCTTGTTTTCTTATCCATTCTGTCACCCTATGTCTTTTGATTGGAGCATTTAGTTCATTTACATTTATATTGAGTACTGAAAGACATGAATATATTGCCATTGTGTTGCCTATAGATTTGGAGTTTCTGGTGGTGTTCTCTGGCCCTTTCTAGTCTTTGTTACTTTTGGGGTTTTTTTATTTCATCTTTTCTCCCCTCAGAGAGTCTCCCCTTAAAATTTCTTGCAGGGCTGGTTTAGTGGTCACAAACTCCTTTAGTTTTTGTTTGTCTGGGAAACTCTTTATCTCTCCTTGTATCATGAATGACAGCCTTGCTGAATAAAGAGTCCTTGGCTGCATAATTTTCTGATTCAGCACGTTGAATACATCCTACCACTCCTTTCTGGCCTGCCATGTTTCTGTGGATAGGTCTGCTGTGAACCTGATATGTCTTCCCTTACAGGTTAATGACTTTCTTCCCCTTCTACTTTCATAATTCTTTCCTTGTCTGTGTATTTTGTGAATTTGACTATGATATGCCTTGTTGATGGTTGTTTTTTGTTAAATCTAATGGGAGTTCTCTGCGCTTCTTGGATTTTGATGTCTGTGTCTTTCCCCACGTTAGGAAAGTTTTCTATGATTTGCTCCCTCTTCATCTTCTGGGACTGCTACGATTCAGATGTTATTCCTTTTTAATGAGTCACTGAGTTCTCTAATTCTTATATTGTGCTCTTTTGCCTTAGTTTCCCTCTTTTTTTCTGCTTCATTATTTTCCTTATGTTTGTCTTCTATATTGCTGATTCACTGCTCTGTGTTCATCCATCCTTGCTGCTGTGGCATCTATTTGAGATTGCATCTTAGTTATGGCATTTTTAATTTCATCCTGACTAGATTTTACTTATTTTATCTCTGCAGAAAGGGATCCTATGCTTTTTTCAACCCCAGCCAGTATTCTTATTATCATGATTCTAAATTCTAGTTCAGGCATCTTGTTTATATCTGTGTTGAGTAAGTCCCTGGCTGTCATTTCTTCCTATTCTTTCTTCTGGGGTGAATTCCTTTGTTTTTGTCATTTTGGAGGAATAAAAAGAATTAATAAAATAGAAAATAAAAATTAAAAAATTAAAAGCAACATGAAAAATCAAATAAAGAAAGCTAGATCCTAGGTGTGTTTTGGTCTGGTTGTTGGAAGAAGCTTGATAGAAGAGAGAGAAAAAATAATGAAAGGAAAAGAAAAAAAGTAAGAAAATGTTTAAAAATTTAAAAAGTTGCATACAATAACATAGAATAAAATGAAATGAAGAAAGTAAAATAGAATTAAAAAGTTTACAAAAAATATAATAAAAAATTAATAAAAAGATTAAAAAAGGAATGTAAATTTTTTTTTCTCTTTTCATATCCAAGAATATGAGAGGGAAAAGAAAAAACAAAAACAAACCAAAAGGAACAGATGGACCAGTGAGCAGAATGAAATCCGAATTAAATAACATCAAATTTCCCCTAGAAGTCTAACTATGAAGCCCTTTATAGTCTGTACACTAGGCAGGAGGGGAGACTTGTGGTGGTCCTCTAAGTCCTGAATTTGGTTGGCTCAGTTGGACCAGGCTTGGTGTAATGGCTCTGTTCTCCACTAGGTGGCACTACTTAGCTTACTGGGGATGGATCAGTGTGGCACTCATGCGCATGTGAATGTACGTGCACGTGTGGGAGAGGTGAAAATGACTTCACCCAGCTTCCCAGTCTCTGGTATCAGAACTCTGTGCTCTCACACACCAGCAATCAAGCACTCCTCCTTTGACTCCAGCTTCTGTCCACTCACCGCTTCTACACTGTCCAGGTGCAAGCTGTCAGCCTGCCAGGCAGCACCTCCCACTTGAATTCTATCTCATTTGGGGCTGTGTTTCCAAACCCCTCACCTCTGAGAGCCTTGTGGCTCCGGCCCACTCTGACCCTCTGGGGGATGATGTCGCCAAGCAATGGCCAGGTGCCGGCTTGCCCCCCGGGAACGTTTGTGCAGTTGTGCTCTTGCAGAGCCTCCTCAGCGACTGTGGCCGGGTGCCTGCCTGCCCCAGGGAAAGTTCACGGGATCATGAGGTGGCGGAAGTTCAGAGCTTATGGCAAAACACAACACACAGCCGGGGTGGTTTCACCGCATCTTTGTTCCAATACCAGCAAACATGGCTGTTCTCCGGGGTCTGCCAGGACCTTTGCCTGTGGGAGGCCTTATGGCCTCTACTGGATGCCTTCCTAGCAGGGGAACCACTTCTCCTGTGTGGCCCGTGGACGCCTCAGACCTCGCTGCCTGCTCCTGGGGATTCGCCCTTCCCACCAGAGCTCCGCCAGGTATCGAGCTGTGGGGTTTCAGACTCTGCGCTCCCCTGTTTATAGAGTCCTAATGGTATTGAAACGCTCTCTTCCTTTCTCCCTTTATTGTTTAGTCGCTTGTGGGCATTTCCACTCTCTCTTTCTCTGTGGGGGGAGTGCTATTCTGCGGGGGGAGTGCTTTTCCTGCACTCTCCCCCCTTTCTCTCTTCTCTCTCCGCAAAAACAGCTCCCTACCCTCCACGGCTTCTCTCTCCCCCGGTTCACCTCTCTGCACCGCGTACCTGCCGAGTTCTGTGGCTCAAGTTATGCAGGTTGTTGTGTAAATCCTCAGATCAATTTTCTAGGTGTGCAAATGGCTTGGTGCTGATCTAGCTGCATTTCAGGGACGAGAGAAGGCGAGAACTTCCATGCTTCTCTGCCACCTTGGTCCTTCCTCTTGAATTGAGAAGTAAACTCCTTCTAAGAATAAGAGTTTAGGGGTGCCTAAGTGGCTTCATCAGTAGCTTATCTGACTCTTGCTTTTGGCTCAGGTCATGGTCTCACGGTTTGTGGGATTGAGCCCCACATCAGGCTCTGCACTGACAGCATGGAGCCTGCTTGGGATTCTTTCTCTCCCTCTCTCTCTGCCCTTCTGTTTGCATGTGCACTTTCTCTCTCTCTCTCTCTCTCTCTCTCTCTCTCTCTCTCTCTCCATATGTTAAACTAGCATTCTCTTTACTTTAAACAAAGGGTCCCATGGTAATCTGCAACTTTCCTCTAATCTTAGTGAATATGGTTCCCCTCCCTCTAATATGGCTGGGTTTGAACTGATGAAGAAGAGAAGACCTTTCTTTTTGTAAATTTTGTATTTAATTTTTAAAATTTTTAACTTTTTAAAAATACGATTTATTGTCAAGTTAACTAATGTACATCGTATACAGTGTGCTCTTGGTTTCAGGGATAGATTCCCATGATTCATCGCTTACATTCAACACCCAGTGCTCATCCCATCAAGCGCCCTCCTCAATGCCCATCACCCATTTTCCCCTCTCTCTTGCTCCCCGCCCCCTTTAACCCTCAGTTTGTTCTCTGTATTTAAGATTCTCTTATGGGTTTGCCTCCCTGTCTGTTTGAAACTATTTTTTCCCCTTCCCTCCCCCCATGGTCTTCTGTTAAGTTTAAGAGAAGACTTTTCTAGTTTCCCATGTGTAGATGTGTCCTCCAAATTTTCATAAGCTGCCACTAGTGGTGTTTCCATTGTTTCATGCTCCAGAGCTCCCAAGCCAACACCTCCCAGCACATCCTCTGAAGGCAAAGCTGATGGGATTAATGGGGACCCAAAGGATCCACCCAGGTTTCCTGAGTGTGCTAATGCTAACACTGTGTCCAAAAGAGGTTTGGAGGGCCTCGTATTTGACCAAAGCTGCTCACACTGTAACTGGCCTTGAACAGAAAGAATGGGGTTGAGGGGTGCCTGGCTGACTCAGTCAGAAGAACCTGCCATTACTGATCTTGGGGTCATGAGTTCAAACCCCATGTTGGCTAGAGATTTTTTAAATTAATAAAAACTTAACAAAAAAAAGAATGAAGCTCTGAGGGGATGAAGACTTCCTGTATTTTGTTTCAAGTCAATAAATATATGAAATGTGATGTTGTTTTGCTAATCATTCTTATAATTCTCTTTCCTTTAACATTACTGTTTAGAAAGTCATTTTCATGTTGGACTCCCCATGGAGAGAATTAAGCAGACATGATCTCTTTTGTTTATAGACTTGCACCCTGAAAGAGAACGTGCTCACAAATAGGAAATACATTTTAAACAAGTAAATTGTCAGCCCACTTAGAGTGAACTCAAGCAAAAAACTCGAGGCAAAAAACTACCTTTATTTTTATCTTAGTCATTATTTTTCAAACTGAGCTCGTTTCATTTCCTGCGGAATCAACTCTTTTACAAAACTTCTCAAAACTCTTCTCCCGGTCACTCATGGCTGCAAACTCGTTGATCATATTCTCCAACTCAGCTAGAGGTCTTCCTAGAACACATCTTGTCCATTTGCAGAGATTAGGTAACTGACCTGTTCTCAACGATATTAATGTTGGTTCTGGTCGCTAATTTCCTCAATATTTATTTATTTATTTATTTATTTATTTATTTAGATGTGGGAGGGGCGGGGGTGGGGGGAGAGAGAAACACAAACTGTGAGATCATGACCTGAGCCAAAACCAAGAGGCTGATGTTTAACCGACTGAGCCACCCAGGGGCCCCTCAATATTGTTTTATAAATGCTTTCCTATGGCTCTTGCACACTCTCCAACCTTTCACCAGAGAACCAGTGAACAATAGAAAAATGTTTACATGTAGGGTGACAGCAGTGAAATTCTCTGTTACTTTATCCCCATATAAGGGGCCAGAACAGTGAGCTTCACTGTCTTCCTCTCCAGCATTGTTGGAAACCCATTTCTCCTGCTATACTATGGGTTCACATTAATTTGCTCATCTTGGAAAATTAGTTTCCAGAGGCTTTGCATGAAGAAAGATCTTCATTCTGAGTCTTCAAGAGCAATTTAAAAAATTAACTCTTCCAATTATATCACTAAATCCAGAGATCCTCTAACCATGCATCTTAATAATCGTACTAGCTACCGGGTATTCTTTGTTTCTCTATGTAAATAACTACACATGATTTTACATATGTTAACACAGTTGAATTTCCACAACAACCTTGTAGAAAAGATATTATTGTTTGCATTTTATAAATGAAACCGAATGTTGGAGAGATTAAGTAATTTGGCCAAGATCACATCTCTAGTACATGAGAGAGCAGGTGTGCAAACAGCTTTCTGATTTGAAGCCCAGAATCTCTGTCACAAGGACTCAGATTCAGTATTGGGGCTGAGTGGCACCCATACTTTCTGATGTGCCTGATTTCCAGGGTATTGTTCCTATACTAGTCTTAAAATTTCTTTTTTTTATTTTAGAGAGAGAGAGAGAGAGAGTATGAGTGAGCAGGGGAAAGGGGTAGGGCGGCAGGAGAGAGGAGCAGGGGAGAGGGGTAGAGAGAGAATCTTAAGAAGGGTCCATGCTCAGTGCAGATCCCAACGCGGGGCTCGATCTCACGACTCTAGGATCATGACGTGAACCAAAATCAAGAGTCAGATGCTCAACCAACTGAGCCACCCAGGCACCCCTACTCTTCTACTATTCTAGTGAAGAACTCACTCCAGCCTTACCTAAATGTGGAATTGGGGTGTTGTTTTCTTTCCGCAGGTTACCACGGATACAAAATTGATTCATATCATAAACAGACACTACCATACTTTTATGCAAATACACAAAAAGATTTAGGTGAGCGTTAGGTGAGTTTTAGGAAAATAGGAACTAATGAGATTGACATAAGAAGTAGAAAACCTAAATAGACCAATAACCTTTGGAGATACTGAAAGTGACATTAAAAGTTTCACCAAAAGCCACCAGAGCCAGACAGACTTATCAGAATTTACAAAACAAGCAAACCCAGAGCATAAGAAAAGCTTCCCAATTCATTTACCTTTCATTTAAACCTGAGGAAGATAAAGAATCAGCAAATATTTAATGAGTATCTATCATTTTCCAGGCAATTTGCTGGGCTGTGGGGATCAGAGGCAAATAAAATATAAATTCCTTCTCTGTGGCTCTTGCAATTTCTTAGAAATAAATCATGTCCCTAGATGGGAAAACTCAATATTATAATATCAGTTTTCACATATTAATCTCTGTCTTTATTTAAAATCCCAAAGGAGGGGCGCCTGGGTGGCTCAGTCGGTTAAGCATCTGACTTCAGCTCAGGTCACGATCTCGCGGTCCGTGAGTTCGAGCCCCGCGTCGGGCTCTGGGCTGACGGCTCAGAGCCTGGAGCCTGCTTCTGATTCTGTGTCTCCCTCTCTCTCTGCCCCTCCCCCGTTCATGCTCTGTCTCTCTCTGTCCCAAAAATAAATAAATGTTAAAAAAAATTTTTTTTGAAAAAAAAAATCCCAAAGGATGTGTGTGTGTTTATTTGATAAATTGATTGTAAGTTTCATCAAGAGAAAACATTAGTGAAAATTATCAAGCAAATATTCTTAAAAAGGTAAAAGTAGTCAAGACATGTCCATGAGATCACAAATGTTATATTAGGGTTTTTGCATTTGTGGGAAATTATAAAAAGTTCAGAAATACTTTTGAATTTATTGAAATCTATTTGGTTCTTTCCTTCAGGCTACTGGGTTCCCTTAAATGATGTGCGTTGTCCTTTTCCCATCTGTCAATGGGTATGCCTGACTCAGTGCTCTACAGGTCAGACTTTTGGGGCCTTCAGGCAGTGACGGAAGTATGAGGTGGACTTCAAGTTGAGTGTTTCTCCTCCAAGGGATCAGAAAGATTTCCAGGCCAATTTTCAGGGTAGTCTAAAATGGAAAAAATAAAATTTTTCTCTCAAGGGAATTAAATGTATCTTAGATGTTAGGTA
Organism: Neofelis nebulosa; assembly: GCF_028018385.1. Classification (NCBI taxonomy): domain Eukaryota; kingdom Metazoa; phylum Chordata; class Mammalia; order Carnivora; family Felidae; genus Neofelis; species Neofelis nebulosa. Next base: position 127,018,075 of record NC_080783.1, read on the forward strand.
AGTTGTAAGGTATGAGAATTTGGGGGATCCTGAGGATTAATTTTTGTATAAATATGATATCTTATTATAATATATAAGGTATAAGATAATATATAATATGTAAGACTCTGCTAATTTTCCAAAAAGATCTCGGGCTGAGTTATCTGCCCTCTGTATACCAATGTCTCTCTTAACCTATCAAAGAAGAATAAATGCGGTGTTAAACACCATTAAATGTAAAAGATGCAGATTTGCCCATTGCTTAGGGATTAATTCACTTCATGGAGGCTCTACAGATATAGGCTGCAGGCAGGCGAGTCCTGTCCTGAGTTGTAAGTATGTGCACAGTGGACAGTAAAGCATCTGGATGGAGCCAAGTCAGCAAACTGAGGAAGTGAGACCAATCGGGGCCTCTGCCAACAAGGTGGGTCTGAGGCAGGAATCAGGTCCAAAGAAAGAATGATACAACTCAGGATTTATCGAGCACTTTCCATGTGCTGGGCACATGTGCCTGAAAAGCACTGGCTAAGTCGATAAAATATAAAAACCCTACTAAGAAAGTCTAGTTGGGTGGGTCAGACACTTGGGAGGCTGTTGGCAAGGAGCCCAGGTCAAGCTGGTGCCCTTGCCGAGTGTTCCCATGGCACCCTGCAATATCACGATCTCCCTCACTAGTCTTTGAATTCCTGGAGGACAGGGGATGGTGTCTCAATTTTTGAATCACCAGTATTTAGCACAAAACCTTCATACAGTGGGTGTTCAAAAACTACGTGTTCCAAATGGCCTTCAGTGCTTCTTGCCTGCTGGTATTCATGCCCCTGTGTAGTTCCTCCCCACTCTAAGACCGGCTGGTGTAACTACTAGAAAGCTGTAGGTATGTTGGAGTGGGACTTCCATCGCGTTCTTTCTTGGATCACTTACTCTGAGAGAAACAGCTGCCCTAGGATCCCTAAAGAAAGGTCCACAGAGAGATACTGAGACCTCCTGCCAACAGCCAGCACCAGCATGCCAGTCATGTGAGTGAGTCAACTTCAAAATGGATCCTTTGGACTCAGTCAAGTCTTCAGTGACTGCTCCAGCCGATATCTTGTCTGCAACCTACAGTTCTTATGACAGAATCCAATACAGAACCACTCAGCCGAGCTGCTCCTTCATTACAGAAACCGTATGAAATAATAAATATTTCTTATTGTTTTAATAGCTACGTTTTAGGATAATTTGTTATACGGCAATAGATAATGAATACAGTCAGGAATATCTTGGTGGTTGATTGCCCAACACCAGGACTGTTGAAGGTGAAATATTCATCCATCCAACCCACTTTTGTCAAATGCCTAGTCTGTGTCGAGTTCTAGGGATCCAAAGATGAACTTGGCTCTGGGCATATGAATCAGCCCCTTCCAGAGAAAGCTGAAATGCACCGAGCAAATTCTTGGCTCGGCCTGAGGATCTGCTTTCAGGCCAAGCTGGCAGCTGCCCGGCACCTGTGCCCACTCTTACCTGCCTGCCTGGCTTAATCCCAGTTCCAAGGAAGCACAGCTGCTGGCAGTGATAAATCAATGCCCTCGGGGGCATCAAGGTGAGAAAAAACAAGCCCCGGCGCCTGTGAGCACTGACCACCCTCCCCACCAGCCCATTTTGCCCTCCCCCCGATCTGTTTTTCCTAGGGAGTCAGGCTCTACCCAAAGTAGGTCACAATGCTCCTTATACCCATCCTAGAATGAGGAGAAGGGGGCATAGGTACAAGGTCCACGTTTCTCTGGTGGCAAGTGCCCTCTCCTTACCCCCACCCTGGGCTGGAATAAGAGAAGAGGCTTGGCAGCTGCAGCATCCTGTGGCTGCCCTGTCCTCCTCCAGAGCTGTGGCAATAAAAGCACAAGGAGACGGGGGGAAAGATGAGCAGAGCTAATCATGCCCTTTCCCTGAACTGAATGCCTTCCAGGACCTTTGCTGCTGGCCTTGAGCGTAGGGCCCAGTCCTGCAGAAGGAAAATGACATGCCTCAATTAAATGTTGCAGTGTCTTGACTCAGCCCTTTACATGCTTTCCTGGCCCTGGGCCTGGGCTAGGGACCCTGATTTCCAGCACAGTGCCCTTCCTTCTCTCCCTGGGCTTCCATATCCCTAAGGGGACTTGGCCTCAGTGCTGAGTTAATGCCTCCACTTGTAAGCAGTTGTATCAGAGTAGCCAGGCCTGGGTTGGTGAGGAGGTTCTTCTGGATTTCTCTCCCCACTGGGGGTCAGTGCCTGTTCTTATGAATCTGGAATGGGTGGCGATATGAACATGAAGGCCTTGGGGACCTGTGGTCATGATGTGGCATCTATGTGGCTCCCACATGATAAACAGGTCTTCTTATATAGGGCTGAGCCAGGAGGCTGATCAGGGCCAAGGGGGCTGATGGGAGGCATTGTGGGGAGGATTCTGCTCTGGGGCTCTGAGTCTCCCACTCTTTTTGCCCTTCTTCCTTACCTCAGGTGGGAGGGCGGTTCACTGGAAATGGGGTGAAGGGCAGGCATGTGTTTCCATGAGGCTGCTACATGGGGTCCTCCCTACCCCATGCCCTGGGCTCTGAGCAGAGGAACTTTAAGTCTCGACTTGGAAATGATCAAATGGAGCCCTGAGAAAGGCCACTGATAAATCCAAACGCCCTTGGGCCCTTAACACCCTGAAAGTCTCTTGGGTAGCAGCAGGTCCCAACTGGGAAGCCTGTCTGATGACTTCCTGTTTTTGTTTGTTTTTTTCAGGCATGGCTGTTCTGCTTCAGGTGTACCTGGGTGAGGAATAACACCACCTCCTCTCCCCAGTCCAATGTTCCTGAAAGTCGCTCCACTTCCTCTCCTTTCTTCCAACTCTGCATTCCCTTCTCCTTCCATGAGGAAGTCAGGACTGGAACCACAAGCCATTTTACTGGATTCCAGAATATCAGAGCTGGGAGGGAATGTAGAGCTTATCGATTTCAAAATGCCTCACTTGATAGATGAGAAAACTAAGGCACAGAGAGAGGAAGTGACTTGCCCTTCATACTCAGCATCAGGACTTATCTGTATGTTCTAATGCCAACAACGCTGATGCAATCTCTGTTACTAGCAGTCTATACTTGTCTTTGTGTTGTCTTTTCTCCTCTCAAACATCACCTTCTTCCTGATACCGAGGTGTTGAGCTATGGGTGTGAGACATGAGTAAGGCCCAGAGGCGGGGGGGACTCAGGAAAGAAGAGTGAGGGTAGCATGAGCTTTGGAGTAAGGCTGCCTGGAAACAGTGCATGCACAGTACAAATGTGGGGAATAAATGGACGAGTGAGTTGATATTAATCTTTCAGTCTTGAGAAGTTTTTCCTGAGCCTTAGCTAAAAATGAAGATAATATTTCCCTCATAGGACTATTGCAGGAATTAAAATTTAAGCAAAACAATGTATGTAAACCCTCTAAACAAAACACCAATCCCATCATATGCCATCTACACAAGGTAGGTGTTTTATTGATAATGAACTTGAACGGTCTGTGAAGTTATTCGTAATACACAAGGAGCATCATTATCCTGGCTACTTGCTTCTGTAATGGCAAATTGATTTTATTTTATGTGTTGGTCTGATTGATTTTTAAGCTGAGTCACAAAAGGTGCTTAGGGCTTGCTCAGATTCTGTTGAAAAAAGTGTCATGACTGTTAAGCAAATTCTCCCATAGGCACGGGAAAAGAGTGCAGCAGTATCTACTGGGGACATGCCAAGCTAACTCTGAGGTAACCCTTTCCCTTGAAGAGGTCATCATCAAGTGAGACCGACAGTGGAACCTTACACTACAGTGACAATTGCTTTCTCCTTGTGGACCCAGCCTAGAAGCCAATGTGCTACTTTACTGACTGGCCCCAGTATTGACCAGAACCAGCCAAGTTCTCCCCAGAGGATGCCGACTCACATCTATGCATACACCTGACATATGCCCTCACCACCGTGAATGACAAGATCGCCCCCTGCGAATGGAATGATGTTGATGTCCTGTATCCTCAGTACTGACCCCTGAAAGAATGGTCAGGGGAATTGAACCCACAGTGAATGGGAGACAGGGAGGGATAATGCCGAGCCCAAAGTCAGTCCCTGATTCATTCTCAAATATCATAAGATTCTGGCAGGCAAAGTCCTTTGCAGGTAGTTTCTTCCTGAAAAAGAAGACATAGATGTTTGATACACACGATGGTGTAAACACTAACACGGGCATGTGGGGAGGAGCCCTTGCCTTGGGGACTTTAGAGGTCATACTTGGCAGCTGCCCATTTCCCACAGTTGAGAATGAAGGGGCAAGAGTCACTTTCCACAGTGTCTGCATCCTACAGGCTCACAGAGATCTCACTTAAATGTGCCTCTTAGTTTCTGCAGTGACAGAGATCTGGTCAACTGGCTGGCCATTGGCAGTGGGAACTTTGGCGCTTGAAAGTAAGAGTATTTCCATGGCCAGGGGATGAGGGTGAAAAGCAAGAGAAAGAGTGCTTGAGGCTGGGGTGGGAAACAGTGGTGCCACAGGACAGCTGGAAATGGATATTGCAGGGGGAAAAGAGGCTGGTGCCTGGAAGGAACTGACGTCTTCTGGTGGTAATGGTCGGCAGCAGCAGACGTGGAGACATAAGCAACGGTAAATGGAGACTGGGCAGTCAGACACTCAAAGGACTGTAGAAAACGACAAATAGAAGAGAAGGGTCTTGGGGAGGGAGAAGCGCCCCGGCCAAGGAGAATGCAGAGCCCTGGCCTGGGTCATAGGCTTGTCTTCTGGGAAGCAACCGGAAAGGATCGGGAGCCTCATAGGCATGTAGGCTTGGAGTTGGACAAAGGAGATTGTAAGATGAGACCTGACTTGCATGGACAGAGTTGCCCAAGTCTGTGGTAAGTCACTAATTATGAAAATGTTGCGTTTCCATAATTATTTTTTTAATTGGATAGCGCAAAATTATTTGACACAGAAAGAAACTTGCCCCTGTCTCTTCTTCCCTTCCCCGGTTCTCCAGAAATAGCCGTCTTGGAAGTGCAGCGTTAGAACGAGTTGCAGTGACTGTTCTAATGGCTAAGTAAACGTGCTGGCAGTTGCCTATCAGCTAGCTGGCTAATTCCCACCTATGGTATTTACCCATATGTCTTCTGCCCCAAGTGTCCATTCCACCAACATAGCTTTGCCTTATCTTGCCCACATATCACTTAAATAAAAAATCTTGAGAGGTTAGGGGCGCCTGGGTGGCTCAGTCGGTTAAGCGACCGACTTCGGCTCAGGTCATGATCTCACAGCTTGTGAGTTCGAGCCCCGCGTCCGGCTCTGTGCTGGCAGCTCGGAGCCTGCAGCCTGCTTCGGACTCTGTGTCTCCCTCTCTCTCTGCCCCTTCCCTGCTTGCTCTATGTCTCTCTCTCTTTCTCAAAAATAATAAACATTAAAAAAATTTTTTAAAAACATGTATTTTAGGCTATAAAGATACTGACTATGGCAGGGGAACTGAATATCTTAGATATTACAGCACCTTCAAGTATAGGACTCAGAATATATTTAATAGTACATTCTCTGAGGGTCAGAAGGGCTCATTAAATGTATTCACAGACTGTAAATTACACCTTAGTTTTGGAAACAGCAAATATTAAAAAATGAACATCTTAGAATCAAAGAGTATCTGAACCACTGCCCCTAATAAAAAAAATGCACATGCACCTTTGATCTTACAAATAGAGAAATACTATTCAGTGGTATACTGAAGAAAACACGTTTAAGTTAAAAACACTTATCCTTTGATTAAATTAATGCTTGTTCATCTTAAGTGTAAAATTCCAACAGGGGTTATTATGAAGAGCATAATAAAAACTGTTATCAGACATGGCGTGGGAGGATCCCCAAGGGGTGCTCATGTTAATACAGACCAACTCTCTGCCTAGATTCACCACCATAGTTTCCAGGCCTGTCAGTCACAAAATGCTCATCTGTTCTGTCACTGACTTCCTTTGTCACCCTGCATTTGATGACATTGAATATTCAATGCGATTTACCATCTTGATTAAGGTCAGAATGGAGCACTCTTTCTGTATCTTCTTATAGAGAAGCTAGTGCCCTTGTGGATTTTCTATAAAAGTTTCATTTCCTGGGGGAAGCAAAGGGTGCTGCCCTCAGGACACTGGGTGAGGCATTTGGGGTTGCAAGCAACAGAAACACTTTCTGGCTAGCTTAAGCCAAAACAGAATTTATTGGAAGGATACAAGTATCTGTAGGAACCCGAAGAAGGAATCATTAAATTGAGAGAGGAGAACAATTTATTATATCTTTCCTCAGGAAACATTTATCGAGCACCTTCTATAATCCATGCACTATGCATCACTTTGGAGATAGAGCAGCGAACAAGACAAACATGACGCCTGCTTTTGTGGGGCTTATAGTGGAGAACCCAGAGGGGAAAAAAAGAAAAGAATAAGAAAAAGAAGAAATAGATGGGCTGGTCAGGGGAGTCTTCTCAGAGGCAATGGCATTACCCTTGAGGCGTGATATGAAGAATTAAATGGAATCAAGCATACAAAGGATAGGAAGAAGAATGTTTGTAGCAAATGGCAACATGGTAACAACATCCGCAAGGGCCTGGAGGCAGGAAAGGGCTTAGCCCGCCACACAAAACTGGGAGGAGAGAACTGTAAAAGGGAGGGTGAATTCATAGCAGGCAGGGTCATTTCTAGACTCTCTGCCAGGAGTTCCTGGGCTTTGTCTCCAGGATTATCATTAACGTAACCCAAATTCTAGGATCTTAGAGTCTGTATCTCTTGCTCACCGGAACCTATCCTCATGTTTTAGGGACCATTTCTAGAAATTGGGAATTGCTATGAACTAGAAAGTAGCCCAAGAGGCACTTACTTCAGAAAACACACGGTGAAGATAGACACCAAAATCCCTTTCTCTTCTCTTTCCAGGAAATGCTAGAGGCTTTCGAAGAAGAGGCTAAAGAAACAGGATATCCCAGACTGCTTAGCACAGCAGCTGTATCTGCTGACAAGGGAAGCATTGATGCAGGAAATGAAATTGCAGAGATTAGGAAGTGAGTGCACTGGGTCTCTCGGGGCCCCCAAATCCTGGAGCAGAGATTCCTAAGCTTTTAGGTGGAGAACATCCCACTAAGTCATCATGTGAACGTTGCAAAAGGAGATTTCGAAATGAAACAAGCAAGCTTAGCTAATAGAGTCTCTTTGGAAAATAGGGTCGGGAGGCTATAAGGGAGGAGGAATTTATGCAAATCATCACCAGAGGAACCATGAACTTCTTGCCAGCTACAAGCCCTCAGGAGCTTGGGCTTAACCTGCCTCCTCACCATGACAACTGAATTGGTCCCATTCTTGACTTGGACAGGAGCCAATGCAGCGTAATAAGTTTCAATCCCTCATTTGCACACTAGCCCAACCAATCCCAGTTAACCGAGTTTCAATTCCTGTTTTGCATGAAGGACCTAAATGACAACTGCTCTCAGGGCCTTTTGCCTTCATAATTCTGCCTGTCCTTTGTCTTCCTCAGAGCACGAGTCGGGTTTCTACCTGAATCCACATCTCCCAAATTACAATTCTAATTACCCAAATAAATGCCTGTTTGCGTAAATTGTCAGTGAATTCTTTCTAGGTCAACAACGTAATGTTGAGAGAGTTGGTACCTTCAGTTGCCAAAGAGGTTAGTGACTCTGAAATACGGCGGTGGCCCCTTTAACTTGTCAACATGCTGGACTTTGGGGAGGAGAGGAACAAGGTTCAAGACATGGCAAATACTTATAATAGCAATCCTCATTAGCAATTTCTTTTGAAAGAGGCTGTAAAATGAAGAAAACTGTTATCGACAAAGCAGTAAGAGAGTTACTCACCTGTGATTCCCGTGGACCTAGAGACATGTTTTTGAGACACATGTCCTAACACTTCACATTTCCTAACCTTCTGCTTTGAGTTTACCCTGTTTCTTTCAAGAGGTAGAGGAGACATCCTGTTTAGCCATCTGGGGGGGGGGGGGATCACCGAAGATAAACTGTTCCCTAGAGGCCCTCAGGAAGCACATTGGTGGGACCATATGGATATCTGCTTGACATCATGAATTTCCCCACTGCTACCATTTCTTGCTCCTAAATTGTCTATAAGAAAATGCCCCCAAGATCCTGATGGCTCCAAATGTCTTGTTCCAGGATCCTAGGTGGTTCAGTTGGTTGAGTGTTGGACTCTGGCTCTGACTCATGATCTCACAGTTTGTGAGGTCAAGCCCCATGTCAAGCTCTGTGCTGATAGTTCAGAGCCTGGAGCCTGCTTTGGATTCAGTGTCTCCCTCTCTCTCTGCCCCTCCCCTGCTCATGCTCTGTCTCTCTCTCTCTCTCAAAAATAAGCAAACATTAAAATTTTTAAAAAGGATCCTTGATTTCATCAGTGTGATGACCTATGACTTCCACGGTAACGGACAGATGATCAGGATACAACAGTCCCCTGCATGTGGAATCCAAGGATCAAAGTGGCATGTATCATTTCAACTCTGTAACCAAGAAAAGCCTCAAATCATAGGCAGAGGGGATAGAGGGAGGGGATTGGGGAGAGTCTGTTTTTTGGGAAAGTGGCTTTCTCTTGGGGGATTTTGTTAATCCAATAACACAACGATTGGCAAGGCAATAATGCCTGTAAAACCTTCTTCAGGAATATGTCAAAAAGTACTGTAGAAACAATGGTTTCTCTGCACAGAAGCTCATCATAGGGTTCCCTATGGGAGGACTTTCTGGCTCAGCACTTCTGATCCTCAGTCTCTGTCCCAGTCTCCGGTCCTTACGTGTGTGAAGCTGCCTTCTGGACGTACTATGACATAACTGACACGACTAATTCAGGAATTACAATACCCTGAGGAAAACTCTGTCATTCTCTAATCCCTCTCCTCTTGGTATCCTTCTACTCTTGAGATCCTATATCCTGGCCCCTCACAGCTCTGAACACAAGCAGCCTGGGGAAAATGGCTGTGGAACACTTTTCATTAAAAAAAAAAAAAAAAAATCAATCTGAATTTCCTTTTTGGGTTTTGAAGTGTGTGCTATCATCTTTCCCACAGCCCCAAAGCAAATACTCAATTCTATTCCATCTGTGGAAATCGCTGGAGAAGGATTCCAATAGTCTAGCCCAAGGATGGCAAATAATTGGATCTCCCTTCCAATTTGAATTGATTGCATTCACACTCAAATCCTGGGCTGAAAATTCAGAGACCATTGTCATACTAGTACTAAAGATTTTCTGTAGTCATTGGCACCTTCTCGGGTCTTTGGTATTCAGACACATGCAGATTTGTCACCTTTCTGCTAATTACTAAGTGGGCACTAACGACCTTTCAATTTTTTTTTTTAACATTTATTTATTTTTGAGACAGAGAGAGACAGAGCATGAACGGGGGAGGGGCAGAGAGAGAGGGAGACACAGAATCGGAAGCAGGCTCCAGGTTCTGAGCCATCAGCCCAGAGCCCGACGCGGGGCTCGAACTCACGGACCGTGAGATCGTGACCTGAGCTGAAGTCAGACGCTTAACCGACTGAGCCACCCAGGCGCCCCACGACCTGTCAATTAAAAGACAAAGTGGACCACACTTAGTGCCGATCCTGAAGGAGTTATTTCAGTCAGTATTGGAAGGAAAGGGCTTCTCAGAACAGAATGTCTAGATAAGTACTTTGAATGTGGCTGCTGTGAGTTCTGACCTTTATATCCCGAGACTAATTTGGAAGGCTTCAGGGAATCACTCAGATGAGAGAGTAGACTCAATCTACTAGTCTCATGGGGAGGCCTCTGCATACTTCAGGCCTGTCTAAGGAGCCAGTAAAGGAGCTTATTTTGATTCCTGTTGTGTCCCCCGTCCTCACCACTCAGACTCAACTTATACAAGGACTGACTAATGAAACAGATGATGTAATGGGAAGTGGGGAATTTTTGGTTCTGTGAAATATGCATCAATTGGGAAAGGCAAAGAAATCCAGACTTGGCCAGTCCATGCCAGGAACTCAGAAACTTAGATGCACTCTTAAAACATGTTTTACCCTGCCTTTAAATATCCCTCTGTATGCAGCAAGTTCAAGTAGAAGCCCAAGCAAGCCCAAAACCCATTCCAGTCCTTGATATGTAGAGGCCAACAGCCCTTCTTCCCAATGCTAGTGGTAGAATACATAAGACTGGAACCTGGGAACGAGAGCGTGAGGACAGGGACCCACGAGTAGGTCGGTAAAGTGGAGCCACCCCACTGAACACTCGGCAGGAACCCCCAGGCCCGTCTACGTACGTACGCACACGACAAACCAGCACATGGAGACAGAGCTCTGCAGCGGTCTTTCTCCTCTCACACGGTAGTTATGAGCCCTCTCCCTCCCCGGGCCCCATGCTGGCAGAGGAGAGAGCACAGCAGTGCAGGGGGAAGAGCGACTCTGTCCTCAGTCCTGGATCTGTGGTCAGGAGGACCGCGTGAAGGCAGTCACAGCTCCTCAGTTGTAAAACAGGCTTAGGTAGGCCACTCGGTTCCGGTGCTTTCTGAAGTCCTTGTCAGTGGACAGCTGCAAGGAAGGAGTATTGTCTGGGTCAATATTCTAATGAGAGCCCTCCACCTCTGTTCTTCCTGGCTCGTCGCTGCCGGTGTGGCCCGGCTGAAGCCCACCCCAGAGGAGCCTCGTCTCAGGGATGCTGTCAATGTTTGCATGTACAGCTACTCTCTGTCACCTTCCTCTGCTGCTGTCATGCTAGGAATTGTTTTCTACTTGACAAATCTCTGAGAAGAGCTGGTGAACTTCTCAAACACAAAGATTATGTGTTTGATTCCTCCATGTTACTCATAGGTCTAGCTGCCGTGATGTGGATGCATTAGGCATTTAATACGTAGTTGTAGAATTAATCCAAGGTTCCTCTTTAAAAAACCCGGCACCCCCAGAATTATGATAACTCACATGGATTGAAAGTTTATTATTATTATGTTATAGGTACTGTGTTAGATGCTTCTCTACCTTATCTCTATCTTTACAACCTTATCAGATGGATTCTATTATTATACACATTTTAAAGAAAGGAACACGGAGACTTAGAAACATTTTCTAAGAAAATTGCCCAACACTCTTTGTTGTGTTGGAAACAGCACTTAGGATGGACATGGGGGCCAAGAGTCAACATTTTCACTTCCTTCATGCAACCTTGAGAAAGTTACACCCACTCTCTGATCCTTGGATTTCTCACGAGCCAGGCAAAGACCTTGACCCTCTGCCCCACAGTTGCACAATGCTGAATGGCTTCCTGAAGCACTTGGTCTACAAGGGCCACGTGCTCAGCCCTGGCCTTCCTCCTGTGTTCAGTTCCTCCTTGTTGAGCACCCCCTCACCACACCAGCCTCTCTCTTCATTCCACCCACGGGTTCCTCCCCAGCTTACAGCCTTTCCATTTGCTGTTCCTGCTGCCTGGGAAGCCCTGGGCCCTGGGCTCAGATCTTCACAGGCCTGGCACCATCTTGTCACTCGGACTTCAGATCACGTGTCTGTTCCCCTAAAGACCTTTCTGGACATCCTTGACAAAACAGCACCATCTATCCAATCACCCGGTTACTGTCTTCATAGCACATGCCCAGCTCACCACACTGCCTGGTGTGCCCGTGACAGTCCTAGCTTGTGGCTACTGTTTTGATGTAATTAATAAGTTCACTCTCAGAAGCGCCACTGTCCGACTACTTAATTGTAGTAACCGTCCTAATTACCATTGATGCTTTCATGTTTATTTACTTCTCATCTGTCTGGACTCTAGAGTGTAGGGTCCAAGGAATGAGGAGCCTTGCGTGATGGGTTTAACTAAACAAAACCTCGGGAACCCTTAAAAGTGCCTGGCACGTTTATAAACATTGACTGAATGAACCACTGTGAATTAGAATTCTACAATGCCAGAGATCCGGAAGGTAAGGGGTTGGCTCTTTAAAGATGGACGGATGGTTTCTCATTGAGCTGGCGTGGTTTGGATGGAGCCTCTCTGTTGTATGTCCTTTCCTATTGCTGTTTGTTGAAGCACTCCAGAAAAGAGGAGACATACCCAGGATAATAAGTGTCCTTTGAGTCTGTCCTAAATCGAGGCAAGAAGGTATTAAATGGAGCAAAATTTTGTTTGTGTTTTTGCTCCCAAGAATATGCAGTCTGGTACATGCCAGGGTAAAGCATCATGTGCTTTTTTTTCAGAAAACATAAACAGGTTAGAGGGTGATACATATATATACATATACAGCCTCAAAGTAGATAAGACAGAATTATCTTTCTGCTTCTGGGAAGGGACAATTCTTTCTCTACCATTCGAAGTCTTCCTTTGGTCTGAGAATCAAATTTACATAAAACGGATTTACAGAAGTAAAAAACTCAAAGTTTCATTAAGTCACTTGGGGGCCTAATAATGAGATTGAAACCTAAAGAAATGATCAAGGCAGGCAGTGTCTGTCCATTTTAGAGTGAGAAAATAAGGTTGTGAGGGACTGATAGGATAAAGAAAGCAGGTGTTCAGAAGCCTTAGAGACTTGTAAGCAGAATTCAGGCTGAGGTAATAGATTGGAAAAAATAACAAAGTTTGTTTTTACAGCTTTCTCACCTTTAAGTCCCTATCTCTGGTGATAAGGATTTCCTTATACTTCTTAGTACAGGGAGGGTACTTAAAAAAATTTTTTTTAAGGTTGTTCATTTTTCAGAGACAGAGAAGGACAGAGCGTTAGCGGGGGAGGGACAGAGAGAGAGGGAGACAAAGAATCTGAAACAGGCTCCAGGCTCTGAGCTGTCATCACAGAGCCCAACGTGCGGCCAAACTCATGGACCGCGAGATCATGACCTGAGCCGAAGTCAGACGTCCAGTGGACTGAGCCACTCAGGTGCCCGTAGGGAGGGTACTTTTAATACAGGAGATCAGTTTCCTGCTCTCAGGGGGATAGAGGGGGATCTGAATTTCCTTCTACCAGCTGTTGCTTAAGTAACTTTTATTTAAAATAATCAATATGTCAAAATGGCATATTTGGGGGCAACCTGCCCTTGGCGTCCACACTGTTCATGTATCACCATGGTTTCACTACCGCAGCTATAGATTTAAGCCTACAGTAGGGTGAAACCCAAGATGAGGGTGGGGTTCAGCTACCTAAAGACACATATGCTGAGGCTGTAGAAAGACACCTATAGGCAGAAAAGGACCAAGGTGACTTCTTGCACCTGCTGTGTCTGTCATCCCACCCAGAGATTTCTTAGATCCAGTATCCCTCTCCTTGAGCTCAAGGGTCAGAAAAATGTTCAACAACAGATTAGGATCCTATACTGAAGACATTTGGACTTGAAATCCAATCACACAAAAGGGCTAAAAAGTAAGAATTTGTTTTTTAACTTACAAGATAAACAAAGCTTCTGTAACATCATCTATGTCAGCCCTGAAGCCCTGTCCTGGAGCCACTTCTTTTGAGAATTATTTCCCACTTTCCCGGGACACTTACACACATTTGAGATGCTAACACCCAAGGTTTTCATATTGGATTCTCAGAAGCTTTGGTCTAAATGTCTATTTTAGTGACATTTTAGTGACGACAGTACATTTAGTGATGTACCTCTGGGAGCAGCCAGTGGCTGGTCTGTGCTTCACCGACATTTCATCTCATGCTGAGGAAACAGACTCTGAGAGCTCATGTACTAATATCTCGCTGCAAAGAGCCTTGGTAAGTGCAGTAAGGGAGCCTGGAGTGTTAAGGAATGGCAGCTGGCCAGGGGCACAGATGTACGATCAAGTCCCAGGAACGCCTGGCAAGGTTTGACGCGGTGGGCAAGAGGGCAGGACGCAAACTCCACGGGCATGACTAATGAGCAGGCACCAGTTGTCTCCGCACAGGAAGGTGATCTGTGGACACCATATTAGGAGCTCTTGTCACTTTCTCATTTGACTTTGAAGAGTTACATAAAAGGTTCCCAAACCCTGTTTTTGTTGAGTTAGGAATATTGCCACCAGGGGGCAGCAGCATACAGGGTTACATTTTCTCTGCAGGTGGGAAGAAAAACTAGGAGAATGGAAGAAAAGCAATTAGAATATTTTTGTACAGAAAATTCAATCAAATATAAATCTCTATTATTATTGTTAAAGTTGACAGTTTCATGCACACTGAAGCAGAGAGAGCATAAGCACCCTGGGCTTGGAGGAGGGTCTGTGCTGAGATACAGGTTGAGTTCAGACAAACCAGACTTGAAGTCCCAGCCCTGTTTTTTTTTTTTTTATTAACTATGTGATCATGGGGGCTGTTGAATCAGCCTCTAAGGGTGTTACAATGGTTAAGTTAAATTTGTGTCCAGTGCAAGCCAATAAGTGAGAGTTATTGTTATAAGCATATCTTCTGTAGAACTTCAAGTTTCTGTTTAAGAATTTCTTTCTGGGGCACCTGGGTGGCTCAGTCGGTTAAGCGGCCGACTTCGGCTCAGGTCACGATCTCGCGGTTCGTGAGTTCGAGCCCCGCGTCGGGCTCTGTGCTGACCGCTCAGAGCCTGGAGCCTGTTTCGGATTCTGTGTCTCCCTCTCTCTCTGACCCTCCCCCATTCATGCTCTGTCTCTCTCTGTCTCAAAAATGAATAAATGTTAAAAAAAAAAAGGCTTAAAAAAAGAATTTCTTTCTTTTTTTTTTTTTTCTTTTTTTTTTTTTTTCAACGTTTTTTTTTTTTTTTTTTTTATTTTTGGGACAGAGAGAGAGACAGAGCATGAATGGGGGAGGGGCAGAGAGAGAGGGAGACACAGAATCGGAAACAGGCTCCAGGCTCCGAGCCATCAGCCCAGAGCCTGACGCGGGGCTCGAACTCACGGACCGCGAGATCGTGACCTGGCTGAAGTCGGACGCTTAACCGACTGCGCCACCCAGGCGCCCCAAAAGAATTTCTTTCTATAAGGAAACATTAAATCATAGATATGAAATTGGAGACTCTTTGGCTTTGTGCATAGCCCAGAGGCTTCAGGAGTACATTCATGACAAAGTTCCTGCCTCCACAACTTTATGCAGGGAATCATTTCATAAACTGGCTACTTTTACCACATGCTTCTAAAACACTACAATCTAGAAGCTGGTAAAGTGTGTATAGAAGGTACTAAGCGTGTCATTTCCAGGATGAAAAAAAATTAACGGTTCCTTAACTCTTTATGGAATATAGCCCATATTGCTTAGCATGGCATACCGGGTCTGCCTCACCATCTGGTCACGTCTGTGTAGACACCTAGTGCTGCGCTCCAGGAGTTTGATCCGGGTGCTCCAAGGTGTGCTCCATCAGTATGGAGCATGATAACAAATAGTTCAATGGACTAGAAGTTAAAATACTGTGGATACTGAACATACGTTGCTTTAATACAGTTTTGCAGAATCAAGAGTATTCCGATTTTAGCATTACAGGCCTTTCCATTGCGATGGGTCCTGAGTAGAAAATAATTTCCAGAGCGACAGTTAGCATGATGAGGACCGCTCAGCCCCAGTGCAGGTTCTTGGGCTGGGTCCTGGCTTCCGAGGAGCCACGTTGAAAATTGCTCTTCTGGCCACGCTGGTCACGATGCTCTCTGATTTCATCACATCACTTCACTCCTGGGTGCCGTTGTCCAGGCTCTGCTTCTGCCGCCAGTGGATTTTCCACTTTCCTTACTTTCTCAACTACCATCTGGCAAGATCCTTCCTCAAATGTTACCTCTTCTCTGAAGGCTTTTCCATCCTTCCAGAAGCTATTACGCCTTGTCTCTGCTTGCTTTATCGTACTGTTCTTCTCCCTCTTGTTCACTCAACACATATGTGAATGCTAGGGTGTCAGTCATTTGACAGGATGCCGACTTTGCATACAAGGACCATTTCTGATTTTATTTTGTGCTCCCAGAGCTTAGCACAGAGGTGAGCATAGAGTAGATATTCCATAAGTGTTGGCTAATTGTGAACTAAGAGATAGAAAATAAAGATCAGTGTCATGGACTGTGAGAATCGCATTCAGGAGACTATAGATGAGTCTGATGAGAGGAACAAGAAGGAAAAGGGGAAGAAGTGGAGAGTCTATTGTAAATCTCCCAAAAGCACATGCCCTTTGGAGTCAAAGCACAAATTGTTCCATTGTTTTGGCAGAAGTTGCCAGCACCCATTTCCCGGTAGATGTGGGCACCAGGATCCCTTGTCCCCAGTGTATTTCACATTTGCTATCACATCCTAATCTGTGAATTCCATCAACAAAGCCACTAATTGCTTTTTAAATTGCCAACAGAGAGAATATTAAAGGCCATGATATTTCCAGAGGGAAAAACAAACAGAATCAATGAACGTGTAGTGCCACAAGCTGGTGTAAAGGTTAAGAAGCCTACGTGCCTAGAGGTGAAAAGTGTAGGGAGATGGAGGTATAAAAGAGAGATCCAATTTCCCTCTGTGTGTCCCAACCCTTGGGTCTGCCACTGTGTTCTACGTGTCTCTGGGCCATTGAGATCAGCACAATGAAGATCCTGGTCTTGGTGTTGGTTTGTCTACACCTCTCGGAGGGTGTGGAAAGGTATGTATGGGGATTCAGCTTCATTGTAAATTCCAGCCCTGAAGGAGAATCACAAGCTAGGGTAGAGCAAAGGCCTTCCCCTATAGATCTCATGAAAAGGCAGTCAGATAGTGTCATGATACATGTACCCAAAAACCACAGGGAGTGAAGACTTACAATGGATGGATGGGTGGATGGATGGGTGGACGGATGGTGTGTGTGTGTGTGTGTGTGTGTGTGTGTGTGTGTGTGTTGTGAGATTAAAGGTAGGTTGGTGTTTTGTTGGCTAAGAAAAAGGGATACAGGATATATGTCCCTAGTTTACAGGAGGGACTTTGGATAAATGGAAATTTATTCTGTGTAAGCAATATGGAAGCAGAAAACCCCAAATACATATTGCAGTGCATTTTCATGCTGGAAATGCTGGAGTGACTGCAGTGGTCAGAACTCACTAAAATCCAGGAGGATTTCTTATAAGAGGCTCTTCTTGAGTAGAGTATAAGAAGGTTTGAAAACCCACATCAGATCAATGAAGGCATTGCTTTCATGGGGAAGGTGAGGGTCACTCCTTTTGCCCTATTCTCTGCAGAATCATTCTGAAGAAAGGCAAGTCCATCCGCCAGGTGATGGAAGAGCGGGGTGTACTACAGACTTTCCTGAAGAACCACCCAAAGGTTGATCCAGCTGCCAAGTATCTTTTCAATAATGATGCTGTTGCTTATGAGCCCTTCACCAACTACCTGGATGTAAGTGAGGGTCGAGGTGGTGTCCATAACTCTTGGCTGATAACTCTTCTCAGATACTCATTTAGACCTCTCATTAGCTCTGATTTTGGGCTTTTTACTAAACCCAAGTCTCTCCTTCCTCAGGAAAGTATCCGGAGAAGTTATGAGTTGGTACCATTTCACACTGTCATATTCCCTCTCCTTCCTTCTTTCCTGTCATTACTGGCTCAGTCTCTGAAGCCCCATTTACATGGTTAGGAGATTCCGAATGACCATGTTCCAGTCAATTGAGCAATCGAAAGGAAGTCCTAGTGATGAGCTGTAGGGGAAAGAGGGAAAGCACAGGCAAAGCGGCCACGCAAAATCTCCAGTAGCTCCAGATGCTATGTAGCTCCCCATTTGGGAACATACACTGGTGCTCAGAGCAAGTATTTGCATGTTCTTGAGACTGCAGTGTCTGCTCAGGGCATCCCAACACACTGGTGTCCTATGGACTGTCTTTAGTGAGATGTTACATGAGTGTCAGATCTAGGGATCTCCTATTTCGAATTCCACTTTCTATAGATAGTAGATAAAGAGTAGGTCAGTGACATGACTGGCCAAAATTCACTGAGAATTCAAATTGTGTCTCAGTGAAGTTCTCTTGATTTCTATGCTACCCTCATTTTTGATTTCCTGGCACCTTGGCTACTATGTGACCAGAGGGAGAAGAATGGTGGGGAAATACTTGACACTGGAAGAGAAAAAGGGACATCGTTGTGTGTGTGTGTGTGTGTGTGTGTGTGAGAGAGAGAGAGAGAGAGAGAGAGAGAGAGAGAGAGAGAGAGATGTGGGGAAGATGGGTTGTGGGAGACGTAGGAGACAGCATCAAAGGAAAAGACTTCAAAAGGGAATGGCCAGAGAAGGTGCAAGGTCTTAGGACATGTTTACACAGTGGAATGTGGCTGCAGCTCCTAAGGAACAACTAGAGACATTAACATTGTCCAGGGCCGGATCCTCCTTCACACCTGACCCTTCCTAGTGTTATAGAAACCAATTAACTCGAAATTCAACCTTGAAAAGCTAAACCATTAGATTCATTAACACACTTGCTTAGCTGACTTTATGCACGTAGCCTTTAGCAATTATCCTAATAAAAAGAAGCTTCATTCTGGAGTCGGGGCCTCATTCCGACTCGAGTATGTGGACCTTCACTTAACTGCACTTTGTTTACGGACTCATCTTTTGCAACTCCGGCCATACTCCCTGTAACAGTGGATGAACACTTGGAAAGGAGAAAGTGATTGCTTCTCCAGCTTTGCATGTTCGGGCATAAAATGGTAAATCCATGGAGGTATCACCTGATACAAAGTAGAAAACAGTTTGGAAGAAGAAATTGTCTTGCCAGACTCAGCTAGTCAAAGGTTTGCAATTAGGGACAAAAGTGGGGAATATTGAGAGAATCTGACTCCAGATGGAAAGAAGAACCTGTTGGAGGAGAAGCTACTTACTCCCCCAAGGAAATTATTTGGGAAAAATGTGGCTTCTAGTGAGTCAACTTCTTCCCTATTCTTAGGACAAGATTTGGCTGCTTAATACGGGTGATAAACTGTTCTTTGCAGAATTACTACTTTGGAGAGATCAGCATTGGGACACCACCACAAAATTTCCTGATCCTTTTTGACACGGGTTCATCCAACCTGTGGGTGCCCTCCACCTACTGCCAGAGCCAGGCCTGTTGTGAGTATACCACCATAACCACCCACCCACGGATAGGAGCAGAGGGTGACGCAGAGTCAGGATTAAGCACAAGCCCATCATCCAAGTCTAGATGGTGCACCAAGTCTAGTCTTGGTGCATATCCATGATCTCACCCTCCTTAAATCCAGAACATCTGGAAATCTTGCTCTTGGTCTGTATTTCACAAGTGCTGCATCTCTAGAAAGCAAAAGAAGTAGACCAGGGCTTCCATTCCTTTCTCTATTGATCCCTTTCCTCAGCTCTCTCCTGTGGGCCCCAATTCCTGGCACTTTTGAGTTGACCCATGCTTCAGGAAATGGTAGGTTGGAAGGAATTGGGGCAACATCTGTTTCCCAAGGGGACAGACTTTTCTGGGGCTATTGATTGCCTTCAGCCCAGAGTCTGAGGCTGAAGCCCAATCCCAGGCTTGGTCTGATGGTCCCAGGCCGTGTATTTTGGAGAGCCACGAATACTGTATATGTATTTTGGAGATCCACGAATGCTGCTAATATTTAATTCTGTTTTTCCACAGCCAATCACAACAAGTTCAACCCCAGAACGTCTTCCACCTTCAGAAATAGTGAGCAAACCTATACACTGGCCTATGGTTTTGGAAGCCTGACTGTGCTCCTGGGATATGACACTGTGACTGTAAGTGCTGTTCTTATCCTCCTGTGGGTCTGTCATTTGGCTCCCCTATTCTAGAGCCTTAAGCTGTCAGCGATATCCATGATTACTAATTAGGTACAAATTCCCAGAAGCTGATTCTTGGAAAGAACACCACTGGCCATATAATTAAACCTCTCTCCCAAGACTGGGATAGCCCTACAGCAGTCCTGACTGCTGCAGGCTCTTTACATTGTGCCTTCCCATGACTTTGCTCCCTGGTCTTAACTGTCCTCTTCAACCACCTGGAGCACATCTG